>NC_133770.1:170973729-171224785 GCF_003597395.2 Chelonoidis abingdonii | reverse complement strand
TAAGATGCTTTTTTATTGCTCACTTCTTCTTTTACATAGTTGTTAAGTCATAGTGGCTCTTTTTTAGTTTTTTTACTGTGTTTTTTAATTTTGGGTATACATTTAAGTTGGGCCTCTATTATGGTGTCTTTGAAAAGTGTCCATGCAGCTGGCAGGGATTTCACTCTAGTCACTGTACCTTTTAATTTCTGTTTAACTAACCTCCTCATTTTTGCATAGTTCCCCTTTCTGAAATTAAATTCCACGGTGTTGGTCTGTTGGGGTGTTCTTCTCATACGGGAATGTTAAATGTTATTATATTATGGTCACTATTTCCAAGCAGTCCTGTTATAATTACCTCTTGGACCAGATCCTGTGCTCCACTCAGGACTAAATTGAGAATTGCCTCTCCCTTTATGTGTTCCTGGACCAGCTGCTCCAAGAAGCAGTCATTTAAAGTATCGAGAAATATTGTCTCTGTATTTCATCCTGAGGTGACATACAGGGATAATTGAAATCCCCCACTATTACTGAATTCTTTATTTTGATTTCCTCTCTAATCTCCCTTAGCATTTCATTGTTACTATCACTGTCCTGGTCAGGTGGTCGATAATAGATCTCTACTATTATATTCTTATTAGACCATGAAATTACTATCCGTAGAGATTCTATGGAACACTTGGATTCATTTAAGATTTTTACGTCATTTGATTCTACATTTTCTTTCACATATAGCGTCACTCCCCCTCCCCGCCACACAACCTATTCTGTCCTTTTGTTTATCATTTCTACAGTGCAAATATTTGTAATAAAAATAATAAAATAAAATGAGCACTGTACTCTTTGTATTCTGAGTTGTAATTGAAGTTAATATATTTGAAAATAGAAAAATATCCAAAATATTTCATAAATTTCAATTGGGATTCTATTGTATAACAGTATGATTAAAAATGCAATTAATTTTTTTAAGTTTATTGCAGGAGTTAACTGTAATTAATCGACAGTCCTAATAAAACATCTCTATTATGTACTGTCATCCCGACTTTATCTTTTAGGAGGGGTCAGTGTGTTCCTGTTATCCTTGGGGAATGTTTTTTTACCATCCTTAATATCGGAATGTTCTGGTACCACTTCATATCAAAATGTGTTTGCATATGTACTTTGTGACTAACACTTCATAGAATGTGTATTTCTGCAATATTAGCCTGGTTCTTGCCAGATTCTGCGAGCAGGTCCTCACACCAGGCATCTGATATAAGGACATAGAAAACAAAAGTTGCATCCACCGAAAAAGTTGCCAAGTGCAGATGAAAAGAACATTCTTGCCCACTGCTACTATCTGGGCATTCAGAATTAGTCAAAGATTCAACAGGAAACCCAAGTTACAATTTTACATTATGAAAAATATCCAAAATATTGAATAGTATAGAGAGGGTAGATCAGGTTCCCTTCTTTCACATAATAAAGGAAAAAAAGATATTCAACAAATTTGAAAGGAAGCGGATTGTAACATGGGGAAGAATGATTTTTTTCCACATGATACACAATTAGCCTGTGGAAATCATTGTCACAAGATATCAGAAGTGAAAAGCTTGGCAGGGTTTTTTTCTCTTTTTCTCTCTTTTTTTTTTTTTTTAAAGGACATTTATGTGGAGTTACAAAAGTAAGGATTTAAAATAAACAAAATCCTTACTAGTTTTGGAAGGGATATAAAACTTAATGCTTCAGAGCAAAAGCCAACTGCTAACTAATAAGGGGTTAAGAAAAGGCATTACCTGTGGGGAGGTGATTCCATATCATCTGCTGCAGGGTTTTGCTTAACTTCCTCTGAAGGAGCTGGGACTCGCCACTGTTGAGACAGGACATCAAAGTAGATGGACCTCTAGTGTGATCCAGTTTTGCGATTCCTTTGCTCTTATAAGTAAATGACAATCCAAACGTGTGTTTGTGTGCACACACAGAGGTCTGACTTACTGAACATGCTAACATTAAAACTGGAGACTCAGAGTTTATCAGATCATTAAAAATAAAAATCTGTATCTTGCTTCCATGCCAGAAAATTGTGTTCTGTGAGCTGAAATATATGAGATATCTTGATTAGAGGAGACAGATTTACTGATCTGAGAGTATACAATTAGAAAACAAAATCAAACAATCAAATAATATAATGCAAAAAAAGGTTAACATATTTACGAAAAATGCATATGAAAATAATGAAGAACTATAGAGCTAAAAGAAATCATATCTGTGCAATTTTAATGCCAAATGTTGGAATTTTAAATTGCTAATTAAAAAGATTAGTGAATGTCAATACAGCAATATTTTAATGACTCCAAGATAATCCCACAGCAATCAATTTAGATCAGAATGAGTTTATTGTAAAGTGCCAAAGGTGGAACGAAAATGCTTCCATTGCATTATAAAGTAACGATTTCTCAAATGAATAATGCCTGTTCAGAATTTAACTAGATAATTACTTCATTTGCATTTGCTAAGGTGATATGAGGAATGGAAAAGGCAGCTCAGTGGGAAATGATGTTAGTGTTAAAAGGTGACATGCAAAAGACAGTGTTACTCAAAATTTTGGCATCTGCAATGGAGACTATTTTAAAGAGAACATGTTTATTAACCTCAGTGTCCTGGTGGAAAAGAGACAAAGCAGAATAAAAATATAATAGAAAAATACATTGTGTTATGCCCAGCTCCAACATGCAGTTCAGAATGGTTGGAGGCTGAGGAATCCAGACATATTTTTCTTCTTTTTTGTATATAATGAATTCTAGGACTGTCCAGTAGCTAGCAACCAGGTGTAACTCTTCTGCCACTTGCAGCAGCAAGGGACAGGTTCAATGTCTAGGGGTTCCTTGTCAACAGTACATCACAAAACCAGCTCGAGCCCTACCCCTAGTAACCTGGGATATTTGCACACCATCCCAAGGGCACCTTTAAGAGGCAATACTTCCCCTCTTGCAGCACACAGTCTGAGTGTTAGAAAAGAAACTTAATAAAAGGAGGGAAGTAATGCAGCATGAATTTGGGAAAACACCACAAACAGGATTCATAAACATAAACAAGAGCAAACGACCAACCCCAGAGTACTTTGGGCAGCGTCCTTGTGCCTCAGGTTCTTAAGTCCAGCAATCTAAAGTTCCTTTAATGAGTCCTTCCCTTCTCTGAACCCCACCCGGTCAGAGCTGACCCAGAGTTCAGAAGTGTAAATGCAGAATTCATCTCCCACTCTGGATGGAGAGGGCAAGAAGTCACCTTGCCTGCATCACTATCCAGGTACTCTCATGTTGCTCCTCTCCACTGGCTGCTCCACTCCATTGGCTGCCCTGCCACCCACTCACTGCTCCTCTCCACGGACTGCCCTGTTGGCTGCTTGCCACTCCGCCAGCTGCCCTGATGGCCACTTGCCACTCCACTCCGCTGGCTGCCCTGATAGAATGCCTTCAGGTCCCACCACTTAACACAGCTCTCAGTGATTTCAGCTGTTAGTGGCAGAACTTCACTGCTAATGCCCACTGGGCAGTCTTTTGCATTGGAGATACTGTCACAAAGCATGTCTAAAGCTTAGTCCAGCTCTGTGGTGTGTAACAAGACTCTCAATTGAGTCTTAATCAGCTCTTTTATTACACAGTGAAAAGAGGAAGGGTCAAATGGTGTCTAGGATCCTTAGGCAGGGCCCACACCACCTGTCCTCACCCTCTCTCAACTCACTGGGCTTTGGCACCCATGTCCCCTGCCTAGCAAGTGCCACTTAGTTGATGTTGAGTTCCTCAGGCAGGGTATGGCAAGTACAGTTCTGCTTTCCTTGATTCACACAAAAAGGATAACACAACCCTTTATTACTCCTGCCCCAATAACAAAGAGACTGGTGATCCAACACCAGCCAAAAGTGATCATTTGGGCAAAGCAGTCCCATCATGCTGAGCACCTAGGCAGCGTGGCCTTGCACATGCAAACAAGGTCAGCTCCTGAAGTCCTCTTCCCCAGCTCATCAGTAGATATCAGGGGAGAGCTCATTCAGACCCTGCTTACACAGGAGGGAATGCCACCACTGGGTTCTAGTCTCAGCTGTGGCACAGTCCAGCTACATGGCCTTAAAGAAATAAGTTATGGTGAGTTACAGATCAGTCGTGGTCTGTTTGAAACTACCTTGCTGAACCAGAGCTTATGCCATCAGTAGAGCCGATCACATGTTTTTTGAAATTATGATCAAATTTCCAATTTCCAAATCTGAAAAAAACCACAACAGAAAAATATGGACACATTTTGCTTTTCTTCCCCAAATAACTAGAGAGCTTGTTGATGTTTTTCAAATTTCAAAATGTTGACATTTTAAATTTCAGGAAAATATATATTAAAATTGCAAAATGTATCTTCTTTTTTGACCCGTTCCATTTGTCAGTAACAACTGGCAGCATTATCTGCTGAAGTGATGGTTGCCTGTGAATTTGGGCTCTTGCTTGTTGTCTAGAATGGGGCTAAAGGGAAGTAGACAAATGAAGGGTAATTTTCACTGAAAGAGAAATACTAACACACAAGTGGATGGATAGGCCCAGAGGAAACTTTTCCTTCTTCAAGCATTTATGCCAATTATTTTACTCATGTGAGTAGTCCTTTTTGGACAATAGAGATTTTTTTTTTTTCAAAATTTGTTTGATCCGGAGGATTAGTAGAACCACTTCTGCTGTTATACTTGTATTCAAGGATGTCAGACTGCTAACACACATCAATCAATTAACCTTCATGATACTCTTGTGAGGTAAGTAGTGTTTTATAGTTATTTAACCCTAGTAAAAATTTGCCGCAAACTGACACTGAATCCTCAAATGCACCAGAAAAAAAAGCAAGGAGTATTCTGGAAGTAAGGAATTAAAACATAAAATAAAAAAAGCAACAACTATTAAAGTCATGAAGCAATTTTCTTTTATTTTATGTGTTTATTTTTAAGTAAACTCATCTAAAATCTAATTATAATCAGTGAGGAATTTCATAGTCATAAAAAAAAAGCAACAAGAAATAAATCTGAAAAGATGACTAGATCAGTTGAACGTCATCTTGGTGAAAAGAGAGAGATTAATATTTGTCATTATTGATTTGAGAGATGGGTGCCAAAGATTGGGAATGACGTATCAGTGCCAATGTGCATCTTTAAAGAAAAAAAATAGTATTCCATATATGAATAACCCAGACATGGGATAACACTATCATAATGTATAGTGTTTTGCACCACTGCTGTCAAATATTGTATTTCTTGAGTATAAGATTATAAAAAATGCAGAGAAGTTATACTGGGTATAATATAAGCCCCTCCACTTTCCCAAAAGAAGTTCCTTGTCTATGATCACCTCTTGCTTGATATTAATGAGTGGAACATAATATATGTTTTCCTCCCAAGTGTCACTTTATTTGCTATATTTACTTATATTGCAGAACTATGACTGATATGCCAATATACATCCTGTGAAAGACTGACAACATCCTGTAATATCCTGAAGAAACTTCATGGAATTAAGAAACTTTACTCAACTAATTTAAACCTTAATGAATTAGGATTAATACCTTTGCGGTCCATTGTATTAAAAATTCATTTGCATATGTGGTACTGTGGAATTGCATGTACCTTCTCAAGTAAAAGGGGGTTGCTAATGTACTTCCTCCTTTATCAGCCCTTTGAAGCCATGCTCCCAGAGAGGCACACATATGCTAGTTCAAACTAGATTCTCCAGGGACCAACAAAGAAAGAAAGAAAGAAAGAATGTTTGGATAAATAGTCTGGTTTTTAACTGGTTCAAGGTCTTCTTCCTGATCCAGCACACAGGCAGGTCCTCTGATCCATAGAGGGCCCCACTCCTGGGGGAATGGATGGAAAGACTTGGCCTACTGAGGTCCCATGAAACTGAGTACTTGTTCTAAGCTGAAGCTGTGATGAACCTGTGCCCACAAAGGAAATCCCTTGGTGGTGGTGTTGGAGTGGGGAATGTTGAAGGCCTGCTCCTGCCAGAGCCCATGTTAGGGTTGGGGGTGATGGCTAGTAAGTTTATTAGCCTGCATGTAGGTTCTTTTATTGCTTTAATGTGTTTTCCCTGTAGTGCTTTCACCTTAAGAGTAAAATAGACTAGCATGAAAACAGTGGTGTGATATCAATAACTGCAGACAGTCACATTGTTAATCGTCTCTGAAGAGAAAGCAAGCACTTAAACTTGGGCAGCCTGTATCTGCTGGGAATAGCACAGAGAAGGCAGGGAACTGGGAAGCCCAGAAATATCCCAGTCAAAAGGAAGTAAGACACACCTCTCCACTCAAGAAAACGCAATAGCTGAGGAGCTGGAAGCCTGATAGTGGGTGCCCTTGCTGGACCACTGAGGGGAAATACAGTTGCCTTGAACTGTGACATATCCTTCCTAGACTTATAGTATAAATAATTTAAATGATTCCTCTGCTAAAATAAATATAACCCAATATCAAGGGAGTGGAAGAACCAAATTACACCAGTCTGCGTTGTAGGGAAAAATATCACTATTTTCAGTTTGTGACCACGTCTAGGATGCATATTCACTTAGTGCTGACAATTGGGCAAGCCAGGGATGGGCAGTTAAATGCTTTCAGGATAGCAGAAGTTTCAATATATGATAACAGTAATCAGTTCTTACATTTTGGTATATATGGATTTTTGCAGAGAATGGGAAGACATTACCCTTCCACTGCTTTGGACAGTATTGCACAACTGGCTAGGTGCCCCTTTCTCTGGAGGTAGAATACTAAACTAGATGGACCAGTGGTCTGAGGTGGTATGACAAATTCTTTTTCCAGAGGTTTCAGAGTAGCAGCCGTGTTAGTCTGTATTCGCAAAAAGAACAGGAGTACTTATGGCACCTTAGAGACTAACAAATTTATTTCAGCATAAGGTTTTGGCGAGCTACAGCTCACTTCTTTGGATGCATAGAATGGAATGTGTGATCCATTCTATGTATCCAAAGAAGTGAGCTGTAGCCAATGAAACCTTATGCTGAAATAAATTTGTTAGTCTCTAAGGTGCCACAAGTACTGTTCTTTTTTCAGAGGGTTTCTTTTCACATATTTGGAAATAACACTCATTTGTTTCAGAGCCAGCATGGAAACTAAGAAGCCTCAGAATCTTTGGAATTAAAAGTCTTTAAAAATGTGAGTCCCGGTACATCTTCAGAATTCAGACATAAGTTAGTACAGACAAGCCCAGCACCAGAAATATGCTTATATACAGGTTAATGAGCCATGCCGAAATCCATAGAACCAAACCTCCAAGAAATCTCCAGTCTGTTCACCAGCTGCTCCTCCTCAGCAGCTTGAGAAGTCATGCATTCCACTCACAGAAAACAAATGTAAGGAATATTGGCCAATACACAAAATAGTAGTGGTCTGACAAGTGACCAACACATCTGTTTTCAGATGTATTGTCTTTCCTTCAAACCTCAAACAGCCAGCAAATTGCAAGGACAGTTCTGTAAATCAGGTGCTGCAGTTTTGTCAGTTTGGCATTGAACAAGAGGGTCATGTAGTGGGTGGAATAAAATTTAGATTGGGTGCAAGCACTACTCCATAGTAAATAGCAAATAGCAGCAGCAGGAGGAGCAAAAAAGCTTCGGACGAGAAAAGTAAAGTAGAAATACAACTGCAGATAATTCACCACTTCAGCCACATGCCTATCATTAGCAATGTTAGCTCTCAACCCTTACTTCCCAAAAGGATCCCACTGTTAATGTCAGCAATAGTGAATTTGACATAGAAACTGCTTTGAGATAGTCACTGGACTGAAGATAAACATGTTTCCCATCTACAAGCTTTTCTGGCCTGGTGTCATCATGACATTACTGATGATGGCACATTAGAAAGAAAAGGACTCACAGCAGTAACAGCAATAGCTTCAGTGCCTGATTTTGTTGGTTTGTCCCCTGAACAGAGGCACTTGCCATAGTACAAGATAGTGGGATCAGCCACCCACATCATCCCCCTGGCCACTAACACTAAGTTCTGGTCCATTATGTTCTGGTCCATCATAACAACACCTGGCCTCCATGGCAGCATTCCTACCTATTTCCATAAAATCTGACAAATCAAACTCACCATCCCCAAATATGGTAGCAGCTACTTCATCCTTTTTGTGGACCACCTGCTCCCTGCCTCCCTTCCTGATCTGCCAAGTGCCTTCCTCACTTGCTTGAGATGGCAATTTAGATTGGTGAATTATACTTAAATTTATGCACAGCATCTGTCTGTGATCTGCAAGTAAAGCAATTTGTTTGGGTTGTGGCTGAGGCTGAGAAAGCTATGCTGCATACCTAGGAGATGGCCTCACGTTTTTTACTCTGGCCCTTTGGTAATACTGTCCTGGAGGAATGTCATCTTTTCTACACATAAAACACCTCTTCAATTAATTTGGTGACTGCTGCTTCTGTTGTCCATGACTCTTCATTTTTGTGAGGTTTCTCTCACAATAGAACAGAAGACAATTTCTTAGGAGTCTGTGTTGCACTTAAATAATATGGTACATTAACAATGAAGATGACACTTATCTAGAATAACAAACACTAGGAAACAAAAACAATGGGTAGAAGAAGTTGCAATCAGTTCATTGACTTAATTTGAAAACATTTCAGCAATTCACAATTTTAGTCATTTATCTGAAATAAGAATACAGAAAAAGGTGCCAACCAATATGCCTCTTCATAAACCCCAGCCCTTCATCACCAAAAGTCTAGGTAAATCCTGGGTCTTGAAGCATGCCCTAAAGGTCAATAGATTAAGATGATTTGGCTCAAGGGGGGAGAGTAGGTTCCAGATGTTGGAGAAAAACTCAGTTCTCGCTTTTTGTTTGGGTGCAGCAAAATCAAATACTTTATTATTTCACCAGCAATTGCAATAGAAGGAGGGAGTGCCCTGCGACACAGGGTCGCCCCAGTCCCAGACAGGTCTCTCAACAGGTAAACAATTACAACAAGCATTTATACCTTTGTTACAGACAATAACAAGCAATAATACAGACAATAATAAGCAACAACTGCATTTTGTTTATACATAGGCCATCCTGCTACCTTATTTTTCTCACTTCTGGAAGGCGCCACTCTACATATTTGGTTATTAGTGCAAGGTCGTGACAACTTCTCACACAGTTCTTTTCCACTCACCTCACACTATCCTCGCTTCTACAAGTCTCACGTCATTAGGGTTACAGCTGGCCTAACTCTTGCTAACAAACTGACATGCATTAAGATCCCCTACAAATCCTTGTCAATTCTTTCCCTTCTTCCACACAGAATACAGTAACTCCTGAAGAATAAGCCTGGCTGGCAGCTCCTTCTATTTTGGTAGCAAGAGGTCTCAAGATAGATAAATTCCCCTAACTGAAACTATGGCAATATCACATGGGGAGAGAGGCATTCTGATGATCCATACCATTCAGTTACATATTCCTGGGATATAATTTGACAATAGTGGGGAATGCAAAATTGTCACTGAAGATAAAATTTATTATAACTCATGGGCCGAAATCCACGAAGATATTTAGGTTCCTAACTTCCACTGATTTCAATGGAAGTTAGGAGGTTAAATATCTTTGTAGATCTAGGCCTTTGTGTGAAGAAACTAGAGAAGAATAGTCCAGTGATAGGGTGCCAGATAGACTCGGGATCTGGATTCCCTGCTCAGCCCTAAATTCTTCTGTGACTTTGGGAAAATTTGTTAATCTACCATTTGACTCAATTTCCAATGTGTAAAACGGTGTTAATACTTTATATTGATGCTGTCAAGATAAAATCAGTTAATGATTGTAAGGTGCTCAGATAAAAATGATGATAAATAATTGTATGAGAAGAATGAAACTCAACTTGACTGTCAAACCTCAAGCTGAGTTTGCAGCAGTGGTACTTAAGAAAAAAAGTCTTAATTTACTGTAAACCGGGCAGATTTGATATGGAGTCACAGTTAATTTTCAAAATAGAACTGTAATATATGAAATTCCCCTTATTAGATGTTTTTAAAATATCCATATGTAAGGAACTGTCTATTTAAGATAATAAAATTGGTTTGACTGGGAGATGTGTATCTATCATAAATGAGGAGGAAGATGATGCTGGTAAAATTGACCACACATGACCAATAAATAATTGCCTCAGAAAAAGCACAGTATGACTGACCCTCATCATGCATTTTAATTATGGGTTTTAATTGTCTTTTGAATCCTGTAAAACTAGTGGCCTAAGTCTCTACCTGCTTTTTTTTAGCTGAACCAACTGTGCCAGCATTTATCTATAGCCTATAAAACAGTAGAGGACGAAGTATCTTTCAGTAGGGACTATCAGAGATTTCACAATGCTTATTAACAAGATAGAGTCTTAAAACCTCTTGGTATTTTATTCTAGAAAAGCTTAGTTATATAACAAGATTCCTTGGAAATTTGACCAGATAGTAACAAAAACAGAAGAGGAATTAAAAACAATACAAAACCAAACCAAACCATTGCAACCTAAAGCAAAATTTACATGAAACTCATATTCTGTGGGTTATTATTTAGATCTTGTGATGAAAACTTACTAACTATAAAAGAAAGCAATTTAATAAGCCCACTTGTTTTATAGACCACTTGATTCCACAATTGTAATTGCCCCTAAGATAATTTCTTGTAATATAAGAGACCTTTATTTGTAGAAGTTCAAGGGAGTTAATACTGTGATGCTAAAGATGCAGGTTAAATTGTGACAATTCAAAGGCTTTACAGGTGCTACAACTCTACTTTAGAACAAATTTCTCATTCATTATGTGAATGAAATGCAATAGTAATGTCCTATTTTTGTAAAAGTCAACGCATTAGTATGGCTTAGACTAGCTCCTACCAAAGGTGATAGAATATGTTCCTATTCTGGGAACTTGAATCTACTTTGTTAATCTCCCATACAAAAGGCTCGCTCAAGATCAGAGGCTTGGATGCTACTCCCTTAAAGCTTGGCATTATTGCACATCTTTAGCTCTAGCCCTCAATATTTTTCCTTTTTCTCTGAAGTTACAAACTGTTCTTAGCTGCATGTGTCATCCTATCAGATTGCCTTAAAGCAGCAGATGGCATTTATGAAAATGCTATTGTAAAGCACTCTAATGAGATTTAAAAAAAACTGATGAGAGGTTCTAGAAATTGGGGTGGGAGTGGTGGTTGGGAAGGGATAGGCAAAAACCTTAAAGGTTTGGTTTGGCTCAGATAAATCCCCTAATCCACAATCCAAAATTGACATGCTTATCCAAAGTGCAAACCTCAACATGCAAACCTGTTGTGCTAATACACTGTAATCTCAGAACATAAAATACAGTTAGTTTTATATGAAGAAACTGAATGAAAAAGACATTAAAATGAGAGATGTCTCATTTGATGACCCATCATTGTACTTTGTGGAGGCAAAGGGAGCATTGATGCGACTCCTAATGTTGGAGCAGAGAGATAGAAAACACAAACAGAATGTGCTTTAGAGGAGAACTCAATAATGACCTGCTACTCAGCAATCCCCCACTTAAAACTGTGATTGAAACTCTGCTAAATTTCTCCTATAAGACATTGCGGTCCTCTCAAAAAACCAGAGAACCAAAACCTCAATGAATTTCATTAAATTCCACAACTCCATGACCAAGTAGCTTGACTTCTGAAGAAAAATTATTTCATTAATTTTTGTACATCATGTCACCTGTCAGGAGAACTGAATTTGTATCCCCACATCCCCTTCCGTGGTCCGCTCCAGGAGGTCCCAGTCAGATCTCAGGTCTCCAGCTGACACCTGACTCTATATAAAGACCTTTGTCCCAGTCCCTTCTGACTGGGGGTTTTAAGGATTCACAGCTCCTTGCCTTACACTATGATATCCCCAGCAAGCCAATCTGCGTAAAGGCCAACAACTGTGTTTTGCTTTCTCTCTGAGGGCTATGACCAGTGTCTTGGCAGCAGCTAAAAGTTACCACACAGCTCCTTCTAAGAAAGGACATTAATTCTTAATATAGAACACGGGTCAGCAACCTTTCAGCAGTGGTGTGCCAAATCTTCATTTATTCACTCTAATTTAAGGTTTCACGTGCCAGTAAAAATGTTAACATTTTTAGAAGATCTCTTTCTACAAGTCTAACATATGTAAATAAACTATTATTGTATGTAAAGTAAATAAGGCTTTTAAAATGTTTAAGAAGCTTCATTTAAAATTAAATTAAAATGCAGAGCCCCCCAGACTGGTGGCCAGGACCTGGGCAGTATGAGTGTCACTGAAAATCAGCTCACGTGCCGCCTTCAGGACCCGATATAGAAGTATTATAGAGAAAAGAGATAAAAACAATAGAAGTTCCAATATGCCTGATAAGAAGCTTACCAGAGGTCATCTATCAGTCTTGTGGGACCCTACTAGGTCAAAGACCTTCCAATCCTTCTACAATGGTTTGGACATCCCTTGCACAGAATACCATCCATTTACTAGGTTGAAAAGACACTTCCTAGTCAGTTGAAACTCAGCCTTTCTACCCCAAAAGTCCTTTCTTTGCCTGTTGGTCTCTGGAAAGTGCAGTTTGAACCAGTATATGCAAACCACTCTGGGACTGGTATCTCTCTGGAGGTGTTTACAACCTCAGTGATCCACCTTTATTATCACCAAATGTTTGTAGTTGCTGAAGGAGCTAAAAGCAATACTCCCTTCAAGAGTTGCATACAATCCCTTGCCCACAGGGATAAACCATACTCAGCCTTAATATAATACGTTTCCCCAAAGATACTTCATGGGATGGCAGTCTGCCACATTCTGAAGATATCAAAGTTTTGTTTACAATGGACACCATTAAAATCTTGGTATTAACTTTTCTGAGTAGGTAAATTTATTGTAGTATTCCTTATTCAAAGTTATACGGAGTACCGTGTAGTGATAAGCCTCTAGATGCTAATGTTGGCAGTGGTAAACATAATATATTTTTATTAAACAAAATAAAATTGACCAGCTCGGATCAGTATAGCCAATATAGACAATGGCCAATGATATATTTCACTGTACAGGAAAAAAAGTTGACTAACTTTCTTCTACTTCTGAAAACTAGAATAATTGCAGGCAAGAATGGACAGCTAAATGTTAAGGTTCATGATGTAGGAGAGGCACTGTGCCTTCTCCCCTCTTACACACATTCATGAAAGCCAAAGACAATTGTTGTCCCTATGGCCTGAGGAGTGGGAGCAGTCCCTTCAGAACACCATGTTATATATATTTCTTCCTTACATATCATCATCCCAAACAATTGATTGACAGAATGATGGCATTTTAAAGGAAAGTTTAAAGAAAAGATACTTCCCTCAAAAAAAAACATTAGTTCTATACACAACCCCAAGCCAAAATTAGTATCATCAAAGCACTCGCTCTATCTGCAAACTAGCTAATACTTCAACAGCTGCTCTACACTGATTTGGATAGTTCAGCATATCTGTACAACAGAATGCATTCTGCTCTTCTGCACTGCCAATCACAGTTTCTAGTTGCTATGACTGAGGGTCACACAACTATTAATTCATCTCCTGTGATAAGGAGGGGAGAGGGACCTTATTATTTTAATAATTTTTCCATTTTGCTTCCCACTGTTAAACCTTTCCAAGTATCTAACAGAGTAGATTATTGTCAAGAGTAAAAATAAAATGTAATTTACAGCTTCCTTCCCTGCCTACTTTCCTTCTGCACTTGTGCAAAGTTACTTCATAATTCCTCGATGTTATGAAAATAATGGCAGATGAGGCAGTGCTGCTTCTCACTAAAAAGAAGCCTGGTGCTTTATGGGTAAGTGTGACAAACCAATATGCTAATATGTTTTCTAGTTGAAGTACAGGACAAAGTTTACCACAAAGAAGATTGTTGCTGTACTCAAACAGGCAGACATCACATTTTAACTGTCAACAACAACACAGCAGTCAGCATTCTGTTCTACTGGCACGTTTTATTAGACTCTGAAGTTTTAACAGAATGTTTTCAAAGTGCTGCTTTCCTTAAGATATGGATTAATGCTATACTGGAATTAAATTCATGAATATACAATCATTCTGCCTCAGTCCTCCCCTGCTTTCCTATTCCTATAAACTAAATATATTATAGTTCATATGCAATATCTCACATAATTTCTGGGTTTTTTACATGTCTTGGGCCAAAATTACAGCTAGGGGCCAGTAATGGACCTCAGAGTTTGTGAGTATATCCAATTATCTGAGCCATTATGTAACTGATATTTGCAAATGGAAATAGGGTATTTAGGCAATTTATCCAACTTGTATATGCAAATATCAGGTGTTGCACATACAAACATATGTGCCGACCAATGTTGCAGACAAGTTAAGAAAGTGCGAATGAAAATTTGTCCCTTCATTTGGATAAGGTGATGAGCTTGGAGAATGCCCAACTATTTTTCAAAGACATGCAAGAATAGATTTTTTTGTGTAACTGTGTTGGCTTGGGGAAAGGAGGCCCCTCGCCCTTCACCCATTTTCCTTCACAACAGGTTCTTGAACAGGTTCTATTTTCTTCATAATTAAATATTTAAAAAAATATTTATTGATACTTTCCCCACCCGTAGCTGCAGAGACTCTGTCATACACACACACAAAAATCACCAGGTTCTACCATCCAGTTCATACCCTTAGCATCAGCCTGGTGTTTAGTGTAAGTCACATAAGCATACACCAAATTCAGACTTCAGAGGGAACTTAACAAAAACTCGTTATTCACCCAAACCTCCTCGCTCTGGCAGATTATCATCTGAAGGGACTTCCTTCCAGGATCTACATTGGTTCAGATGACCATAGACACGGAGGTGAACGTAGCCCGATAACTAACTGATAGAATGACAGAAAAATCTGATATATGTAAATCCTTAAATTCCAGTTGTTTTATTTTGAGGAAACCCAATGTATACAAATTCCCTGACCTCCACTATATGTAAAAGTAAAAAGTCACAGAAGAAACCAAATCTATAATCATAATCAGAAACCTTATGTTTATTCATATATGAAATACTTAGATAATGCTCATTAAAGGCTGTCATTACTCACTAGGTGATGATCCTTGTGTTCTTGAGTCAGGGCCGGCTCTAGCCATTTCGCTGCCCCAAGCACAGCGGCACACCGCGGGGGGGCGCTCTGCCACTCGCCAGTCCCTCGGCTCCGGTGGACATCCCTCAGCCATGCCTGCGGATGCTCCACTGGAGCCGCGGGACCAGCGGACCCTCCAGAGGAACACCTGCAGGAGGTCCACCGGAGCCACCTGCCACCCTCCCAGCAACGGCAGAGCGCCCCCCGCGGCATGCCACCCCAAGCACGCGCTTGGAGCCAGCCCTGCCTCGGGTTGAAGTGTGTGTTGTACCTTTCCCTCCCTTGTTTTTAATTAATTGTTGAGTGAATTTAGTAATTTCTTTAATGTACATGCATTTGAGGAACTAAGAGTACCACCTAGATTAGTCAGCAATGTACAAACTTTCCTAAATTGCTCTGTCAACAACTGAATGTCAGTCAGCCAGGGACAAAGCTAACCATTTGACACCCTCACTGTCCTAAGGCCTGGTTTGCACTACTGGGTTTAGGTAGAATGTAGCCATGTTAGGTGGATTTAAAAATGATCGCGTCCACACAACCAACCCCGTTCCGTCGACCTGAAGGACTCTTAAAATCGACTTCTTTACTTCTCCCCAGCAAGGAGAGAAGTGCTAAAATTGACTTTACTTAGTCAAATTTGGGTTAGTGCAGATGCAAATCGATGGTACTGGCCTTTGGGAGCTATTCCAGAATGCTCCATTGTGACGACTCTGGACAGCAGTTTGAAGTCCGATGCATTAGCCAGGTACACAGGAAAAGCCCTTGGAATTTTTGAATTTCATTTCCTGGTCAGCATGATGAACTCACAAGCACAGATGATCATGCAGTCCTCCCAGAATCATAGAGCATAGAATGTTTCTACACTCCCACATCATCTCTGTCCCTGAGGTTATCGCAGATCAGAAGGCAAAAAAATAATGCACTCACGATTACATGTTTTCTGAGTTCATTAAGTCCTCCAGCACTGATAGGGCACAGCTTAATGCAAGTGAACACGCAGAGCGGAGGCAGGAGGTGATGTTGAGGCTAATGGGGGAGCAAACAGACATGATGAAGCTGCAGGAAATCCAATAAGAGCACAGAACCTCACTGCATCCATGGTATAACCACCTATCCTCCTCCCCATGTTCCATAGCCTTCTCACTCAGACGCCCAAGAATGTAGGGGGAGGCTCCAGGCATCTACTCCACTCCAGAAGATGGCCCAAGCAACATAAGGCTGTCATTCAAACAGTTTGATTTTTAGTGTGGCTATAATAAGCAAAATGACTTTGTCCTTCCCTCCTCCCCCACCCCACCCAGATTACCTTGTCCATTATCTCATTTTTTAAAAAATAATAAAGAAAGAATGCATGGTTTCAGAATAATAGTTACTTTATTTTGAAGGGGGGAGGGTGCTTGGCTTACAGGGAATTAAAATCAACAAAGGGGATGGGTTTGCTTCAAGGAGAAACACACACAACTCCTTGCTGTGCTCTTCTAATCACCTGGTGTCTGGCACAAAATGATTATCTGCCATTGCTTTCACAGAGGCAGGGGCAACTGATGACATGTACCCCAAACCACCTGCGACAATGTTTTTCCCCATCAGGCACTGGGAGCTTAACTCAAAATTCCAATGGGTGGCAGAGACTGCAGGAACTGTGGGAAAGCTACCCACAGTGCACTGATCCGTAAGTCAATGCCAGCCACAGTAGTGAGGACGCACTCCGTCAACTTAATGAGTTTAGTGTGGACATATACAATCAACTGTATAAAATCGATTTCTAAAAATAGACTTCTATAAAATTGACCGAATTTTGTAGTGTAGACATACCCTGAGACTATTAGGCAATTGTATAATACATAAGGCCCTGCCCCTACAAACTTCTCCACATGGGCAGATCCTACCCTCACACAAATTGAGGGTGGTACACCTATGTGGAACAACTCACAGGATCAGGCCCTCAATTGACATTGAAAGGCATAGAGAAACAACATAGGGAATAGCCATTGTCACTGCCTAGCTAGGAAGGTCCATAGAGTTTCTGTGGAACAGAAACCATGGAGACTGGCTTTCCTGGAATAAACCTGGCCCTCAGTACTCAAAAGTAATTGATTCAGTATTCACATGTGACAAAAATGCTATGTAAGGGTCCAGGGTTATACCTGGTTTTTCAGTAGAGATGAGCCTGGATGAAAACTCTACCTCCAAAGATCCTCCAACAGTGGGGTGAGGTAAGGGTGGGAAATTGGATTTCCAACCTGGATCTAGAAATCCTGGACCCATCAATGGGAATTTTTCCACTAACTTCAAAGCGATCAGAATTTCACCCTAATCTTCAAGGTTAATGGCAATCTCCTGATTGTGCTGAACCAAAACCTTGAGCTGACATCTCACCCATCACCAACACCCGCACTCCAATGTTGGGAAAGTGCTCCTCTGCATTTGAATTTTGTATCTGGGACTAATCACTGCTCCTAAGAGCACAAGAAGAAAAAAGACAGCAATGCGGAAGGTGAATGTTAACCCCCATACATGAAATAATATTTTTTCTTCTTCCCAAATTAAAGGACAAGATTCCTTCTCCCTTTCCACCTCTTTAGAATATATTATGTCAGAAATGAAAAAGCAGCTCTGCACTGAAATGAAATGGTTTTAATTAAGCTAAAGGCAAAAGTAGAAAAGGCAATGTCTGTACTGTAGGGAAAATAAAGGGTTTCCATCATCTAAGATGGCTTACACAGGTGAATCACAACTAAATAAGAATGAAACCTTTAGCATGCAAACACTAAGCCAAAGGCAATTCTTTCCTGCAAATGAGGCTGGCTGCAACTTTAAGATTCTCTTTGTGCTCATCATGTGCTCAATTTATTTTGTATTAAACTTAAAATACTGTACATTTTGCTAATGCAAAATCTTCTAATCTGTACTATTTAAAGTAATTTCCATTACTAGTACCTTGCCATCCAGAGCTCTAGATGGAATTAGTTGCCTTAAATATTGATTAAATTAACATATCTTTCTATATCTTTAAACTGGAATTAATGACACTAATTATGGCAACAAAATAATACTTAACAAGTAAGTAAAAATTCACGATATTGCTTATGTGTTGTCTGACACAAAGAGGAGTGTGTTATTAAAATCTGTAATAAAGGCTGACTCCAAAGACTCCAGCACAATGCCTGCTCAGGAGGCAGGTTGGGCTGAAACGATATATCAGGGCCACAGCACACAGTGCTATAGCAACTCTAGGCAGTGCTGCAGACCATAGGAAAACCTGAACAGGAGGCCAGAAATTGAGGAGGCCCCGAAGGCCAGTGCTTTCCTGAACAGAAATACCTTTTTGAATCAGGCAAATAAGCCTCAAAACAGAAATAAATTAGCCAATTTGTGATCTTTCATGTATGGTGCATTAGGGCTTTTTCCCCTTTAATGTTCTTTACTCATGGCCCCTGGTCAAACCAGTGATAAACTGGAGGGAACCTAGTGGTCCCTCCAGTGACAAATTGGAGGGAATTTAGAAAAAAGCATTAAAAGTGACATACCCTTTAAAATGTAAATAATATGATTTACTTGTACTTTTTACAGCATAATATTTTAAAACAAGGTGTTTCTCTTTATTCTAGAATTCATAAACAGAAAAAAAAATTTTAAACTCATAAATTAGCACTTTTTCATTCATTTGCTTCCATTTCACATTTTCACCCTTAAACTGGAAGAAAGTATGCAATCATATCTATCTGCTACTGACTTAATCTAAAAATGTTTTTGTTTAAGCTACACGATACTACCCAAAATCACAAATACACATTTATTTTGAAGCAAAACAAATGCATAAAAACCTTTTTTGAAACATTGTAACAGCTCTGGAGTACAGTTTTGAACAGTTCAGCACAATTTGTCAGCCACCATAAACACTACACCATATCCCTCAATAATGAGGTACAAAGTTGTTAAACAAAAGACCCATTTAGGAGCCATAATAAGAGACTACTTTGCGTTCAATTTACGGATTTATTAATTTAAAATGTTATATATGGAATCATAATATTTCTTCTTTTTTTTTTTTAACTGACATGCTTGCAACTTCAGAAGAAAAGTGTCTGATTTCCAAGGGCAACAAATCAACATGTGCAAGAGAAAATGGATTTTTTTCAGATTTGCTTGTGGAATACAAATACATGAGGATTTCTTTATGTAGAGAATGCTCAGAAATAGCGCAATGCAATGACTGAAGCAGGTATTCTGCATGAAATTATTTTTCCTTACAGCAATTGGACATGAGTGCATATCAGCTAAGGATGTGCATTAATAATAATTCTTAGCTCCTATGTGGTGATTTGTCTTAAAAGCATTTACAATCCTTATCTAATTAAACTGAACTACACCCATGTGAAGTACTTAAATATTAATTTCCCCTGTTTGTTTTCCCTCATTTTTAACATGGAAAAACAAAGGTTGGATGACTTTCCTTAAGTGTGTCAGTGCCAGAGCTGAATTTAGAACACAGAATTAAGTAGGGTTCCCAGTCCTATGCTCACAACACCCCCTTTCAATATCTCTAGATGGGAAATGTCTACTGTTAAATAAATACAATTGAATAATTAATTCTAGAATAATTAAAAATTGAAATGATAAAAAAGATCATTTGATCATTTTGCCCATCCTCTGCCAATAGAATATTGTTCTCTACAGAGTAACCTCTTGGGAATTAACTATTTAATTGCAATTAATTTTCAGTCCCTCAGTTTAAGGGACTGCAAAATCATGCCAGATGAAATGCTCAGCAATTCACTCAGTTCATTTTTAAAGTGTTTTTGCCAATACTACCCTGCTCTATTTTTATCCCATTAGTACAGTGTTGTGGGATTTCCCAATCATATACACCAATGAAAATACCTTTACACACAGGGTTTTAGATCATGTACTTTCAAATTCACTTCAGCTATGGCACCTACAAAAAGTGAGTCAATGAAGGTGGTTTTTATTATTATTATTATTATTTTATTATTTAGATCAATGATTTTTTGTCTATTATTTACACAAAATAAAATCCATCATGCTCTGCATTAACCACAGCTGGGTAAAGATGTAATTTTTTCCCCATAAATCTTGCCCATCATCTCTTTCCTGCTGTTTGTTACCCCTTTGCTACTTACACCTAAATCTATGTCCATGGTCCTGCAATGTGATGCACACAGGTGCAAGAATCTACCTGAGCTTATGACATTGCAGGATTGTCACCTTAAATTGTAAGCTCGTTTGAGCCAGGACCAATCCAGTGCTCACTGTAGTCAGTGGGCATTGGACTTTCCATTGGCTTGTACGCATGCTGGATCAAACCTCATGGTTCCTTCTTATTTGTACTATGCACTTACCTTACTTTTGGTCTACATGAAATAGCATATAATGATTAAGTTGTGGAAAAAGATTTTCAGAATATAAATTTGAGTTTATATTAACACCTATTATTAAAATTAATGTTAATACCTTACATCTAAAAAGGCTGTTTTACTAGAGCTGAAAACAAACCATAAGGAAAATTGAATGGGAAGAAAAAATTAAACATAAGTATGTGAATAATAATTGGAAATTGTTTAAGAATGGGTTATTAGATGTCAAGTCTTTCTCCCTTACCCTGCCACACACACACACACACACACACACACACACACACACACACACACACACACACACATTCTTCCACCATTATGTAAAAAGGCTTGGTTTGGTTGAAAACAAAATTTTGGTTAAGAGGGGAAGTGAAAGTATCAATTGTTTAAAATAAATACATGGTAAAGAATGGGGAGGTTGATAGCTATTAGTATACATCACAAATTAGGAAATGAAAATAATTGATAAGGAAAGCTAAAGGTATCACTGTAAAATCTATGACCACTAGGTTTAAGGACAGTAAGAAGTAATTCTTCAAATATACCAGAAACAAATAAAATCCTAGCAATGGTGTATCTCTGACACTAGCTAAGAATTGTAAAGTTGTCACTTGTGATGCAGAAAAGACAGAAATAGTCAATAAATATTTCTGTTTTGTATTTGGAAAGAAGCAGGAAGATGTATTTATTTTTACAGTGATAAGGAAATACATTTTTATTCCAAAGTAACTGGGAATAACATTAAACAGCAGCCATTGAAGTTAAACATTGTTAAATTGGCAGGAATGAATAACATGGATCCAAGAATTTTAAGGAATTCTTTGAAATATTAATGTAGATTTTTGACAAATCTTGGAGCACCAGGGAAGGTCCAGAGAACTGGGAAAAAAGCTCATGTTTTTTTCAGTATTAAAAAAAAGGTAACCAAGGTGAGCCAGGTAAGTCAGTTAGTCTGATATTGATCCTGGGCAAAATCACGGAAAGGCCAATATAGGATGCAATCAGTCAAGAATTAAAGAATGATATTACAATAAATGTCAATCAACATAATTTTGCAGAAAATCTGTTTCACAAAATAAACTTGATATTGTTTTTAGATGAGAGTATACGCTTGGTTGATAAAGGCAATTGCGTTGACATAATATACTTAAATGTCTGTAAGGCTTAGTTGCACATGACATTTTGATAAAAAAAATAGTATACAATATCAGTGTAGCCCACACTGAATGGAATTAAAAACTGGTTAACTGTTAGATGTCAAAAAGGAATAATAAATGAGGAATCATCATTTGTGAAGTGTTTCTATTTTGTTTCTACAGAGATCTTATTCTTAGCCCAGAGCTATTCAATATCTGGAAGAAAACATAAAATTATTGCTGATAAGATTTACAGATAACACACAAATTGAAGTAGTAGTACATAATGGTGCGGACAGGTCAGTTATATAAGGTGATATGGATTTCTGGTTAAGTTGGACTCACTTGAACAACATGAGTTTGCAATATCCTACACCTAGAATGAAGGTCACGCTTACAAGATTGGGGGGTCAGTATCTGGAATGCAGTGACAATGAGAAGGAGTTAGGGTAGAGCTGGGTGCTTTTTTTTTTTTTTTACACAAATAGTTTATTCACTGAAAAACAGTTATTGGGCCTGAGAGAGTGTGTGTGAGAATTATTCTATAACCTAGTGGCTAGGACACACACACTTGGGAGGTGGAATACGCAGGTGTAAGGCCCTGCTGTGTTGGATATTTAATTATTTATACACAGAGTAGATGTTTCAACAGGAGAAAGTGAGAGCACATCACCTCAGAATAGCCTGTATCCTCATGGTTAGGGCACATATGTGGAAGGTGGGAGATGCCAGTTCAAGTCCCTACTCAAGTGATTATTTTATACCAAGGGCAACAGTTTCAACAGCAGAGACTGAGATAGTGTTATCTCAGAATACCCATAGTCCAGTGGTTAGCAGTAACTCTCTTGGGAGGTGGCAGAAGACCCAAGTTCAAATCCCTACTTCACATGAGGCAAAGGGAAAAACTGAACCTGGGTTTCCCTCATCCCTGATGACTGTCTTTACCACTAGGTTCAAAGTTATAGACACCTCTACTATTTTTTGAGTCTAGCCCTTTAAAAGTGCCCAAAAATAATGTTTCTGGTTAAAAAAAAAGTTTCATGCAACCCAAAAAGCACTTTGTTCATTTGTCAATAATATTGGAATTTTTCACTTTCAGTTTGACAAGAAAGAAATAAGTTTTCAGTTTTTTAGAACTTCTACTCAACCAAAAAATCAGTTATTCTCCTAGCACTAGTCAGAGGTTCCATTGATCCTTGCCTCAGAACAGTCTCAGGATTCAGGCTGTTGTAGCTGGTTTAAAAGCACTGACAAGACTCTTTGCTAGCTAGAGTTGTAATACAAACAATCTGAGGACAACATTGATGTAATCAACAGTTCTGCTGTTAGGCAACCTTATCCACTACATGCATCTGACAAAGTGGGTATTTACCCACGAAAACTCATAACCCAAAATGTATGTTAGTCTATAAGGTGCCACAGGATTCTTTGCTGCTTTTACAGATCCAGACTAACACGGCTACCCTTCTCATACTTATCCACATGCATACCAGTCAGTAAAAAACCTCGTGCTACACTATGAAATTTTATACATATTGTAAATTTCTGTGACTCCTAGTACATAAGAAGCTGCAGCGAGCAGTAGGGTAAACTAAGAAATAATTGGAAGAGCCACACTGTTGCTCTTGCTAGCACAAATATAAAATCTTTTGCTAAATTCAAGATGCTATATGCCTCTTATATATGACTTGACTTGTCTGTCTATTCCCATTACTAAAACTATATGGAAATGACAGGCAGATTTAAGGCTTCTTGTAAATAGACACCATTGCATGAGGAGATTTCAAATTCTGAAGCTGTGATTATGTTCTTTGCTGAAGCAGGCTCTGTTGATTTCATACTCAAGAAATCATAATAGCTGTACAGAAGTACAGTGTACTGATATGATGGTAACTTGGACCAGTACACAGTACTTCTGACAGAGATTTTAAAGTTGATGTAATATCTTGTATTTTAGCTCTCCCAACTTCTGGATTCTCTCAGTCTAATGAAGGTGGCCTATCTTTGTTATCAGTAAGCAGCTGCTATACTGTTGGACAAGTTTCACACACAATAGATTCCTGGTGCGTTACTTTCAATAGCATAATATATAAAGAGAAAAATCTGTCAAGAAGAAATGTCAGTTCCGAAAGTTAGAGGGGAGCAGTTACCTACTACTTCAACCAAGAGGAAAAGAAAATGCTGGGAGAAGCAGAGCTAGCAACATCATTAGAGCGCCCAGATCAAAGGAACCTCTGTCAATTCATTATTGTTAGTAAGGTAAGGCTTCCAGTGAGTGCATGCATACTTTCGAGCATGTTCTCACATATGTGTGCACCAAAGGGAACTAATCAAATCTATGCAGGTAAAGAGGCTCAGAAATAAATAAAAAAGATGTATGCAACAAAGAGAAAAAAATAGGAAAGAAAAGTTACAGAACTGTCAGAGTGTCTTGTGAAGGAAAATGAAAATAGAAAGCTGAAAAAGCCTAAAATGTGCAACACATTTTTAGTGTGTCAGTCACCAGCAGAAAAATAATAGAGGTTGTTTGCATGTAATCTGAAAATTTAAACATCTGATACCTTTTGGAGTGGGTGTCAGAATAGAAAACAGGTGGAAAACAAGCACTCTTGAATAGGTGGGGATCCTTGAGAAAGGCAGGAATGGAGAGCCCTATGATATTTCCCTGGTATAGCTGTCTATGTCACAGTTTCTATTTTCATCATTTAAAAAAAAACTTGTGCTGTTTTTACTACTTTTATTACTTGGAAAGTTGACAAGGAAACAACTGCAAGGTTTATAACTAAAGTGATAACTCTGATCTAATAGCTTTCTTTCTTTAATCTGATAATCTTTCTTTTGTCACTTGTGCTATAGAACCTATTTCTGAGCACAACACAAACACAATTTTGGGGTCTCACCACAAGTCATGGTCTTTAACTGCTCTTAAACATTTCGTTATTTGGTACAGCAATGTTTAGTTCAGGGCAGATTGAGATCCATGCAGAGATCTCTACATTTTCTGTCACATAGCATCCTTCATGCCACATGCTGCAGTGCCAACTGTTAGCAAACAAAACAAATTGTATTTAATCAAACACCGTAGAAAAATCTCTGAAATACAGCTATTTAATTAGGCCATGATCCAGAACAGCACTTGAGTATATGCTTAAGTTTAATTTCATGCTTAAGTTCATATCTATTCGGAAACATATTTAAGCATGTTCCTTTGCTTTAAAGTGATTTGCTGAATTGGAACCATAGTCATTTAAAATGATTATGCATTCCTTGTGACTAACATTGAAGCTACTTGAGATTTGAGCATTCAAGGACTGAAGGGTGGTAAAAAATGTGTAGGATTCATGCATATTACATGGCTTATTATAGGTGGCATGGCA
Organism: Chelonoidis abingdonii; assembly: GCF_003597395.2. Taxonomy (NCBI): domain Eukaryota; kingdom Metazoa; phylum Chordata; order Testudines; family Testudinidae; genus Chelonoidis; species Chelonoidis abingdonii. Next base: position 171,199,797 of record NC_133770.1, on the reverse strand, counting down.
ATACCACTATAGTTAAAGTTCTGTCATGACATCTGTTTAAAGGTCTAAATCCTTTAAAATCAACATGCTTAGTTGAATTCCTTTGAAATTTGGCATACCTCAGGCAGATACAGGGTACAGGGGCAGCTCCAGGCACCAGCACACCAAGCGCTTAACCGGGGTGTCAAGCCACGGGGGGCGCTCTGCCGGTAGCCGTGAGGGCTGCAGGCAGGTTGCCTTTGGCAGTATGCCTGTGGGGGGGGTCCGCTGGTCCCGTGGCTTTGGCGGACCTCACGCGGGCGTGCTGCTGAATCTGCAGAACCGGGGACGTCCCACAGGCAAGCTGCCAAAGGCAGCCTGCCTGCCATGCTTGGGGCGGCAAAATACCTAGAGTCGCCCTTGACAAGGTAGGATTAGTGACTTAAATATGGGGTCATTTAATGTAGGGGTAGGGTTGCAGAAATATAACCCCTCCCCTAAAATAGCCATTTTTCAAAATGTTTCTAGGTAAGCCTTTTTTTTGTTTAGAGCTAGAGATCAAACTATTGATGTTATGTGGGTCAAACTGGACTCATTTTTTCCCCCAAGGTAATATATGGCATCTACTACATTTTTGGAGGAGCCAAATCAGCTGAACCTGAGCTCTTATTCCAAGCTGTGGCCAAAAACCCTACCACCACCTGGGATGCATAAACAGGGAAATTGTGAGTAGGAGTAGAGAGAATATTTTACCTTTATATTTGGTACTGTTGTGAATGCTACTGGAATACTGTGTCCAGTTCTAGTGTCCACAATTCAAGAAGGATGTTGATAAAATAGAAAGGGTTCAGAGGAGAGATGAGAATGACTGAAGGATTATAAAACATGCCTTATAAAACAAGGACATACTCAAGGAGCTCAGTCTATTTAGCTTTACAAAGAAAAAGTTAAGGGGTGACTTGATTACAATCTACCAGTATCGGCATGGGGAACAAATATTTAATCATGGAATTCACATTTCAGTACAAATGCACTTGTATCCCCCCTCTGTGGTCTAGCAAGGGCTCCCCCTCTAGGCTCAAGGCTTCCAACTGTCACCTCTCTGGAGTGGAGACTGGCATTGCTCTGTTTTTTTTTTCCAGGATGCATAATTCCTCACCTACACTGTGAGTTCTCCAGCAAGTCTAACTGCCTAAGCAGACCTGCTTTACTTTTCTTCTCATGCTATGGACAGCAAAATTGCCCATAGTTAAAAAGTTGCCACACAGCCCTTTCTAAACAAGCACACTTATGCTTAAAGTGAAAGCATTACAGAAAAAAAAACATATTTAAAACAATTACCTGACATAACCCCTGACTCTAACAAGGACTCTGGCAGGTCCTTCAATCCCAACCAAGGGTTTTTTTTCTGTGATTACAAGTTCATTACAACTGTTAGCTCAGAACAAGCACACCCATTAATCTAAATCACTTTCCTTTATAGAGTTTGGGTTTTATCTTGGAACCCTGGGAACAAGTAATCAGCAGGCAGTTGGCCTTTCCTCTGGGCATAGCTTCAAAAGGCTGCATTTTTGCATAACAGCAGATGAGGGGTGGATGTGAAATTTGCATTCACTTCCCTCTAGATATTTCCCAGGAATTCCACTAAACATGTACTGTCCTAAAAGTTCACTCATGTGTGCCACAACATTCATTATAATTCTTTGATCATCCAGGCCACAATAACCTTTGTATATACTACAAGAGACTTCAAAGATATTTAAACTCAACTGAATAATGGCTCCCAAAGATATTACAGGAAATTGCCTTATCCGTCCAATGAGTTCTTCTATCTAGCAAAGAAAAGTAAACACGATCCAATGGCTGGAAGTTGAAGCTAGACAAGTTTAATCCCTCAGCCCGCACCACTTCCCGCAGCCCCCATTGGCTTGGAGTGGTGAACTGTGGCAGCTGAAATCGGCCGAACCCGCAAACGTGACAGGTAAACAAATCAGCCCAGCCCACCAGGGTAAGCACCCTGGTGGGCCACGGGCCAAAGATTGCTGTTCCCTGGACTACATGATAACAATTGTCCCTTCTGGACTTGAAATCTATAAATGACATGGGGTTGGTAACTACAGACTGATTTGGCTTGGAAAGCAAATTGTGGGACGTGGTATAGCTATCTACCTCCCTGCTAACTCCTACCAACACAATACCCTTTTCCTGTTAAAAAAAAAAACTATGAAATTAAACTGCAGAACTAAAACTATGTCCATTCAGAGTTGAAGTTGCTTGGTGGTATGTTGTCTCCTTGCAAAACTCTGAATTGAGCAAAACTCAACATTTCTGAAAACCAGGAAATGCAGAGATAAAGTTGTTCATGCAAACTTAACTTTGGCCTCCTTCAGCAAGGCCACCATAGGCCGCATTAATACATACACCTTTAATCTGCCAAGCCCACTGTGGCTGAAATGTACAAACTCTTCACTTCCTTTTACAACCCATTCACTGTCATTCACAGGCAGAGGTTGCTCTAGCTACAAGCAGAATAGGCAGTTTCCCAGGACAGCAGATTGACACCAGAAACAGCAGGGGATGAGGTTGGAATGGATGCCCTGAGGAGGGGACAACTGCCATCCAGAGCTTCAAGGAGCCAGAAACTGCCCACAACTGAACTGCTGGAGAAGTGCTCCTGCTCCCATCCCAGCTGTCCCTTGCTTCTGGTGCGGGTAAGATCATAGCTGCTACCAAATCCAAGGTGCTGAGAGACCAGGGGCTGCTCCTGACAGCACTGCAACAGCTGCTGGGGCTTCTGTCACAAACACAGTGACTCACCTGGCTCCATGTCAGTGCCCAGACTACACCTGGTGCTCCATTCAGGGTCCCTGGACCCTGCCCCAGCCACTGCTTCAACTCCCCCATGTCCAGGCTCTGGAAACACTGCCAATGTGTGGTCTATGAGCCTGACAATGAAGAGCCCATCCAGAAAGGTGCAGTGTGACAAACTGAAGATTTTTGGGGACCAGCCAATGGGTGTGGAGGGGGTGGGGCTTGAGTGAAGAATGTGTGGGGGTGGGCAGAGAGTGCATGGGCTGAGGAGAAGGGCTGGATTGTGGTGCAGGAACTGAGATGCAGAGTCATTGATTCTGACCAGTGGGAAGGAGCCCACCTACCCTGTGCAGGGGATCAGCACCCACAGCCCAGATAGTTTTGTGAGGGACAAATGGCCCTGATAACAGGGCCATATGGGCTGGGAGCTACCACCTGCTGGTGCTTGGGTGTCACTGTGGTGAAGCTGAACTTTTCCAGGGAAAGGAGCTGCCACTGTCCAGGAGTGTTGAGCTTGGGCTCGCTCCCCTCTTGTTCCCCAGGTAGCAACTACCTGGAAAGGGCCATTGGGAAGGGCAACCCTGGATGGGGGTATCAACCATTCAGGGAACAGGTCTGAGTTGCTTGCAGGGTCTAGAGAAGAGGCCAGGGGCAGGGACGATGAAACAGAACTTTCATTCTGGCCAGGCCCTGGCCAACTCATTCTATCTAGTCTGTTCCCATCCTACACAGTCTGTCACTGGGGCCCAGCAGCCTCTGCAACCCCAAGCAAGGGTCTGCAGCATCTGCCTCTGACCCAGGTGCAAGAAGTTTGGGGGTGGTGGGCAGCCCTAAACAGCTAATGGAGTAGTAGTGGGGCAGTAGACTGTAGTTTTCCCTAGGGTGGCAGATTGTCTCGAGCATCGTCTGTCTACAGGATTCCATCTAACACTATCAATCAGGGGAAAAAAGGCTGTGCAGATCACTTTCCCTCTACCCTCTTTGAGTAATACCTGAATATGGACTTAGCATACATTAAAGCTGGCTATTGGCACTGTAGAAGTCAGAAGGTTCCAGATTCTGGCATACTCTCACACACTTGGCCAACACTCGAGAGAGAGAATACCACATTTGTACCACTTCACAGCCTTCTACGACTCCCTTCCATTCACTCTCAGGATACCATCTCAACCTACACTTTCACTTAACTATCATTAAAGTATTAAAGTCCTCTCATATTGCATCTCACTGCTGACATTATCCTTTGTAATAAAAGCTCTATGCCCTGCTACTGACATAACTTACATTATTCTGCCTTGAAATGATTCATACTGTATCCTGAAGGTGCATCTTCTTCCCTTTACTCATACACAAGAGGGTGCAAAACATAAATCTACTCATATCATAATCACAGCTCTGTCACTAACCTCAAAGAAATCCACACATGTCCTTATATCACAAACACACCTTTACCAAGCAGACCAATTATTGTCTCCACCATTTAGTGTAGGTACACCTGAAGCCTAACATACTGACTGCACCTGGAGTGTATCCAAATAATTCCCATTGGCAACTGCCAGTTCCAGGAGTGCAGACGGAAGGTGGCATTGACAACTTTTTTTCTTTTCTTTTTTATTTTTTTGTGTACTTGAATAGTGTTAACTGGAATCCTGTGCATGAAAGTGAATGTGTTGTAAAAGGAGATGATCAGCTTGTATATTTCAGCAACTGTACGGTTGGCAGAGTAAAGATATATCTGTTAATAAGATGTATTGTGACATTGCTGACAAAAGGCAGAGTTATGTTTGCATGGACAACATTAACTGTACATTTGTTTGTTTTCAGAAGTTTGAGTTTTGTTCAACACAACCCTCTGCAAGGGGACAACATTCGACCAAGCATCCTTAATTCTGTGTTAACATAGTTTTTTGCACTGTTATATTTAAGAATCCAATCCTGCTGCTATTCAGTTAATTAACAATAATTACCACTGACTTCATTGGGAGATGGACTGAGCTCTAATAGCTTTACAGAGAGCAACTGGTTAGGTCAGAAGCCAATAAATTGTAGTAGCGATTGATTGAAAAATATTTTCTTCTATAACATTGCTTTATATGTCATTTTAATGACTACAGAATGCAAAATAAACAAACAAAAGAAAAAACAGAAGAAAACAAAGAAACCTAAGCACTAAGACAATGTCAAGGTTACAAACAAAAATTAAGCGCTCAGGTCATGACATTTTCAGAGTTAAAGTTGTGTTGACCATCTTAATTTGGCCAGGCACATTATCCATATTTTCTGATTTGAATTAATAACAGTGTAATGTACAATAGTTTCCATCTAAGAAGGGAGAGAGGAATTGAAAGTATTAGAAATTGACAATATGGATAAATTAGGGCAATGCACTCTTAACTGTTGGAACTGACTATCTCTGAGGTGTGCTTGATCTTGCATGATGTTCCATGATGTAATAACACTACATTTTTGCACCAAATTTTATGTTTTTTCATAAAAGACAGAAAAGCTAGAGGTACTGTAAGTTATATGGGCATCTTACCAGCTCCACAGTACAGATTTTAAGTACCTTGCTCCCCATGTTTAACCTATTGTACAAGTACTTTACAAACATGCCTGTATTGTAAGTTTCTTTGTCTGCAACTATTTGGTTTACATAACTTATAGTCGTCTGGCTTTGCCTGCAAAGTTCCTAATCTTTATTGAACCTACAAGTGGTGTTGTGGTTACTGCACTGGGCTGAAAACCGGGGTGAAATCCTGGTCCCATCAAAATCAAGAAGGCATTATGTGGAAACATTTACTAGTGAATGTGTGGTTCTCAGATGTAACAGTGATGGGGTAAGCCCATATGCCCTATATGTGCAGAGGTTTAGATGTTAACAAATGAACACATTTTAAGAGAATTGGAGCCTGTTCATCATCTCCTTCCAAATTATGGTTTTGTGTGTGTGTGTGTGTGTGTGTGTGTGTGTGTGTGAGAGAGAGAGAGAGAGACAGAGAGAGAGAGAGAGAGGAACAAGTGATGATGATGCTGGTTTCAGGGCAGTGGGATTTCCAGGATGATCAGCAAAGATTTGTACTAACTGCAGTTTGCCCTCCAAGCAAGTGGATATTACTGTCAACAAAGAGTTCCAATTATCTAATTAGGAAGCAACAAATGCATGTAATAAAATCTTAATTAGTAACTATAATATAATTTGCCTTTGATGAATAATCTAACATCTAAATCACCCGTCTGTATATCACTAACAATTCTCTCTTCCTCCTTTTTTGATCATTACAATGAGTTTATGTGGAAGAAGAATCTCCCTTATGATTGTCTCTCATGATATTTGTTTATCAGATTGCCTGCTTGCTTGTTTCTATCAAGGAAATCGGTTTTAAATAAAGTCAGCCTAGAAATGAAGATCTAATTTTGAAAGTTAATTCAAGTTTTGTGAATTATTAGAATATTTTTAATGAGGATTTTACTTACTTACTGTATAGTGAAAAATGACCTTCTTTGTAATAAATGTGCCAAGAATTATCTGAGTGTCTCCTTCAATTACCAATGGCATTAATGAGAATCTAGGTACTGATCCATCAAAAGCAGTCAAAAAATTACTTTGCACCCATCCCATTTGGCTTAATCACATGAGGAGCCCCACTGAAATCAACAGGACTACTTGTGTGAGTAAGGTGAAGATCATCTCAAGATGAGACTGCTCCAGATTTATTAAAAGATGTTCTCTCCTACAAGGTATTCTCTGAGCTACTGGGACAGTAATTAAGCATTGCCTGATCACTTCTTCTGTACAGAATAGAGGGGAGCCAGGTGATTCCAAAACCTACAGAAGAGGGTTGACTAGTGTCTCCATGGTATACTCATTCCTGGCACAGAATTCCTTTGCAAAGACCACATGGTTGGAGCTTCATAGACAGCTGGAAAGGGCAGGACCGAGGTGGCAGATACTTCCATTTTGTGGTAACTTCTCCCTAGAAACCAATAGGGTTTAGCTGTGTAGAACGCATGGGTGGCTCTTCCTGCTGAAAGAATTATTCCCATCAGGGGCGATGGTAAGCAGCCATGCCATGCCATTTGGTACTTTGTAAGTATTCATCATAAGCAGTATGCACTTTTGGTGAAATCTGGTGGTATTAGTATTAATACTATTATTTTTATAAACATTAGTTGAATCAACTTGGTATCTTCTTAAAGTTCATATATTTCACTGAAAATTGTAAAGAGTATGTGTGTGCGTGTGCGGGGAAAGGAGAGGGATATGAAAAGGGCTGCAATATAGACACATTGGTTCCATGAAGCCATTCATCACATTTTAAATGTTAGGTTGTAAGATTTTCAGCAAAAGGCCTTGATTTTATTTTTCTCCATAATGGAGGCCCAAATGCTGGTTGGGGGCCTCTTGACATGATTGTAATTAAATAAATAAAATGAATAAAATAAAAGAAAGGATAGGGCATGAGGCAGAAGTCATTATACCTTGGTTCTATTCCTAGCTTTCCCACTGATTTGCAGTGTGACCATGTCACCCTTTCTGTTGCCTACTGTTTGTCTTATCTAACTGTAAGTGTCTGTCTCTTACTGTGTATTTGTAGAGAGCCTAGTATAACATCCAGGTTCTGAGGCTACGTCTTCACTACCCGTCGTATCAGCGGGTAGCAATCAATTGCTCAGGGATCGATATATTGTGTCTCATCTAGATGCGATATATCGATCCCCGAATGCGCTTATATCGATTCTGGAACTCCACCAACCCAAACGGAGTTGTGGAATCGACAGGGGGAGCCGCAGACATCGATCCTGCGCCGTGAGGATGGTGAGTAATTTGATCTTAGATACTTCAACGTCAGCTACATTATTCACGTAGCTGAAGTTGCATATCTAAGATCGATTTTCCCCCGTAGTGTAGACCAGCCCTGGGACATCTTCCCAGCAGCAGTGTCATCTGCCACCGAGCATGTCCGTGGGTTGCCCTCCAGATATGAAGGATAGCTGTGATATAAGCAGATAAACCTGTCAGATAAGCAGTCATAGACAATCTAATGGCAGTACCAAGAGTTAGTGTGGAGCAGCAGGTGATGCTGCTAACCCTATGTGCTGACTTCCTTCTCTTTGAATGGTAGGACAAGATTCCTGGTGTTGAAATACTTAATTATTTTTGAATGTCTGGCATTCCAAGCATCCTCATAACAACTCAGCTGCATTGGTCAGGGCATTTAATCCATATGGATGACTCGAGAATATTCAAGGCCATACTTTATGGTCCGCTAAAACAAGGTACCCATTCTCATGGTAGCCAGTACAAGCAATGTAAAGACATGCTGAAGTCAATCTTGAAAGTATGTCAGGTTGACCCCAGAACTGGGAAGCAAGAGCCCACAAAAGAGAAAGGAAGTGGCAGATTTATCATGTTGCCGTTAATCACTTTGACATAAGGCACTTTAACACCTTCTGTGAAAAAGATGAACAGTGCAAAGCAAGGATACAACAGCCTGAATTGGACATTGACCATTTGGTTTGTCCCATATGTAACCACATCTGTGATCTGCACATTAGTCTGACCTCAAATATCCACGCTCAGCTACATTTGCTGAATCCTCATCGATTGACATCTGTGGCAAATTGCCAGTACTGTTCTCTGGGTCTCGCGCTTTCTCTTCTCTGGGGTAGGTTCAGGGCAATATTGCTTGCCTCTGAACCAGTTCTTAATCACTCCCCTAGTGTCCTTGGAGGAGGGGAGTGGAGAGGGAGGGACCTGGGCCCGCCCTCTACTCCAGGTCCCAACCCAGGGGCCCTGGGGTTGTGGTGAACCACTTGACTAGCGGTTTCTTCCCCTGGGTTACTTCCCTCTCATACCCGTCAGCTTGTGAAGGGCTTCTCGCCTCTCTTCTATACAAGCCTGGTGCCCCTTACCTAGGGTTTCTGTTGGGCTTCCCAATCCACCGCAGCACTCCTCCAAACCTTCTATTTCTCTCTGGACAAACTCTTCTCTTCTGCAATCTGCACTCTGCTCCAATCCAACCTTTCTCCTTCAACTACCACCCCCTGTCTGACTGAAGCAGGGGTTTATATCCCATGACTGGAGTCAGGTGCTCTAACTGGAGTCAGGTGCTCTAACTGGAGTCAGGTGCTCTAATTGGCCACAGCTGTTCTAGTTAATCTAAAGCAAACCTTCCTCCCTTGGCAGGGAATAAGGCCACCTGCTAACACTCTTATGCTGCCCTCTGGCCATGCTGTATCACACATCAATGTGCAACTTTGTCATCATCAGTATAATGTGGTCCCGATCTCAACTGGGATCTTTTGGTGTTACCAGAATATTGCTCTTAATAAAAAATAATAATCAAAAAAGGAAGATGACACTTTTTTGTCTGTCATTTTATTACTGGATGTCAATAATTTTGAGTCAAGGATTCCAAACAATGGGCATTATAGCAATTATTTTCTATTATGTTAATAGTGGTATGTGTATTTTTAAGCATGTATATTGTGACTGTGAGACATTTATCGGGTTAATTATATTTGTAACTGTACGGATAATTGCAGTTCCTGGTCTGTGGATTAAGTGTCTTCCTTTGTGGTATGAGTTGCTTTCACAATATCCCATGGAAGAGCCAGAATAAGACTGCTGAAATTGAACCTGAAAGGGATTAATATGTAGTTTAACCATTCCCCTGCTGGACACTACCACACAGGCAGAGTACCCTGTTCCTACGCACACCAGACAGTGCTGGGAGTCAGATTTGCCCAGTGCATCAGGTAAGTGAAGCAGCAATCAAGTGGTTTAATGACAGGTTTGTTTATTCATTCATGCAGTAAAAAGGAAGGGAATAGAAGCACATAGGTTCCAGAGGGCTGAGAGTAGTGCGATCTTATATATCATACTTGATGCAAGAAAAAGACAGAACAGTATGAATTAAGGACAGAGTGGACAGGACTGGAATAATATCTCTTGTTTGGGGAAATTCGTTAGAGTCTAAAACATACTTTAATGTATCTGTGGCAATTGCCCTGGGATCATTTTGTTTAGCTGCAAATCTGAGCTACCCTAAGGGGTCAACATTTCTGCTACTTGTGCTGTATCTCCCTTCTTCAATGTGTAATGAATATGCCTGTCTTTTTCAATAGACCGGTATTCACTACTCATTTTAAAATGCAGGCTCTGCTGTGATATATTGCAACACCAAATCTTGCATCCTAATGTTCAGACTAAAAGCTGAACATTTCTACTTAGTACAACAAAGACAAATTTCATATTCCAGTCTGTAAAGAATCTTTTTTTTTTTGCAAACCCACCAAGGAAATAAATAGAGCTGGAGTAATACTGTGAAAAAATGTTCCGCAAATATTAATAAGAATGTTTACATTGCATTCATGGCTCTTATGTTCACTTCTTGAGAATTTTCTGGTGGATATGTTTACTGGTAGGGATAACTTCAGAAATGACACATCTAAAAGCAAATGTTTTATAGAATTAATATTCGCGGAAAGCATATTTTGAATTTTTAAACATGAATTCTTGCTCCAGAGCCTCATTATAAGTTCTGTTCACTGAATGGATGAATGCAAGCCATACCATGTGATCTATTTGTCAAATCAGCTAAGTCCAAATTTTGCATATCCTGACACTGAGCAAATCTCAATGCTCAAACTGCCATATCTCTGTTCAGCTTTCAACACCTTTGGCCTCATGGTACCAAAAACATGCATGTAGGAGGGAGTAAATGGGGAATATGACACTGTTTCCAGTCATTCCTGCCATACAGATCCCAGAAAGTCATGATGGGCACCCACTCTTCATCATCCAGACTCCAGTCTTGTAAAGTCCTGCAAGACTAAGCACTCTTTCACCTTCTCTCTAACATCTGTACTAATGATATCTGTGGGGATATGATACTGTGTCACCAATTTAGCAATCACTCTTCCACCAATATGTGCATGACACTAAAGCAAAGATCTCTCCACAGATGCAGTCTCTACTCCTATCAAGAAGTCTCAGCACCTGGAAGAAACAAACGGAAGGACAAAACGCAAAAGAGATAATGGTAACACTGAGGAAGTGCTTTGAGAAACTTGCCAGTATGCTAACAGTCCCAAAATTGCAAAACATCAAGGTAGCATATAGCCTAAAGTCAGCTACAACAACTCACAGATTGTTATTGTGGCACTTGGCTAGGAAGCTGAGAGTCTAGTCCTTTCAAATGAGGATCTTGCTAAGGAAATACTTCCATCGGCTCAAGGCTGGACAGTTGCCATTCAATCAAACTAGTGGTAGAAGAAACTGACACATACAAACACAATCAGTACAGCACATGGCAGTATCCATATCAGAAACAATGGTCAACACATTACAGTAGGTTACAACTGATCCTAATCTGCCCTTCATGGATGGAGACCAACCTACCACAAATACCACCTCAGCCATCACAGTTCTCAAAGCCAGCAATACTCTGTTAGTGCAATGTACTGTTGCTGGATACACCTAGGTTCCAACCACCTGCCACTGAACATTCTTGATGGAGGAACCCAGCTGCAGGAAAAAAAAAAAATCAGTCTGAGACAAGACTTGGTGGGATTCAATTTGGAGAGTAAATACATCTTAACTTCCAAGTCTCCAGAAATTATGTTCTTAAATCAATAAATAATAATTGGCACTCAGAAAGTTACATTCCTCTGCCCTGAAACAGTAGGGAGAAAAAAAATCACATCTATAACCAATACTTAGATAGCATGATGATAGGTACTATACAGAAACATATACTCAATGGATCCATAATCACAACAAATTGCTCATGCACAATTTAATGATTAAAACTTCTTTATGAAATTGCCTGTTGAATAATTTCAAATAATCAATAAATTAGGGGGCGGGGGGAGTTCATAAGCTTCTAGTGCACAATCTGCAACCAGAAAATAAGTCATGTGATAAATTATTTGCTGTGAATTATTCATTGATTTCTAGAAATAAGTATTTTGGCATTGATTATAAACTGAAGATACTAGTAACATTCCTTCATATCTACCTTCTCCCCAAAAGAAACCCAGTTAATTTATAGCTTTAAGACGATATAAAGTGTAGTCAGTGAGTTTTATTATATTTTCCAATATCAGACGTATTAAATCTATCAGATGTAATGATGTGACTAAGGGAAGACATTTCCAAAGTTTAATGCAATCTTATAGTCAGTAACATCAGACTTTATCCACAAAAGATACAAAACATTTTGTTGGCATATTTGTTTCCAAAACAATGTCATGATTTTGTAATTCATCTAAAGAACCTGAAGGAATTTAAGTGTAATCAAATATGACAGAATAAATATAGTGGCAATTATGCTGGCAAGAGTCCACATCATTGAATATGTGTCTGACTATCAGGTAGATTTTCATTTTAAAATACCCCCACCCTTCATTCCTACATTGGCACAATTATATGGAATCTAACTACATTATAATGTTCCTTAAAGGTTGTTAAAGAGTGATCCACAGAGCAGTCATTGATGGTCGACAGAGATCTGGGCCCTGATTCTGCCAACACTTAAGCACATGCTGAACTTTAATTATGTAAATGCAAGCATAAGTATTGGCAGAATCAGGGCCCTGGACTAATTATATTGTGCTGGTTCTCTTCCAGAAGGTAAGTAAAATTACATAATAAATACTTCCCCAATATCATTTTCCCACATAAGCAATTGCTGTAGCTGCTGCAGGGATGTTACAGGATTGTAAAAGTGAGGAGAGGGATCCAAGAGATAATCCTTCTCTTAAGATATGACTCTGTTAAGATGTGAAAACTCTTGCTATGCTTACTTCTGCCTTATAGTGACCATGTACTCTAGTGAGAGATTGTAACAATTGTGCTCTAATAGCATTCTGCATCCTATGTGGCAACAGATCAGGCAACAATGTGACTGAAGAATGATTAAAACCATGTTTCCATAAGTTCAGGAACAAGATTGTTCAATCATAAATGACCCAAAAGATACGATTTCCTTGACCTAATAGAAAAACCCTAGCAACAGGATTCATTTCCTGATAATGAGCCTAAATGTTCTTGTGTTCAATTTTGTTCCATTGCATCTAATCATAGACTTTTGTACATCTCCTGTCCACTAAACCAATTCCTCTCTCTGATGTTTTCACCCTTCTAATACATGTTCACAGTTATCATGTACCCTTTGATTTTGTCTGCATTCCCTCTGTATACAGCAACAACTTTACTCCAAGTCCAATATGCAATACACTCCACACCTCTTTGGCCCATTCGTGGAGTAGGATGTTCTAGAATTGATGAACAAAATTACCACCTATGACTTTTACCCATACCCACTGTACCTGATAAAAAAAGCCCACAAACACCTAGATGATAAGAGACTGCCAGCACCTCATTTGAAGAGGGAAACTTGTTATCCCTTTTAATGAATGCTATAGCTTGGACAATTCTTAAGAAACCATCTTTGGATCCAAAACACCTGGAGAACAAGCATTGGATGTCAAAACTCCCATTTTTGAGCAAGACCATCAAGAAACAAGTGAAGAACTACCTTTCCAGTACCAATATCCTATTATCCGGAATCCAGACCAGGCCAGGTAATTTAGAAAACTTTGCTGTTGCTTATGAATAACACCCATCTGTCCAGAGATAGGGACAAATGTCTGTATTACATTCTTGATCTGTTAATAGTATTTGATTTTGTGTCCTGTCTCAGTGATATTGCGGAGGTTGATGGAAAAGCTCTGAAATGTTTTTAATACTTCCCTTCTGTGTGTTCAAATAAGGTAGTCTTGAATAATTTCAGAGCCCTTTCCTGTGGAGTCTCACAAGTTTCAGCCCTCTCCCCCATCTTTTAAAAAAAAAATATGTGAAGCCATTGGGACAAACGGTGAGACACCAGGGGCACAAATACTAGTAGTAAGTAAACAATACTCAGCTGTGCATCTCCTTTACCTCCAATACAAATAGCACTATCTCCCCACTATCCCTCTCATGGCTGCAACACCTCTCCAATCTACGAAAATTCTCTCTCAGTATCAGTAAAATAGTTGGCAAAAGAGAACTGGTGCATACAATGAATCTATGTTCTAAAATAGATATAGCAGAAATTGAGATGGGCAATGGAAATGAATATAGGCCCTTACCGCTAAACTTAGTTTAGAGAGTGAGAGGCAACATGGTAAATATCTGTAAAATAATAAATGCTATAGGGAAAATAAGACAGGTCCTTCCTATTTACATTTTCTCATAAGAGAAGAACTAGGGGAACTAGGGGAAGATACATCTGAAGAAAATTAAAAGGAAAAAAGGCTGCTAAAAGTCAACACTGTTTTTGCACAAATCCAAATTAACCTGGAATTAATTGTTATCAGATATCATTACCACCAAAAGCTTAGTCAGATTCCAAACAGGATTGAACATTTACATGGATAATGAGGGCAGCCACAGTTTCTGTACAGAATATGGGACAAAAATAAATTACACAAGGAATATAAACTCTCAGACTTTAAATTATAAACTAACCACTAACTCTTTGGAGTTGTAAGGAAACTTTTTCTCTTGGAACGTTATAGTATAATTGTCCATTATAAGATTTTTGACACCTTCTGGAGCATCTGGCATTCATCACTGTTAGTGACAGGATACTGGGCTAGATGGACCATTGGGATTCCTACATGCGTCTTTCATATAAACATGACAATATAGAAGTGTCCATGTCATTTTAACTGGAAATGTCCCATTATGTTACCTCATCCAATTAAATTAGGTTTGCACCTCCCATTTGAGTGATGTTTCCTTTCTTCTCTCTGAGGAGAATCACTTCCATATCACTTCTTTTTTTTCCTGCTCTACCTGTTTGGAGTTCTTATTCATTTTTGACACTGGCTTGTGCTAACCCTTTGAGCTGACTATATTATGATTACTTATCATTCATATTACTGTAGTATGTAAGGTTCCCACAGAAGATGGAGTGTCATTATACTAGGCATTGCACAAATACTTAGTAGGAGATAGTTTATAATCTAAATGGACTAGTCAGAGAAAGGGTGGGGGAGGAAAGAGACAGAGATGAAGTGATTTGCTAAAGGTCACACAGAAGTTCAGTGGTAGAGCAAGATCTGAGAACCAAAGGCTAATTAGTGGTCAGTCAGTCTTTGAGACTGATATCCAACCCAGGTCTTCAATGGTTCTGGAAACCATATCACTTATCTGAAATATTTTTGCTTTGGGTATTCATCTAGCTCTATTAAACATTCAGTTCCATGTAATGACAATGTTCTTGTTACCACTGGGACAAATGTTTCCACATATGTACCATATATAATATTATAGTATAATCACTGAATACATGAGTATTGTGTGTTGATTAAGATTGGTCCACACATAATATACTTCTATATGTAAAACACAATAGCAAAGAAACAGTAAGTTAAGGTATTGTTCAATATATACTTTCTTCTCCTGTACCCAGTGACACACATATCTCACCATTAGAACAACCACCATAAAGAATAGATGATGTTCCACAATCTCAATTTTGCTCCAATAGGGATGCCAGAGTCCCCATATCCACCACAAACAAGCCTGACTTCCTCATATTATTCTTTCTGCACAGTTTTTTTCAGGAAAACACACTCACATTTGGGAAAATGCACAGGGGTTGAAGCGAATGAGGTAAGGTATGCAACTAAGATAAAATATGAATAATAAAGTAGACCAGGTTGACACAACAACAGAAAAAAAAAACATGTTATTTATTACTAGTTTGTCTTGATCTTACTTTGGAGGTCCTTAACAGTGTCAGAAACATTATCTAACAAAGGGCTTAATCTTTATATATCATTAAATAGAATTTCAGAGGGGCTCAAATGCCTGTGGGAGAAAAAACATGTGGGAATTACATCTATAACTGTAGTTCAGTTCAAATGCATGGTTTTATTATTACCCATTCATTAAGCTGGCTGAAGTCTTCAGTACATAAATTTAATTACTATCTAATGTTTTTGGTAATTGTAGTTTACTCTTACCATGAGCACTCTCAAAAAAAGACAGTGTACCTGCTTTGCAAAGAGCAGAAGTATTTTCCATAAACTGTTTTGCTGTCCCTCTTGAGATTTCTCCGTTTTGAATGTTGTAAACTATTTCAGGTTTCCAAGATCATCTACCATAACCCTTCTTTCACTCGACACCCTCACAATCAATTCATTACAAATTGATTTTCCACACCTTAACTGAATTTTCAGTAACTACAAGAGACTTAGAAATAGGAATAGCTTTGATAGTTAAAAGAGTTCTCAAAATTTGCAAATGTGGTTGCCTGATATTAGGTTTCTAAATCCATATAAAGATTTAGGAGGCACATTGAATCCAGGGCCGGCTCCAGGCCTCAGCGCGCCAAGCCCGTGCTTGGGGGGGCATGCCGCGGGGCGCACTCTGCGGTTGCCGGGAGGGTGGCAGGCGGCTCCGGTGGACCTCCCGGAGGTGTGCCTGTGGAGGGTCCGCTGATCTTGTGGCTCTGGTGGAGCATCCGCAGGCACGCTGCGGGAGGTCCACCAGAGCCATGAGACCGGCGAGCGGCAGAGCGCCCCCCGCGGCGTGCCGCCATGCTTGGGGCGATGAAATGGCTTGAGGCAGCCCTGATTGAATCCAAAAGGATCTATTTTCATTTACACTCACAATTACATTCATTTTGAATGGAGAATTGTCATCCAGTGGGGATATTTCTAGTGGAGTCCCACAGTGATCAGTTTTTAACCCAACTGATATCTTTATCAATGATCTGGAAGAAAACAAAAACATTTTAGGCAAGGTTTGTGGATGACACAAAAAATGGTAAAGTAGTAAATAATAAGGACATGTCAGTCCTACAGAGCTAGGATCATCTGGTAAATTTGCCTTAGTTGAACAATACGTGTCTTAATAAAGTTAAATACAAAGTCATACACCTGGTAACCAAAAACATAGATCAGACTTGTAGGACAGGTAAACTGTATTTTGAAAAGCAGTGATTCTGAAAAGGACTATTGGATCATGGTTGGATAACCAACTGAACATAAGCCCCCAATGCAATGTGGTTTTGGATGTATGAGGAGGAGAATATTTAGAAGAAGTAATGAGATGTTATTAGCACTGTGCATGATATTAACGAGACCCTTACTGAAATACTGTGTCTGTTTCTTGTGTCCACACTTTAAGAAGGTTGTTGTAAAACGCGAAAGGTTTCAGAAAAGAGCTATAACAATTATTCAAAATCTGGAAAACCTGCCTTGCAGTGAAAGATTTAAGATCAATCTCTAATCTCTTTAGTTTATCCAAGAGAATGGTAAGAGGTGACTTAATCATGATCTATATGAACATACTGGGGAAACACATTTATGATAGTAAATGGCTCTTTAATTTAGCAGACAAAGGCATAAGAAGATCCAATATCTGAGAGCTGAAGCTAGTCAATACAAATTAGGGTAAAATGCACATTTTTATCAGTAGACGTTATCAACCATTGGAACAAACTATCTAGGGGTGTGGTGGATTCTTCAACACTTAAAATTTCTAAATCAAAATTGAATGCTTTTCTAAAATATAAGTTCTAGCTTGACCAGAAGTTATAAACTTGATGCAGGAATCACTTGGTGAAATTCTATGGCCTCTGTTATGTAGTTCAGACTAGATTATCAAAATGATCATTTCTAGCCTTAAAATTAGAAATCCTACTGCTGAAATCCTGGTTCCTCTGAATTTACATTATGGCTCCTTTACAATGGACTGGCAGTGTAAATTGACCTTTAAATGGACACAAAATTAATTACCTTTTGTGACAAAGTTTCTCCTTTACCTTGGTGGGTCCTGCACTTATTGGCAGATTTGCTCACCTCAGTGATCTTCCTCTCTGGTGGAACCCATAGTCTGGGTCAGCTCCTCCTTGTCTGATCAGGAGTTGGGAGGTTTTGCGGGAACCCAGGCACATCCTCTACTCCAGGTTCCAGCCCAGGGCCTTGTGGATTGCAGCTGTCTATAGTGCCTCCTGTAACAGCTGCATGACAGCTACACCTCCCTGGGCTACTTCCCCATGGCCTCCTCCCAACACCTCCTTTATCCTCACCATAGGACCTTCCTCCTGGTGTCTGGTAATGCTTGTACTCCTTAGTCATCCAGCAGTACACCCTCTCACTCTCAGCTCTTTGCGCCTCTTGCTCCCAGCTCTTCACACGCCCACCACAAACTGAAGTGAGCTCCTTTTTAACCCAGGTGCCCTGATTAGCCTGACTTGATTGGCTGCAGGTGTTCAAATAAGCCTGTTTGCCTTAATTGGTTCTAGCAGGTTCCTGATTACTCTAGTGCAGCCCCTGCTCTGGTCACTCAGAGAACAGAACCCTGATTCTAAGGAACAAATCTCGCTGCGGCTAGGGTCCATGCTGGCGGACGTAGTCCATCCAGACCAAGACCTACACTGTCCCGGGCCGCCATATCTTTGATAACTGTATGTGGTCCAGGACCTGCTGGAATTAGGTGTATGGATGGTCTGTCGTTCGCCTCTTGTCCCTGGATCAGGAGAAGGCGTCGACAGGATGGATCACGGGTATCTCTGGGTACTCTGCGAGCGTTCGGCTTCGGACTCCGTTTTGTGGGTTTTCTCCAGGTGCTGTACGCTTGCGGAGTGTCTGGTCAGGCTCAACTGGACCCTGACCGAGCCGGTCAGCTTCGGGCAGGGAGTGCGGCAGGGGTCCCCTCTCGGGCCAGCTGTACGCTCTGGCGATCGAGCCCTTCCCTGTCTCCTCCGCGAGAGGTTGACGGGGTTGGTGCTTCGGGAGCCAGAGCTGCGGCTGGTCCTGTCGGCAAGCTGACGATGTGCTCCTCGTGGTCCAGGATCCAGGCGACTGGCGCGGGTGGAGGCTTGCCAGGCTGTGTATCGGCGCCTCCTCCGCCCGGGTTAACTGGGTCAAGAGCTCTGGCCTGGTGGTCGGGGACGGGTGGCAGGTGAGCTCCTCCCACCTGCGCTTCAGGCCATCCGGTGGAGCGTGGGTCCGCTGCTCTATCTTGGTGTTTACCTTTCTGCCACGCATCCGTCTCCGCTGGACAACTGGCACGGTTTGGAGGGCAGGGTGAGGAGCGGCTCCGGAAATGGACAGCTACTACTCGGTGCCTCTCCCTTCAGGGGAGGCACTGGTGCTTAATCAACTGGTCTGTCCATGCTCTGGTACCGGCTCAACACCCTGGTCCTGGCCCCGGATTTCCTGGTCAACCTCGGACAGCGATTCTGGGTTCTTTTGGCCAGGGACCGCACTGGGTCTCTGCAGGGGTCCTCCACCTGCCCCTGGAGAGGGGGGGCAGGGCCTGAAGTGCCTACACACTCAGGTCCGTGTCTTCTGCCTCCAGGCCCTGCAGAGGCTCCTGTATGGTGCAGGTAGTCCGGCATGGAACGTACTGGCGCACGCCTTCCTCCGCCGCGTCCGAGGGCTCCGATACGACCGGCAGCTCTTTTACCTCCATCCGAGAGGTCTTCCGTGAGACCTCTCCGGGCTGCCGGTCTTCTACCAGACCTCCTCCGGACCTGGAAGCTCTTTTCCACGACCAGGTCCAATGCGGCCACCTTGGGGGCCGACCTCCTCGCGGAGCCCCTGCTACACAATCCTCAGCTTCGTGTGCAGGTGGCAGAGTCCCCTGCGGGGCACCAGAGGCTGGTCTTGGCGGGAGTCACCAGGGTCGGAGACCTCCTGGACTACGACCGGGGGATTGCCTGGATCCCCTGACGCTCGCCCAGCGCATGGGCTCTCCGGACCTCGTACACCCTGGCGCGTACTTCAGGAGGTGAGGGCCGCTTTGCGCTGCTGCTGGTCGGGCTTACCTCGACCAGTCCTACGAGAGGTCACGCCCTGCTCACCTCCACCCTGGCCCGTGGATATTTTTTAGGGCTGCCCCGTGGACTCAATCGGCCCCCTCACCCTTTCACTGCAAGCCGGCTGCACGATGTGCAGCCGGTTCTGTTCCAGACCGGCCACGGAAACATCTTTACACACCTCATGCTCCACACCCTTCACTACCTCACCTTCGCGTCCCGCCCCGATACCAAATGGCGGGACCTCCTGCCACCTCTCGAGGGTGAGAAGCCCCGGTGGCCAGCTTGTACTCTGCCCTGGTCCCGCGGCCTGCTGGGGATGTCAGTTGGCGGTTCCTTCATGGGGCCTTGAGCACAGGCGTGTACTTGGCGGGTTCACCCCTGTCCCCAACACCTGCCCTTTCTGTGGCGAGAAGGAGACCTTGGAGCACATTTACTTGGAGTGCGGCGTTGCACCCTGTTCCGGCTCCTCCTGAATATCTTCTTGCGTTTCTGGTTGCACTTTTCCCCTCACCTTTTATCTACGCACTCCCATCCGTGGCCCACAAAGTCGCGGGATCTCCTTCTCAACCTCTCTTGGCCCTGCCAACTAGCCATCTACAGCACCAGGGAGAGGAGGTTGCTGATGGGATTTCTTGCAACTGTGGGGCCTATTTCCGCTCCTCTGTCCGTTCACGCATCCAAGCGGAGTTCTCTGGGCGGTGTCCACTGGCTCTCCTTGACTCCTTCGAGGAGCAGTGGGCATTGTCTGGGGTTCTCTGCTCGGTGTCCCCATCAGGTTCCCTCGTTTAGCCTGTGACCTCACTCCGCGTCCTGCTTTTTTTCATTAGTTGTCCCCCAGAATTACTTGGTGTTCTAGACCTGTGGATCCTCCCCTTAGGCTGGGGGGGAGGTCCTTTAGAAGTGGGCGGGCTTCACCCGCCCACCCCTGGGATGCCAAAGGACCAGACCCTGTACCCCACTGGTCTGGTCTGTCACACTTTCCACTTAGATATCATAGAATCAAAAGGTGGAAGGGACCTCATGAGGTCATCTAGTCCAACCCCTGCCAAAGGCAGGACCACTTTTCCCTAAATAATCCCAGCCAGGGTGCGGTCTAGCCGGACCTTAAATAGCTCTAAAGATGGAGATTCTACCACCTCCCTAGGTAACCCATTCCAATACTTCACCACTCTGGTGGAGAGGGAGGGAGGGGGCCTGACAACATGTACCCAGAACCACACGTGATTGCCCCATCAGGCATTGGGATCTCAACCTAGAATCCCAATGGGCAGCAGAGACTGCGGGAGCTGTGGGATAGCTACTCACAGCTACCCACAGTGCAACACTCCAGAAGTCGACGCTAGCCTTGGTACTGTGGACACAGTCTGCTGACTCAATGTACTGAGAGCATTTTGTGTGGGGACACATATAATTGACTGTATAAAAACAAATTCTAAAAAACCGACGTCTAGAAATTCAACCTAATTTCGTAGCGTAGACATACCCTGAGAGAGGTTGTTAACATTGTTTGTGGAGGAAGCACCTTGTGTCCTGAAGGAAGCTGGCCCTTTGTAAGGCGAGTGGTTGAGAATAGTTGCTATGAATCCCAATATTCCTTTAGTAAGCTTGTCATGGCTAAATATGTTGGGTCTACCTGGGTTCCCTTGCTTGTGTGTCTTGGAAAGCATGTAAAATTTCAGTGTAGGAGTGTGATGTTCCCCTCTGGTGTTATCTGGACCGGTAATCTGCTAGGCCTCTCGAATCCTTGACTCTGGAAGCCAACCTTACCCTGCTTTGCAGTGAGAACCCCCACTACTGGGCTGTTCACGCACAGCGTCTGGCATGTAAGCTGCTCCCAGCTACTTGCAAGTGAATGACACCAGCCAACATCTTCAGTCTCAGACACAGCCCTAGGAACCTCTGTCTTGCAGTGTCCAGTTATGCCTGCTGGATGCTGCAAGCTTATATAAGTTTGTCAGTTTAACAAAGAAATTGATATGTATCAGGCTTGTTATCCCAAGGGGAGCTTCTGACACACCTCAAACCAAACACACTGCTTCAGGTAGAATAAA
The DNA here is from genome assembly GCF_003597395.2 of Chelonoidis abingdonii. NCBI lineage: Eukaryota > Metazoa > Chordata > Testudines > Testudinidae > Chelonoidis > Chelonoidis abingdonii. Next base: position 171,178,145 of record NC_133770.1, on the reverse strand, counting down.
CAAACACATCTATTAACTATAAAAGTAGATTTAAAGTGATTATAAATCAAGGCATTACAAGTCAGAGTGGTTATCAAAAGAAAATAAAATGTAAACACTCAATCTAAACTCTTAACCCTATTAGACTGGGCAGCAACTAGATTAAGCAGTTTTTCCTCACCCCACTGGATTTGCAGTTCTTAATATACAGGTTTTTTCCTTAAACCTGGGCCAGTCTCCCGTATTGGAGTCTTGTCTTTGTCTTAGTGTCCTGGTTGCTTGCAATAAAGGTTGGGGCAGGAGAAGGGCCCAGTATTGTCCACTCTGCCTGTTTCATACTCTCAGTCCATGTGCTTGTAGAACACAAGTCCAGGAATGTCTGTTGGGAATTGCTGAGTCTTTCCAAGCAAGGTTGAGCAATTCCCCTGGCGGGGCCTCATGCAGGTGAGTTATTGCATTGTAGCTTCCTTGCTGGACAATGGCTGTTGATGGGCTATTTGATACCCTACCCAGGCATTGGTTACTTTCCTTGCTGTTGCCTCTGGGAAGCTAATATCTGGCTGATTTCCCAACTTACAGCATGTTTTAGTGACCATCATACAACATAATTCTCATAACTTCATATGCATTAATGATACACGGATATGGATAGAGAAATGGCTTTCAGTAGATCATAACCTTTCCCCTGATACCTTACAAGGCATGCTTTATATGTGAGATCATGATTATATGAAATGAAGAATATAGGGGTTACAATACACTTCCCCAAGGTATAGAATGGCACGGGGGCATTCATGGAGGATGAGTTTTTAGAGTATTGTATTTAGCTGTGACATATTTAGTACCTTTCCCAGGCCAGAAGAAGAACACCGTGGACCTCTAAAGCTTACCTCTCTCACCAACAGAAATTGGTCTAATAAAGATTACCTCACCCACCTTGTCTCGCTAATATCTTGGGGTCAAAATGGCTACAACAACTCTGCATACAAGAGATGAGCTACTAAGATTTTTGCCACGACGACTTGCAACTGAACTGGATAATGAAAACAGGACCCTTCTTGGTTTAGATCTGACACGGATACGGAAGAAGACATTTGATAAGTGTTCAGATCTAGTGATCTAAATGTGACTACACTCAAGGTGGAGATAAATTTGATGCACCAGTTCTAGCTCTTCTATAATAAGTATTATTTTTATTTATTATTTAACACATATTAATGGAATAAAATATGGTTTATATGTTTTGCACAAAAGTAATTTGTTTCTAATACACCAAATGTAACAATGACATGCCAGTTTCCAACATGAAAAATTGTTCCCTTTCCATCGTGTCTTCCTTGCTTCCTTTGTTTTTTTTTATTGATTTTAGGATTACAGACAATGAGATTACATTTTAAAGCATTCATAGGGTACAGCATAAAGACAGATGATACAAAACAATTAGAGTCATATAAATGAGATTCTAAAAACTCCAATTGACATTTTTCTTTGCACAGAAAGTTACCCAATTTCTTGGTAACCCAAGTTACCTTCCATTAGTGGGGGTGATGGGAAGGGTGTTATTAATAAAAACAGTTGCTAAAGTTTTGGTCAGTCAAAGAAAGAAATAGGCAACACATATGATGTCCCCACCCTGAGGTACTCTCTAATATGGATAAATATGGTCTCTAGCCATACAACTGAACCAATCTTAGACAACTTCCTGTCACTAGATAACACTCTCAATATAGCATTTACCTCTCTATCAGTTACAGACCCAACTGTTCATGAAAAATCATTTATCTTGGTATTTCCCAAAATTAAGTATTCACACATTCAGTCCAGCAGAACCATAAGAAGAATATAAACTAGAGAGAGACAAGGTGATCTGGATAAAATGAGATTTCCGTTTCCAGTGCTCAGCCTCAAAATTGAAGTAGGATGTGCTAAATTCTTTTTGAGGTTCAGGCAAACTCATTTTGGTATTGAAGACAGAAAGTATTTGTATGTTGCTGCATTTCCTGTATCTTTTCTGGTTATATCAGGAAATGAAAGTACTGGAGGTCGGGGCATAAATAAAATCTATTCTAACCATACTTTTCACCCTGGAATACTAGAAATCTGGGAAGAAGACCTATTTATGGGAAATGTCTAGCTTTATTTCTAGACTACAAATGTTTAGATATCTATAGAGAAAGAGCAGATGGCATCTCAATCAAGCCAGACTCTAAGTGGTTTAAGCCTTGGAATGCTAAATCCAGGGTTGTGAGTTCAATCCTTGAGGGGGCTGTTTAGGGATCTGGGGCAAAAAAATTGTCTGCCAATTGGTCCTGCTTTGGCAGGGGGTTGGACAAGATGACCTCCTGAGGTCCCTTCCAACCCTATGAAGTTTGCCCATCAATGATCATTTATCGCTGTCATATTATTATGATCAATAAAACAATAATAACTAGTTATGCTTTGATTGTGCCTGCCTCTTTTGAGTTTACAAAGGGCAAGGGATGGGAGGGAGAGATTGCAAGGAATCATCTAATCCTCTATGTCCATCTGCTTATGCTTTTCCATATATGTTGGGCAGAGTCCCCATTGGGGAGGTAAGGCATTACTCTGTGCTTAGCAGGTTAGTAGGCAGGCTAGTACTAGATATATGAAAGAGGATGAGAAAAGAGGATCCTAGCTGGTAAAGCTAGCTGATCATGGAGGGATCTCATATAAGGGCATGATGCCGCAATCTGTGCTTCTCTCTCTGGAAAAATTCTGGCTGAGCCAGTGTTAACTTCTCCTTGAGGTTCCATTTGTAACACAATACCTCTCCACTCTAGAACTAGATTTGATATTTAAGCCACCATCTGGCTGTTAAAATATTGGCTTGAGTTCTGAACCCGAGGACTAAGAAACATGACTGTTACCATGAAGTGGTAAACCTTTCTGGAAATGTGAGTTCATTCACTAGGTTAAACTGAAATTCCAAATTCCTCAGAGAATTCTCTAAAGATGTTCTTCTGTGCTGATTTCATTTTTATTTCTTTTATTCTCATATTATGGGCTATTAGAGAGCGAAAACTTTCTTACGATAAAAGAGTTAGCAAATTTGGATAGATCAGTTGAGTATCCTAACATATGTTCATATCTCTTTGACATCTGTTTTGCTTTATTCTTGGTGCTACACTTGGTCTGGTTCTCAGAAACTTACAACTTGACTGTTAGCAGCTTATCAAACTATTTATGTACAGAAATGGAACATCAATGTAACAGAATTAAGCTTTATATTGATTTTTCCAAATATAATAAAAAAAAATAAAAAATAAAATCACTACACCTCCAAGGATTGCTCACAGGAAAGGGAAGTTGGGAATTAGTCAACCTGGTTCTGCTCATGAGAGCACACCCAAAGCTTTTGATCCTGACAATTTTAAAGTAAGAGAAATATTGTTCACTAAATTCTCATTCTGTTTACTCCCTTTTTTTTTTTCTCCTGGTAACTACATAATGAATCTTGCTTGACAGCTTTACTTTTTCACCTTGGTATCCTCATTAACATTAGTCATTACAACAAGATTGGAGGAAGCACTAGAAAACACACCCTAAAAAAAAGTATTGAACTGGTGAGTAAAAGTTTACAGCAAGGGTCGGCAACCTTTCATAAGTGGTGTGCCGAGTCTTCATTTATTCACTCTAATTTAATGTTTCGTGTGCTAGTAATACATTTTAATGTTTTTAGAAGGTCTCTTTCTATAAGTCTATAATATATATGTAACCCTTCTGCCCCTCTGAGTTGGCAGCAACAAGGGCCAGGTTCAGTATCCAGGGGTTCCGTTTCAATAACACAAGGCATAACCGGCTCGAGCCCCCACCCAGTGACCTGGGACACTTACATACCATACCCTCCTGGGCGCCTCTAGGAGGCAATACTTCCCCTCTCGCAAGCACGGAGTCTGAGTGTAGCGAAATCTTTTTAATAAAGGAAGGAATCAATGCGGCATCCCATTGGAGAAACACCACAAACAGAGTTATAACACAAACCATAACCACCCCCCCAAGTACATTTGGCAATGTCCTTTTCCCCTTAGGGTCTTAAGTCCAATCACTCCAAAGTCCAACAACCCAAAAGTCTCTGGTCAATGCCACCCCAGAATTCAAGAGTCTATCTGTAGAGGTCCCTCCCCCCAGCCTGGGTGAAAGGGGCACCTTACGTGGTCCAGGGCCAACTGCCCTGCCTCTCCGTGGGTTCTGCTTCCGCCTTCTCCACGAACTGCTCCGCCTTACCAGCCGCTCCACTCTGCTCCTCCGGCCGTCCTCACAAACTGCTCCGCTCCACCAGCTGCCTCGTGAGCTGCTCCAGTTGTCCCAGCAAACTGCTCGGCTCCGCTCGCTCTGTGGGCTGCTCCACACGCCCCACAGCTACTCCGATCTGCCAGCCGCTCCACTCCACCAGCTGTCCTGTGGTCCGCTCCAGCCATCCCCATAAACTGCTCCACTCCGCCAGCTGCTCTGTTCCACAGTATAGCTTCAGGCTCCCCCACTAGTTAGCACAGTACTCAGTGCTCCCAGCTCAGTAATTTCAGCTCTTTTGTGATTTCAGCTCTTAGTGATCTCAGCACATAGTAGGGGAGCCCAGTGCTAGTGCACCATTAGCCCAAAGTGAGTTCAGCTCAGCAACCTGTATCTAGAGTCTTAAGGGAATAAAAAATCAACTCTGACATTCCACAGTGGAGAGAGGAGGGGGTGCAACTGGTGCTTCTAGCTCCACAAGGAGCCTGCACCACCAGGCACAAATACCTGTCCCCAACCTCTCTCTATTCACAGGGTTTTGGAACCCATGTCCCTTGTCTAGCAAGTACCACCCAACTGAGGTTGAGTCATTTCTGTCACAAAGCAGTCCCACAGCTCGGCAGTCTGGGATGGGGTAGGCGTGCCTATGCAAATATTTGAGATTTCGCATTCCAGACATTCTTTCCACACTTCCCATACTTCACCACCAGATGTCAGGGTCAAATATTTGAGATTTCGCATTCCAGACATTCTTTCCACACTTCCCATACTTCACCACCAGATGTCAGGGTACAGCTCATCCTGGCTCTGCTTACATCTATAACTGAACTATTGTTGTATGTAAAGTAAATAAAGTTTTTAAAATGTTTAAGAAGCTTCATTTAAAATTAAGTTAAAATGCAGAGCCCCCCAGACCCAGGCAGTGAGAGTGCCACTGAAAATCAGCTCGCGTGCCGCCTTTGGCACATGTGCCATAGATTGCTTACCCCTGGTTTATACTAACAAAACACATAATATTTAGTCATAAGGTTCTAAAACACTACAGAAACAACACTTTAAGCTCCAATGTTTTGGATCATTATAGTGGAACATAGTACTATGTTTACATGACTCATCAGAACCTTTTCACCCATCCGCTTCTTTTATGAAAATGTATGGGCTAGATCCTCAGCAGCTGTGAATGAGTGAAGTCCATTGACTTCAATTTCATCCAAACATGTTCAAAATAGGCAAAAAAATTAAAGAAGTTAAACACCTATTTCCACAGCATAAAGTTTTAGCTTGATTTTTAAAGACTTTTAAGGATTTTGCCTTAATCCTTACCTAAACTACTTAATAAGATATTGAAGAACAATAATGTACTTCTGTTTCTAATGCTTCCATTCTACATAACTACATGAATTCACACAAGTAGAATACATGCTAGTCGATGCTCCCAGTGAGAACAATTTGGTGGGACAGCCAGAGTCAAACAATACCAACCTTCTTATTTTATATTTATCAATTTTTCTCTCCACTAATTGTGAGCCAGCAAACACTAAAACAAAATGCTCAACAGGCTTTCCATCATTATGTACCAACCAGTAGGATACTTGTAACTCTGAGATAATTCAGAGGAACGTCTCTCTCCCATCCAGGTCTCTGCTTTTCTTAAATCAGTAGTCCCTGAATTAATTATTTTAAATGCTGCATCATTTAGGCTAGAGGTTGATCATACACATAAGTGGAAGATTGTTTATATTTGGAACAGAAATTAGAGCTGCTTTCTTTGCCAGAACAACTGGCTCCACCTACCCTATTCTGAATTAGATTAATCATCATCATTACTCACTGCTGTATATTGTCTTTGGAGTGCACTTATATATGTCAGTTTCACCGCCTTCGCTGCTGTACAATTTCATTAAAAGCAGCACTGCTGCTGGTTATTCAGCAGGCATCAGAGAGAGTGGCTTTGACAGTTGGACTTCAGAGGCAGTTTACGTGTATGTCAAGTTTTCCATACAAATAAAATATTTTTGAGAGGTACATGGGTCTGCCCTCCCCCCACCTTCATTATTTTACCAGCACCTGCCATTTTCACAACCCTGCAGGGCTAAACACCTTTCTTACATGTGTACATCTCAGTCTGGCTGGTTACAGTGAGCATGGGGTAACAGGCTCACTTGTACTAGACATGTCACTTTGCTCTTTATACAAACAATAACAATCAACGATGGACATAGTGTGTTTTTGCACAATGCTTTTCTAATAGACTAGCATTTTTATCCATGTACAGTATACCACATGTAATTGTTTAAGACGTGTTTTTCTGAGAAACAAAGCCAAAATCTAAAAAAAGTTAGATGGCACATACAGATTCACTGCTCTACAGCCAAAATGCTTCTGAAATAAATGCAGTCAAACTTTACTAATTCTGGGTCTGCGAAGACATTGATGCTTAAAATTGTTGATTGGCTCTACTCTAGCTGTTTGGTTCAGACTACAGCAGTGGATCTCCTGGCAGTGATGTTAGGGTTTCCATGTTCCGTGACCGTCAGGATCTTGTCCCATTCTTCTTCATGGAAGGTGCTTTGTAGCCTGCAACAACATCGGTGGTGTGATGGCAGCCTCACATCATTCACGATCCAGATGAGTGGGGCTGTTCATTGATTCATCGAAGACGAGTCTCAAAGCTGTTTTGCTGCTAATGGCAATGTTTTGCCATCATTCCAGTTGGTCATGCAATCCATGTGAAGGAACCTATGACAACATGAAACAACTTTTGAGGTGCATAAACTACGAGCGTCAGAGGGTAGGTGTTAGTCTGAATCTGTAAAGCAGCAGAGAATCTGTGGCACCTTATAGACTAACAGACTTTTTCGATCATGAGCTTTCGTGGTGTGATACCCACTTCGTCAGATGATGTAGTGGAAATTCCAGGGCAGGTATATATATGCTAGCAAGCAGCTAGAGATAACGAGGTTGTTCAATCAGGGAGGATGAGGCCCATTCTAGCAGTTGAGGTGTGAAAACCAAGGAGGGAAAATGGTTCTGTATTGGCACCCTTCACAGTCTTTGTTCAACCCTGAGCTGATGGTGTCAAATTTGCAGATGAATTGAAGCTCAGCAGTTCTCTTTGAAGTCTGGTCCTGAAGTTTTTTGTTGCAGGTGGCCACCTTAAGGTCTGCTTACTGTGGCCGGGAGGTTGAGTGCTCCTACAGGTTTCTGTATATTGCCATTCCTAATATCTGATTTGTGTCCATTTATCCTTTTCCATAGGACTGGCAAGTTTGGCCGATGTACATAGCAGAGGGGCATTGTTGGCATATGATGGCGTTTATACATTGGTGGACGTAGGTTGAGTGACGGGTGTGGTGTGGTTGATCTGGTTGTCCTGTGATGGTGTCGCCAGTATAGATATGTGGGCAGAGCTGGCATCGGGGTTTGTTGCATGGATGTTCCTGAGCTAGAGCTACTATGGTGCGGTGTGCAGTTGCTGGTGAGAATACGTTTCAGGTTGGCAGGTTGTCTGTGGGCAAGGATTGGCCTGCCACCCAAGGCCTGTGAAAGTGTGGATCTTGTCCAGGATGGGTTGTAGATCCCTATGATGCGTTGGAGGGGTTTTAGCTGGGCACTGTATGTGATGGCCAGTGGAGTCCTGTTGGTTTCTTTCTTGGTTTGTCTTTGCAGTTAGGGGTTTGGGTACACGTTGGCTCTGTTGATCTGTTTCTTATTTTTCTCGTGCGGGTATTGTAGTTTTGAGAATCTTGGTGGAGATTTGTAGGTGTTGGTCTCTGTCTGAGGGGTTAGAGCAGGATGCGGTTGTACCTCAGTGGTTGGCTGTAGACAATGGATCGTGTGTGTGCCGGATGGAAGCTGGAGGCATGAAGGTAGGCTAGCGGTCGGTAGGTTTTCGATATAGGTTGGTGTTAATGTGACCATCACTTATTTGCACCGTGGTGTCTAGAAAGTGGACCTCCGTGTAGATTGGTCCGGCTGAGGTTGATGTGGGGTGGAAGCTGTTGAAATCGTGGTGGAATTTTTCTAGAGTCTCCTTCCCATGGGTCCAGATGATGAAGATGTCATCAATGTAGCGCAGTAGTAGAGAGGGGCGTGAGTGGCGAGAGTGAGGAAGCGTTGTTCCAGGTCAGCCACTAAAAATATTGGCATATTGTGGGGTCATGCAGGTGCCCATACCAGTGCCACTGATCTGGATATATATTGTCATCAATATATTGGTGGAGATGCTGGTGGAGATATATTATGTCACCAAATTTGAAATAGTTGTGTGTGAATTAAAGGCACAGAGCTCAGCAGCCAGTTGTGCTGTTGCATCATCAGGATCTGTTCCTGACAGCTAATTTCCATCTGTGTGTGGATGTTGTTGTAGAGAGCCTCTACATCCATGTGGCTGGATGGTGTTTTCTGGGAGGTGACCAATGCATTGTAGTTTCCTCAGGAATCAGTGGTGTCACGGAGATAGCTGGAGTGCTGGTGGCATAGGGTCTGAGTAGAGAGTCCACATATCCAGACAGTCCTTCAGTGAGAGTCCAGTGCCCGAGATGATGGGGCGTCCAGGATTTCCGGGTTGTGGATCTTGGGTAGTAGATAGATAAGCCTGGTCGGGGCTCTAAGTGTTATTGATTTGTTCTGGTGTAGTGTAGGGGTGTCCTGAGTGATGGTGCAGTTTTCTTGTGTATTCTTCAGTGGGATCTGAGGGAAGTGGCCTGTAGGTTTGGTATTGGAGAGTTGTCTGGCAGCCTCCTTTGGTAGTCAGACCTGTTCATGATGACAACAGCACCTCCTTTATCAGCCTCTTTGATGATAATGTCAGGTGGTTTCTGGCTGTGGATGGCATTGCGTTCTGCACGACTTAGGTTATGAGGCAAGCGATGTTGTTTTTCCACGATCTTGCCTGTGCACGTCGGTGGAAGCTTCAATGTATAGTCCAGACTGTCATTTCGCCCTCAGGAGGAGTCCATGTGGAGTTTTTCTTCTTGTGCTGCTTTGGTGGGAGGGTACCTGTGTATCAGTGCACTGTTCAGTGTTGTCCTGGAGTACTTTGGCGGGAGACGGCGAGTAGGTTTCCAGATCGCACAAAACTGTATCATGTTGGTGGGGGTGGGTGGCAGGGCAGAAAGAGAGTCCCCGAGCTAGGACAGACTTTTTTTCTGGGCTGAGTGTGTAGTTGGATAGATTGACGATATTGCTGGATGGGTTAGGGTCCACGGTTGTGGCCCATGTGTCAGGTAGGAGTTTAGACAGCTTACAGTCCTTTTTCCTTTGTAGAGAGGTGAAGTGAGTAATGTAGATCTCCTGTCTCTAGCTTGTGCTAGCATAAATATACCTGCCCCTGGAAATTTCTACTACATTCATCTGATGAAGTGGGTATTCACCACGAAAGCTCATGATCCAAACGTCTGTTAGTCTATAAGGTGCCACAGGATTCTCTGCTGCTAAACTATGGCAACATCAGTGGCAGCTTTGGGTGATTTGAGGTTGTTGCTCTCTTGCTCGGTCTTCAGACTGGATACACAAATACTGCTGTTTTCTCTGCGAATGGGTAGTCGTGCAAGAGATTCCACTACATCAAGAAAGATTGGCCATTCGGACAGTATCATTGAGCCTGGGAGGAAATGTTCAGTTCCACCACTTGTTGGAACAAAGGAACTTTGTTTACATCCTACACCATCAAGCTGGGTTGATGGAAGAACTTTGTCAGGCATTGACAAAACACAGCAGCTTTCAGTACCTCCGTGGAAATTTCCGGTTAAGTGAAGCTCAGATAAAGGAACGGTGTCTTTGTTGTCCCAGATTCATGAATATTTCGAGATGATGGCTTTAGCCATCACTGCGTGGCAAGGAAAAGCCGCATGCAAAAGTTAGTGGCAATAATTTTCTCGGAAACACAGGCAGATAAACTACAGCTTGTTGTGGAACTCCTCAAGGGCATACAAAGCCTTGTGCGAAAATGTCACTAAGTACCAGCTTTTGCACTCTCATCTACATTTTTTCCCACCGAACTGCGGAGACAGTGACGTGCGAGGACGGCGAGTGATTTCACCAGGACATTGCAAAATGGAGAAACGCTATCAGGGGAAAGGAGCCTCAAATGCTGGCAGGAATATTGCTGGAGAAGTGCAAGAGATGGTCATTTCATGATCAAGCGGATAGCCCCAAGGAAGCCCGCTGAGCAGACATGAATAGGATAAATATGTACATAATTTCTTGGCCTTTTGTTCTAATAAATTTTTATTTTCTAACTTTTTGCTGATTTTTAAGTGTTACATACACAGGAAACAGGTGATATTATCATGTAAAGCACCCGTAACACATGAAAAGACCTAGGTTTACAATTTATGATTAAAACTCTACTATCTACACAATATACATAGACATAAAATGTAAAAACTTAAATATCTTAGAAACAGTAGCCAATCAGTTGTTTTAATTGTCATATTTGAATTCAGCACATCAAAATACATAGTAAATAGCACATTTTATCTCTGAAGCAGGCAACTTCTCAAAAATTGTAGACCAGTGTTATTTAGGTCCCAATTATATGAATGCACTATTATATTTGATTGTAGTAGAAAGTTGCTCTAACAAGGAAATCAGCATTTTATTTGGGTACCAAATATTAACAAATCTCACTTATATTTGTGTGTAAAATTTACATCACCCTTTGCTGTAAGCATTGCGTTATTTTAAATCATTAATTTAGGAATTATTGATTTAAGAAAAGGAGATCTAATAAAGAGGGAGGAACTCTTCTAGAATATACACTGCTGATCATTGCCATAGACAAGATAGAGGGCTAGATGGAGTTTGATGTGACAGGAAATTCCTATGTTCTTACTCCTTGGTGATTAGGGACAGAGATGCAAGAAGTCCCATCATAGACAATTATACAATCACCTGCTGATGGTGGAAGGTCCTTCCTAACCCCTTAGTAGATAGTCAAGTTTATGCCCTGAAGCATTAGAGTTTATATATCAGGAGGTACGAAGTTTATGCCTGGATGTCCTTAAGGTTTAAAGGATTCACCAGGGAATAATATATGAATGTGTGAAATATTATTAATAATTTAACTCAATGATGGCCTATTTATGCAGGAAAGAGTTGTCACACCTCCCTGGCTAGCTGGTGATGTAATGGAAAGTTCTATTATTGACCACTGCCTCATCACAGAACAGACAATAGAAAACACCAGAGACAACTGCAAACACAAAACCACTTGGAGGCAAAGAAAAAAGGAACATTACAACAGACAGAGGATTACCTTGCCTGTGAATAAAGACAATAGACTGTTTCAGTATAAGATAGAGTGGGGAGTGGCATTGTGCATCCATTCATTGAGGAGACATCTGACAGACTGGGGTTGTTTCATGAAAGATTGGATATGGGTTCCTGTAAAACCAGCCAGGTCTGCAATAGACTGAACTATGTGGCAGGGGATTGGGGGTGGGGAACTTACTTTTTTACATAGGAAAAGTAACTATTAGTAAGCGTAGGCCCTAGTTCATGTTTTATGATTTTGTTTTAAATTTCCTCTCCTTTGTTACACAAAGCACTTATAACGAAACAAAATGTTTATTGAGAAACAAGAGTGGTGAAAAAATATATAAAAAAAGCATAAAGTGTTTGGGAACAAAGGTTTTGGGTTTTGGATAGTAGCCAGTCTCAGGGGCTAGATACCACAGGGAAACACTTCAAGGGGACTCAGGCACTGGGATGCACCTCTTATTGGCCTGCAATGCAAAAACAGGGCTCAAGGAGAGCACTTGAGTGGCTGAAAGACTGGTAGTGTTAGGGAGCTAACACTCAGTTATCACAAGCAAAACTCCTTCACACTGGAAGCAGGGAATTACAAGGTGAATTTCAGTCCTGGGTATCTTGAGAACAGTCACACAAGCATCTTAAAGAGAAGGTGGTGACTTGACCAGAGTAGGAAGGACTTTCTGTGTGTAGAAAGAAACATAACAGAAGGCATGACGATGGGATGATACAAATGAATGGGGCTTTGAGGCTGGCAGCATGGCAGAGCACTGGGGTACGACTAGTGGTGAGAAATAAAGCTGGATAAACTGACGGACATAGCATTCTGTAGGGCACTGAAAAGAAGGTCAGGAAGTGAAAATTTGACATGATTTGGAGGAGAGAGCCAGAGGAGATAGTCAAACAGGAGGATGTAACACAGACAGATCGACAATGATTAAAGGGAGAAAATTAGAGTGTTGAATTCAAGTCAACCAAATTTTATCAAAAATAAGTGTTGAGTGATAATGGGTTGAAAGGAGTCTAAAAGGACAAAGAGTGGGAATGGCAAGTATTTGTAGATTAATAAATCCATTTTTAAAAGGCTACATTTATGTCCTGCTAAAGATCCAAAGGAAAGTCTAAAAGCAGGAAATTGCACAGGTGAGGGTTAAATCCCCACTTGTTCCCCTGCATTTATGTTACTGCTTCTAAGATGTCAGAGCTGCTAGTTGGATTCTATTTGATGAAAAGCCAGCAGCATCAGGAGAGGGAACTGACCCGTGCAATATTACATTGCACTGTGGAAACTTTCCTTCATTACCATTTACCAGAAGTCCCAAGGCAGTGTTATTAAACCATGGAGGCTCTTTGGGGTATGCCAAATATTCTCTACTTATCCTATATTAAATCAGATATAACACGATCTTTATTTACCTACTGCTGTATATTGGCTGTCTGTGCACTTTTAAGTGTAATTTTCAGTAATCTACAGTATTTTCAGATGCCACCAGGTTATGCTATCATATTAAAAGCTATCATGGCCATATGTTTCTCAGCAGGTATCCAAGAGAGTGGCTTTGACATCCTTTCCACAGTAGAACCAGTGCCTGCCATATTCACAACCCTCCAAGGCTAAAGATTTCTCCTATTCCTTCCATTTGTTAACTTGAGTCTGACAACCTGTTACAATGAACATGGAGGACTGTGCTCACTTATATTAGACTTTAAACAAACAAAGAAAAAAATTAGGAGATGATTGCTGTGTTCCTGCTGTCATGTACATTGATGTAATTAGGAGGAACTCCACTGACAGTAGAAATACACTATGTACAATTTGCATACAAGGAAAATCAGGCCCAGGGTGTTTTGTGTAATAATCGTCAGATAGATGAATGGAGGAAAACAAATAGGAGGTGATGTGGTCAAGTTAGTTTCAGGTGTTAGGGAGTTGGAAGTTGAAAAATCGGGGTTTGAAGCTAGTACTTCAAAAAATTCAGGGATATTTTCCTCAAGGAACAGGGAACTGAGTGGATATCACAGAGCTGCTGGTGTGAAGAGACCTTCTGTAAGGTGATTCTTTATAAATGTGCTTCTTTGGGGAAGTAGGATGTGTGAGGAGGGAACATTTCAAGTAAAATGTCATATTCTATATTCTTTAACAAGAGACCAAGAATTTGCTTGCACTAGTTCCTTCACAGTTTGATGAACCATAATAAATGTTTTCCCTAAAGAACTAGAGTGTAAGAAACATGGTAAAAATTATGGTACACCTGTAGTAACTGGAGTGGAAATAATAATACATGTTCATATCTTTGCTACTAATATACAGAAATCAAAACATTTTAGCAACGATAGGTCTCTGCCACAATTACATCTGCCATTCATGATGAGCCCTCAGTACAAAATTACAATAATAGCTTCCTGTATTGTGTATCTCCTTACCTTACCACTGAAGGAAAAGAAACCATGAATCAGAAACAAACCAAGATGCTGTGCAAAGCTTGGAATCAAAAATTTCATTGGCTTTCCTGCCATGAAGCATTCATTTATTCTACCTAGTATATGAACTTTTCCCCTCAACTGCTATCATAAAATGTGACAGCGGAATGAAATTAACATGACACATCTTGTCCAGCCTGTAAAGGAATCCTCTTTAGTATTCGTACATAATTTTTTGTGGGTTTAATGTTAAAGAGAGTTTATGTGACTGTTATGAGAAAGATCATCCAGTTTCATTAGAAGTCTCTCTTTTCTTTCTTTCTTTCTTTCTTTCTTATAAAGATTGCCTGCTTATTGCTTTTGTCAGCCCAAAGGATATCTTGCTCTACTGTAATATGTCTGTTAAAATATTTTTTTTCTGTGCAATCACTATCACACAAATTCAACCAATTAGTGGAATTTTTATATGTGATAAAGTACTCTACTCAGGTAGATAATACTGAGAAGCAATGAAGAGATTCAAGTATCAGTTTGCAGGCAGTTAGTAGAGTCCCAGAGCAATTTTGCTTCCATTCATGTAAATGGGAATTTTGCTCTCATCTTCAATGGGAGCAGGATTGAGCCCTTTGTTTGCAGGGAATGATGATCTCAGTCTTAAATAACATGGGTACAGAGCGCAAAACATTGTTTTCAGTCTTCCCAGCTTGTTAATACAGTGCTTAGCATTTCCAGCATTGGTGTGATTCTTTTTTAAATAAGGCTTATACTGTTGCTATAGCAATATTTGTTGTCAATCAGTTATATGAAAGGAAAAGACAGGTCTTATTTAGCTAATAAGTGATTTAGTTTTCTTCTTTTGAATTCCATGAATTGATCTTCTATGCAGACAGATTCCACTTAGATTTCATAGAATTACTTCCTCTCCTCTTCCCTGCTAACACCTAAAGGTCAGAATTTCACTCCCACTAAAAGAACTGTATTCTAACTGGTGTTCTCATATCACAGAATGTGCGTGCAGTTCACACAATTGGAGCCAAATTAGGAATGCATGAAGTAAAAAACAAGCTGTTCCCTGACCCAACAGCAAGCTCATCTCTGACTAGAAACGACCACTCAGAACTAAAACATTAATCCAACAAAGCATTCTAGTTCAGAGGTGTAGTGGTATGCAAATGGATATTCAAACACATATTTAATCTGTGCTCTCCTTCATACTCAACTCTGAAGTAGACTTCACTTCTCATGGTCTGCCCCACTATACACAAAAGGTCTCTCCAAATCTATGCATCTCAGCTCCTTGACTCTCTTTTCTCCATCAGCCCATTCTCTTCTCCACTCTGTTTCTTCCCTGAAAACCATCATGCTCCCTTTTTTGATTCCTTCCTATCCCCTTCCATTTAGTTATCCCCAGTCTTCTTTGCTTGGCTCCTTTCTTAATCTTTCTCCAGGCTGTCCCCTACTCATTCCCTTTACATGGCAAGCAGGAGAGAGATTTTGTTTTATGCTACTGTGTTCCTCAAGATCAGTTCAGGTACTCCTGCCTTCTTAGTGCCTCTTAGCCATGGTTGACCCTTCCTCTTCCTGTTCATCAGCTTGATCAGATGGCCAATGGAAAAGAGTGATGGAAGTAGCAAATTTGCAGTGAAGCACTTGAAGTCCTGAATGCTACATGAAAAGGGCCTGAAAACCTTTATAGTGACTCTGCCAGCATCTGCAGACTTTAATAATAATGAAGGTGGCATGCTATACACAATAACTGATGGCTCTGATTTTAAGAAAGCACCTTATCAAACTATGGACATCATGTGCATCCTAGCAGCTCACACTGGGGCCCTGAGATGCTGGCAGAGCCACTATAAAGGTTTTATATTTTATATATAAATTATAATATACATTATTATATATAACATTAAATAAAGGTCAAATTAAGTAAAAGATCATTTTTAACATCTAATAACTTTGTGTAGAGTAAGAACAAATAATGGTTTGGAGTTATGTTATTTTTGAGAAAGTGAGGAAATGGAGCTTGTATATGAGACCGATACAATCAATCTCTCATGTTTTTAGAAAGACTGTTTAGTTATGGCCAGTGCTTACTGCTCGTCTCCATCAGGATGTTCCATCTTAAATCATCTACTAAAGTCTGTCACAGCTGAGAAGCATCTTAAATCAAATCATCTACTACATCTGACTCAGAATGACTCATTTCAGTCCTGAGTTAAAATTTGTGATGCTTTCCAGCTCTTCTCTTTTACCTTCCAAGAATCCAGCCTTTCTCAGATGACTATGCAGATGTCAACTACATAAAAAAAGTGTATATTTTCCAGTCTGTATCAAATATAATTATTATTATTTTAGCCATATGCAAATTAGGATTTAAGTAACTTCTGATATACCCACAGCACTTGTTTATTATTTAACATTTCCCATAAGTAATATGGAACAGTTTTTCCTTTTCGTCAACAAGTGTGCACCATTCCTTGGAAATTTTTGAATGAAGTTCCCAATGCAGGGACAGTTCATTATCTCCTGAGAGAAATCCATGAAAGGAGGCTGCTACCATAGCAAAGTTTTCCCTCATATTATCTGGGGACAGAGTCCCTCCCAAGATTCTGCCACCGAATGAGTGGAGAGTTCAGCTATCAGATCACACCAACCTCAGGGAACACTTTGGAGTCCCTATGCTTCTGCACTAGGTCCAGAGCTCTCTGCTGCTCCTCCTCTCCAGGTACTGTGGTTCCATTGGTTTTGTCAAGGACATCCATACTGACTGCTGTTCCTAGAATCACACCTTCCTTTCCACATTAAGAGGAGTTTACTCATTTTAGAGCAAAGGGGAAGATGCATGCCTCAGGCTACATTAACTTAGAACATTTACTGCTGCTTCTGGAGGGTGAACGTGGAGACAGTTAGCCCAACCCAATGCCTTAGTATTCCAAGCAAAACTAGCCAGGCTTAGACCTGTTTAATAAAAGTTGTAGACTTACCTGATACAACCAGAAATGCAAAGCAGTAAGCACTGTTTCTTTTAGAGGTAATATTTGTTATTATGTAATAGTATTATTTTAATATTGTATTACAGTATTTCCAAGATAAATAACAGAGAATGAAGAAAATAGATGAAAGAGGACATCAGTAACAAGGATTCATTACAAAATCTGTAACTAAAACAGCACTCTGGGAAAATACAATAAAAGAAACAATGCAAAACAATCAACAGAAACACTTATTTTATTTTTTAAATAACCCTACAATGAATATGAAATGAGATTTTCAAGACAAATCAAAGGATGTCAAGCAGAACAGCGATGAACCTTTCTGTAACATTCTGTATGCAGAAACTTGACCACTTCAATCTGAAAAAATTACAAAGCAACAAGAATACACAAACAAAAGATATAGGTCCCAAGCCTGTATCCTCAACTCCCACTGAAATCAATTAAAGGTGAAACTATCAACAATCTAGTGTTCAAAAATCATCAGATGGGGTTTTTTTGAGCCTAAACTCTCTTAGAAATTATGAGATTTTAAAATTATACATTTTTGGTTCTTTTTCTTTGTTTTTCATTTTTTGAACCTTCAGAGTTAACTCAGGTCATGTTTGCAAGCTTTTCTCTGTAATCAAGACACCTAGAAACTTACCTTTTTTTTTAAAAAAAAAAAAGATTTGAGATTCTCACAAATCACAGGACTCATGGCTTTAAGAAAAAACACCTAATATCAGATTTTTGATAACATTGTGAGAGTTAGTAACACTGCAGAATAGAAATCATAGGAGTTTAAGATAAAAAGTAAGGCATTCCCAGTCCCAGTGAATAGATATTCAGTTGGTATCAGTGTTACCTTTTATTATATAGTGCCGAAGATGCCATGTCAGATCAGTAACAGTCACTTCACCTTCAGTTTTCACAGCGCCTCTAGCTCTGGTCTCCATTGGTGATACATATGAGTGATATGAAATGATTCTGCACACACCTAGCAACAACAAGAGATCACTGAACACAAGATCTCCAGAAGAGAAATTGCAGAGCACGGCACATATAGAGGGTTTGGAATATTGTATTTTTCTGTGGGAATTAAAAGAAAAAAAAAAACTATTTTAAAGCAAAGACAGATGTTAGCTGCCCCTTATCGCAAACTGACTTCACTCATACAACTGATCACTGGATAAGCACTTGCCAACCTAAGAAAATATACTTGATTTTCCATTCCTCACTGCGTTGGACAGTACACACTCATTTTCCTTTGTGTTAAAGATCATCTTCTTCTCTCTTGGATATTAAGAGTCTCCTTCAGTTCTACATTTTCCCTCTATATTCTGATGTGTTTGCAATTTTACTGCTTTGCAAATGTTATCTTGAAGCTCTGCTAAGCAGAAAATGTTGCATGTGAGTTCTATTACAATAGCTTCGTACTGTAACTTTATAATCCTTTATCCATCCCCCACCATGCCTCACCAATTCCTTCAAGCAAAATAAAGGATTATAGAGCCACAATACCCCACCAAGGACTTCTTCATTAGAAATACTGAATTAAATCTTTGTTGAAGGACAGCTTAAGAAACAGAGGCATGCAAGCTTCTGATTTAAACCAAAAAAGTCAGCCTTGTATAATTTATTTCAGAGGGGTCAATTAAATGAAAACCAACACATTTTTGATTACCAACTATTACACTTGTTTTGTTGTTATCTTTTCATTTGTGGACCTAATTATAGCATAATTTAAATGTTTTTAGTAACAATTATTTGGCACTTTAATATGTATATTAAAATATATTTAAAATACATAAACTTTTCTATACAGTATACATATAAACATGAATATCTTTTAAGCAGAAGTGCTAGGACAGGAAAGCTTTCTTTGTGAATTATTCAGATACCATGGTAATGGGCACCCATTTAAGCATCTATATAGACAGACAGACAATATATATCATGTAGTTTTTGTTCCATAGAAAATAGAAAATATGGCTAGCAGTGCAACACACAGTTTCATTAGAAATAATTTAAAAATTCTTTAGCACCCTCAGCATGAGCACACTATTCAATAGTGATATATGCAGATACAGAGCAAGCTGGTACTTGCATGTTGGGAGAAGGGGGTCATGTTTTAAAGAGCAGAGAGTACATTTCCACTTCCAGTTGTCATAAACCACCAACCCAACTTGTCCCAAATCCATTGACTACATGCACAATAGCTACTGCCAGAACCTTCAGCTCCAGTGCTAATAAGGCCAGAAAGCAGAAGGAAGTGGGCAACAAAAATTTCCCCCAACATTTGCAGTCATTCCCTAGGGGACCAATGCCAGATGACATAAGGTTACAGCAGCCTGGGGACTGCTCAAACCTACGCCATAGGGTATGGATAAATGTCCCGAGATTCAGGAAGCCATAGCAGGATCCTTGATATTCCTCTCCCTGCCCTGCACCATGCAGAAACTTGATACAGCAATGAATCTGCACCTAGATTTCAAACCACCGTTTTCTGCCCCCCCTTTCGCCTCTTGGAAAGAGCAGGATTAAGGCCTGGTCTACACTACAAGTTTATTTTGAATTTAGTAGTGTTAAACTGAATTAACGCTGCACCCATCCACACAATGAAGCCCTTTATTTCGATTTAAAGGACTCATAATATTGGTATCTGTACTCCTCCCCGACAAGGGGAGTAGCGTTGAAATTGGTATTGCCACTTCTAATTACGGTTAGTGTGGCCGCAATTCGATGGTATTGGTCTCCGGGAGCTATCCCACAGTTCACCATTGTGACCGCTCTGGACAGCAATCTGCACTCAGATGCACTGGCCAGGTAGCCAGGAAAAGCCCCATGAACTTTTGAATTTCATTTCCTGTTTGCCCAGCATGGAGCGCTGATCAGCACAGGTGACCATACAATCCCAGAATCAAAAAAGAGCTCCAGCATGGACTGTACAGGAGATAGTGAATCAGATCTCTGAATAGGGAGATGAATCTGTTCTATCAGAACTCCGTTCCAATAGACGAAATGTCAAAATATTTGAAAAAAATCTCCAAGGCTATGATGGATAGAGGCCACAACAGGGACTTGACACAGTGCTGCGTGAAACTTAAGGAGCTGAGACAAGCATACCAGAAAGCCAAAGAATGAAATGGATGTTCACGGAGAGAGGAGCGACTGACGACTGAAACTATCCCACAGTTCCCGCACTCTCCGAAAACTATTTGAATTCTTGGCTGAGTTTCCAAAGCCTAAAGTGTCAAAAACATTGTCGTGGGTGGTTCTGGGTATATGTCGTTGCCCCTCCCCAAACCCCCCCCCCAAGGAAAGCAAAGGGGAAAAAATCCTCGCTCACCTTTTTTCAATGTCACCGCATGTCTACTGGATGTTGCTGGCAGACGCAGTGCTGCAGTGCTACATAGCAGCATCCCCTTCCCTTCCCTTCCCTTGGGGACGGCAGATGGTACAGTATGGCTGATATCCATCATCATCATCCCATGAGTGCTCCTGGCTGGCCTCAGTGAGGTCGGTGGGGGTGCCTGTGCAAAAATGGGAATGTCTCCTGGTCATTCCCTTCTTTAAGCTTTGTCTAATGGAGATTCAGTCCTGCCTGGAATATCATAGCAGCTGGAGACTGCCCTCCCCTCCCCACTTTCATCTCTGCTTGCAGAGGCAATAGAGTCAGTGTTGTTTCAACTTCATGCATTCTTTATTACTTCATCACACAAAAGAGGGGATAACTGCCAAGGTAGCCTTGGAGGGGTGGGAGCAGAGGGAAGCAACGGGTGGTGATATTGCAGGGGCACCCCCTAGAATGGCATGCAGCTCATCATTTCTGCAGGATGTCTGGGGCTCTGACCTGGAGTGGCCATTTGCCTCTCTGATTCTTTAGTAGGCTTGCCTGATATTCTAGGCAGGACTGACTCTCCCTTTAGACAAAATTTAAAGAAGAGAATGACCTGGTTTGTCATTCTCATTTTTGCTCATGCGCCCCCGGTCGACCTCACCGAGGCCGGCCAGGAGCACCCATAACAGCAGCAGACGTTACAGTATAACTGGTAACTGTCATTGTCAACTTGCAAAGCAGGAGACGGTACAATATGGCTGGTAACCGTCTTTGCTAACTTGCAAAAGGCAAGGGGATGCTGCTGTGTAGCACTGCAGTACCGTGTCTGTTAGCAACATACAATAGACGTACAGTGAAAAAAGGTTGAATGGGCTCCATGGTTTCCGTGCTATGGTGTCTGCCCAGGCAATCCAGGGAAAAGGGTGCAAAATGATTGTCTGCCGTTGCTTTCACAGAAGGAAGGTTGAATGACGACATTTACCCAGAATCACTGCGACACTGTTTTTGCCCCATCATGCATTAGGATCTCAACTCAGAAGTCCAATGGGTGGGGGAGACTGCGGGAACTATGGGATAGCTACCCACAGTGCAACACTCCAGAAATCGACGCAAGCCTCGGTACATGTATGCACACCAACGAATTAATGTGCTTAGTGTGGCCGCGTGCACTCGACTTTATACAATCTGTTTCCAAATACCGGTTTCTGTAAAATGGGAATAATCCCATAGTGTAGACATACCCTAAGGTGTAACAAAATGTGCCCTGCAGGGAAACAGGTTAGCATGGGACAGTATCGAGTGCCAGGGGGGATTAATTCTGAATTTGGTGGCTGACATTTATCCTCTGAGAACAGTCACATGAGTTTAGTAAGAGATGCAAGGTCTAAAAAATCTCTTGGGTAGGAAAACTAATGAGCATCTTCAGCCCCTCTCAGTCTATGCTCATAACAAGACCCCAGTCTTTTATGTGAGATTTTTTTCTAAGACCTTTATCCTAAGTGTACAGCAACTTATCTTTATCACTAGCCCTTAAAGTTCATTACTATTGGTGCTGCCATCCTGAAGGAAAGACTCGACACCAATTTGCAGGATAAATGAGGAGGTGAAAAAGCTGCTTTTCTGAGTTCACCTGCCTCTTTTATTATCTAAGATTACACATGCGCAATTGCACAGCACAAATCAAGATTTCTTACAAAAATCTCCCATCACGAGCTCAACAGCATAGCAAACTGCAAAAACACCCCCAGCTGCAAACGCAGCAGTCTGGGAAAAAGCAAAGGGGGGAAGTTACAAAACACCGCCAGATGCAGACGGGGCCGTCCGTGTGAAAGTAGAGGGGAGGATGGAGGAAGGCCAAGGTCCTGAGATAAGAAACCGGGTGTGCCCAGTTTGCAGACAAGAACAAAATGCCTCAATAATAAGGTATCCAGGCCTGTGGGTCCGGGGTCATTCCTACACCATCCAAATAATTATTCTCCTCTCTTTGATGCCGGTACATGTGTAGCCCTTCTTAGCACCAAAGAGATAAATTGTAGAGATGTTCCAAAAGATGAGGGAAAAAATATCATGAACAATGTAAAATCTTCAAAATCATTTTAATCCTGTGGGTTTTTAAAAAGTACCTTTTTTCTGTTGTTGATTTTTTTCCAAAAAAGTTTTCATAGGACATTTTATTTTTTTTAATCTGTTAGATTTTGTATTTTCCCTCTTTTTACCCTATTTCCTCGCTTCTGTCCTTTCCTCCTGCTTCCTCCTCCCTCTACTTTCTTTTTCGTTCTTTAGCTTTTTCCATGTTGTCACTGAAAATGGAGGAAGAAAAAACAAAGTTGGTGAGTAGATGAAAAAATAACTGAAAAACTGTAAACTTGACACTAGAAAGCAAAACAAAAACTCTGTAGGAGAAATGCTGGCCCCACTGAAGACAATAGAAGTTGTGACATTGACTTTAATGGAGCTAGGACTTCAAACTGGAGATATGGGATTTCCATATCTACAAATAGTTCACAAAGCTGACCTATGAAAACACATGTTCTTATCACTATTATCCCCGTACTCCCCCCATTGGTATGATTCATCCATCTTTTGTATCTTTTCTTGAACTAAGTCCCCAATCTTGCAAAATGTTTCACACAGGTAGATCCCTCTGCTCACACAAAGCCCTACTGAAGTGCATGGGCATGTCTACACAGTTTGATCCAGTGAGTTTCAGAGCCTGGGTCAACACACTTGGTTTTGGGAGGCTCAGGCTACCACACTAAAAATAGCTGTTCTGCCATTGTGGCTCTTGCCCTTCTACTCACACTTTGGAGTCCAAGCTCTAGCCTGTGCCACAATGTGTACACAGCTGTTTTTTAGCATGGTTGTCTGAGCTCCACAGACCTGAGTCTGTTGATCCAGGCTCTGAAACTCACTGCCACAGGTTGCTACTCATTTTGTAGGTGTACCCAGTGAAACTCCATGCTAATGCAAGGTTCAGCTGGCACAGAATAAGTTACAGACTCAGTGCCTATGTTTGGTTGTAAGGGGTCTTTGGGGAAGTTAATATCTTTTATGATATGCCTGTGCACCACTCAAATCAATGGGACCTTATTCTGTTTGTAAGGCCCTTCATCATTTTTTACAAAAACATCCCTAGGTATTACAAAAGCTATTATGCAATTTTTACCAAATTTCACCCAGATATTGTTCTCTAGTACATGAAAATACTAATTATGTTAAGAAAATCATAGAATCATAGAAGAGTAGGACTGGAAGGGACCTTAAGGAATCTTCTAGTCCAGTTCGCAGCACTCAAGACAGGACTATATAATAACTAGATGATTCCTAACAGTTGTTTATTTAACCTGTTCTTAAAAAAACTCCAGTGATGGAGATTCCACAACCTTGTTAGACAACACGTTCCTGTGATTAGCTATCCTAACAGTTAGGAAATTATTCCTATTTTCCAACATAATCCTCTGTTGCTGCAATTTAAACACTTGCTTCTTGTCCTATACTGAGAGGTTAAGCAAAACAATTTTTCACCCTCCTCCTTGTAACAACCTTTTATGTACTTGAAAACTGTTCTCTCACACTCCTACCCCACCCCCATTTTCTCTTCCATAGACTAAACAAACCCAATATTTTCAAACTTTCCTCAGAGGTCATGTTTTCTAAACCTTTAATCACTTTTGTTGCTCTGCTCTTCATTAAGTTAGGCAGATGGATTTATGATAAAAATTAGTTATTTTAAGTGTAAATTATGCATGGCTGCCTGCTAAAGTAAGGCAATATAGTAGAAGACAATATACACGCGTGCACTCGCATACACAGACACTCAGAGCATATGTATAAATTAGAGCTCAAGTCCTAAAAACAAAAGTGCCAGAACTCCCCAGACTCAGTTCCCCATTCTGGAACGAGAAATGGCAGATCAGTAACCTGTTGCTTTCTTTCTGTCCCTCAGTCCTCCAATATTTACCTAGAAAATGTGAAGTTAATTTTTTGCACTGATTTTCACCATTTTAAAATATTACAATTAAACACTGATAAATTTCCGGGGCATTTTAAACAAAATAAGAAACAAAAATGAAGGGCCTTGTCCGATTAGGACCACCAATAATAAATCATCTGCATCATCCCTCATCTTTAGTAGAGTAGTGGTCCAGTTCAGTTGTATAACTTGCACAACAAGTTACTAATATAATTAAATAAGGCATCAAAACTCTTTGATGTTACTGGTGGCACGTATTAGTGTTCCTATACTATTTCAATTACTAGAGTAATCAAGGTGTTTATAAAATTAGGTATACTTTCCTTCCCTGATCAGTTCAAAGAGCCTTGTTCTTCTTTCCTCAGGAACTTTATTAATTATTATTATTATTTTAATGTACCACCTATAGGCCCCAAACAAGACTCGAGTTCCCTTATGCTCTGCCCTATACATAGTAAGAGGCAAAGACCTTACTGTCCAAATAACCAAGACAGAGGACTGGTGGGGAAATGAGATATAGCAGCAAGGTGAAATTAAGAATAAATTTTTCAAAAATGCCGAAATGAATGAGGAGTCTAGGTTCCATTGACTTTCAATGGGATTTAGACACTGACATGTTTTTGAAAATGCTACCTACAGTGACTTTCCATGAGATCATACAGCAGAAGCAAGAGTTGACCCAAGGACACCTGAATTGCAACATAGGGCCTTAACCTCAAGATCATCAGTCCTCTTTGCTTGTTCTAATATTAATTAGAAGCATATTACATTTTGATGAATGAGGAGAGTCTTTTGTAAAAGAGAATTAGACTGTAAAGAAGTCTGTGATCGTTTTGTCCCTCTGTAACCAGCCAACCAGGAGAAATATTTCATGTTCCTATTGAATTAGAAGGAGAATATTCTCTCTGATCAGTCACTGACAGCTATAACCTCTTGCCAAAACTGCTGAAGGATTTACATAAAGTAATTAAATAAATACATTATATTCTAAACCTTATCAGGCTACTGTTTTTTCAGTTGAATTAAAGTGCTAAAATATTCTTTGTGCTAATATTTTTAAATGGGCTTATCAAAAGCAAACTGAATTATGGATGCAGAGATAAGGCTTGGTTAAGCAACCGTGATACAATATTTTGAAGGATAGGAAAAGAAAATGCAGCAACATGACTGTAAAATAAATGCACTGTGGTATAGGATAAGGAAAGTAATGTTTGTGAGTTTTATGCATACACACACATATAGAGAGAGAACATATTCCTACTCTCTGTGTTTATATAGACAATTCATAAACATAGTTGTCCATATATTTCTTTTCCTAATAGATTGTGAAAAGTTACCTTATAAGATGTTGAAGAGATATTCACACACTGATTCAGTTCATAAGTAATTTTTATAGTCACCATATCATCACTGTCCAGATAGCATTTTATATGCTATTTGCCTCTATATACTGTTAAGGGTCTACCACAGGTGCCTTTCTAAACTTGCTGTGATACAAAGTTCACATACTGTGCAAAGTAAACAACTCACATGCTTTTGGGGCTTTGACTAAATTGAGAAATAAATTAACTGTCACATCAAGTTTAGTTTCCGCCTTCCCTGCAGTCTTGACTGCTTCTCTGGTTGCTATCGCAGGATTGCTCAGACCACACACTAGATCCTCTCTCATTACAGAAACACTCCTATCACTCTTGTAGTGCATCACTTGTAACAGAGTTAGCAGAACTCAACTATCCCTTTTCCAGGAAAATCAACACTAGCGAACAGGGTGAGATTTTGTAGGCAAACACTGCCAGCCTGTTACATGCTTGCTCCATAGAGCCAAGCCCAAAACAAAGCTCTGTTTCCCTGCCACCCTTCTGTAATCTACTTCCGAAAAACCTCTGTTTTTTCCAGAGTACCTGCCTCACCTTTTCCATGAACATAAACCTGTCTTCTCTTGACTACTTGGGTGTACTGCCAAAATATTAACAACCGGTTCCCTCCTCCTCACCCCGTGAGGGGATCATGCCCCCCCAGGACTCCTGCCCCATCCAACCCCCCACATTCCTTGACTGCCCCCCTGATCCCTGCCCCATACACCCCCCTTCCCTGTCCCCTGACTGCCGCCTGTCACTCCATCCAACCCCTGCTCCTTCCTGACTGCCCCCGAGGACCCTTGCCCCCATTCAATCCCCCTGTTCCCTGCCCTCTGACCGCCCTGACACTAATCCACCCCCCTAACTCCCCTGCCCTCTATCCAACACCCCCTCCATGCTCCCTGCTCCCTTACCGTGCTGCCTGGAGATGGGGGCCGGGCTGGGCCGCTCAGACGGGGTTGGGACCAGAGCCGGGGCGCTCAGCCTGGGCCGGAGTCGGGGCACCCAGCTGGCCGAGGACGGGCTGGAGCCACGCTGCTCAGGCCCAGGGGCAGAGCCGGAGCCATACCGCCTGGCCAGCCAGCCGAGGTCGGGACCGGGCCTTAGCTGCACCGCCCTGCTGGCCGCGGTCAGGACCGGGCCGAAGCCGTGCCGCCCGGGGATGAGGTCAGGGGCCAGGCCGGAGCCATGCGGCGCCTGGAGCCTTCCTCACACCCCAACCCCCTTGCCCCAGCTCACCTGCGGGAAGCCGCTGCTTCCTTCTTAGCTCTCTCAAGCTTCCCAGGCAAACAGCTGATTCACAGGAAGCCAAGGCGGTGGGGAGGAGAAGCCTTGGGAGTGTTCAGGGGAGGAGGCAGAAGTGAAGTGAGGTGAGCTGGGGGCCAGGGGAAGGACAGGGAGCTTCTGGGGCTTTTGTGAAATTTAAAAGCCCTTTTCGAACCGGTTGTCCTTCATGGGACAACCAGTTCTAAAAGGGCTTCTAAATTTAACAACCAGTTCCCCAGCGAACCAGTGGGAACCGGCTCCAGCTCACCACTGGCCCAAATGAGAGACTAAATCTAAAGTCTCATCACATATGGCAAAGGAATAGGGCAATGAGAGGAATGCACTCATTCACCCTTTGGCCCTCCCAATCTGGCACTCTTAGGAGAATTATGACCAGAATTATGAGACCTGGAAGTCTCTGAGCGTGTATTCAAGTGACCAGCCCAGATTCTGCTGCCCAAAGACAGTCACGATTTTACTAATCCCACCAGTGGCTTAGTGTATCCTGAGTCCACTAGGCCAAACATTCTTTGTTCTATTTGTAGAGGTACATTACCTTTCCTGGACCCCACAAGTCCAAATCTTGTCATAATCCAGAAAAGGATGAAAAAGCTTTTCTATTTTTCCATTTCTCCTTCAAGAACTAGGTGCAGGAGGCTGGAGAATATCTTAATAGACTGTGGTATACATAGATTTTTCACCTAAGAAATGAAGTTTTTGTTGGTAGGAATGTATAACATCAAAATTATAATAACTAACAGAACCCCTAGTCAATGTAGCTGTAGCTCTCACTATAGATATAGACTCTCAATATAGATTATGATATACTCTGCTGATATAATACACCCACTTTAAAACTAATCTTAACTTAAAAAACCTACTCATTATTATAGATGCTACTACTAACAGCATTTGTTGTTGTACCAGTATTCAGATTCTTTTTGTCAGTAAAGACATAGAAAAAGTTAGGAAAGAGAAAGAAATGGGAAGGAGAAGAGGGAGGGAAATGGAAACATGACAAATGGCTAGCAGCTTTAAAATCTTTTATCTTTAGTTTTCAGCATGTTGTCTTGATGCCAGTAACACTCACCATGATTCAGTAAATGCAAGGTTTACAGATCAAATAAATCTGTTCAATAAATGCTTAGCAATGATGATATTAATGGGCATACATCAGAGGATCTGTGAGTGAAGCAATGGATTTTCTTCATAAGCACTTTTCAGAAACATCCAAACATGCCCTGGAAAATTATCTTTCCAAGCAGTACTCAGCCTCTGAATTCTGAAAAAAAGACAGACAGACCACCTCCTCCTCCTCCTGCAAAAAAGGGCCCTTGATAATGAAATGACTCAGTGCTCCATGTTCCCATCTTAAACAGCACAGATGTAACCATCTTAGACTTGGAAGAAAAAACAGATAGCCTCTCAGCTACACATAAAATACTGACGATGAATATGTGTCAGATATGATTCATTGTACAAGGAATAGGTTTATATTCAGCCCTTTTTCACTTTGAACACTAGACAAATATCTGTGTTAGTGTGCATCTCCTGTAAAGGTTGTGTTTTATATGAAAAATAAATAGTTACTTGTTGGCTCATGGCACCTTTCAAAGCAATAGTATTTTGACAAGTGTCTTGATGGATGTGTCATCAAAATTCTTCAGGGCAGAAGAGAGTATTGTCTTGTAGACAAAAATATGCCTCTATGGGCTTTCATCTCGCAAAGAAATGTGCATTTATTTTTTTGTTTCATCTGGATACTATATATATTGTATATATATACAACCTCCAGATGTTCACTTGGACGTTCAGTGGCTAAATGCTAGCAGCAGAGTATTGTAAAACGTCTGCATACCTACCACAAGAAATAGTAGTGCTTTTTTATGGCAGGATTCAATCACAGCACTGATTAACTTTATTGCAATCTACACCAATATTTCTCAGTCTTTTGAAAGCTGAGACCCCCTTCAGGAAAATTAAATCAATCTTGTTGCCAACACCCTGTCATGTGTTGTTAAAGACCTCCCAATCTTAATTTATACATCTGCTGCATGCTCATCCCTGCCAGGCCTGCATGTTCCCCAAGGTGCCCTATCCTTTAGGAAATGTTGGGATAGATCGACTTAATAGATACATTCTCTCTTTTCTTTGTATTTTGAGCTGTGAAATACTTATCAATAGTGACATTTAAAAAATAATCTGCAGTATCTGAGTTAACATATATTGAAGCAAATGGAGTTATTCGCTCCTCAGAGCTATTGTTTCAGGATCTCGGACAGATATTGCCGCATTGTTTACAGTTGGATCACATTTTAAAGGTTTCTACACAACAATAATAAACTCTCTTTTTTTTTTTTTTTTAAGATAAAGTTAATCAAGAATCCAAACCATGACAGTGAGCACATTTATTGTACTATTATGTTTTGCAAGAAAATATCAGGGGTGATTGCTAGGGGTAATGAAGAAATAAATAGATATGATGAGATGCACTACAGGAGATAGCATCATTGATTATTAAGAATTTTGAGAAAATGAATGTGAAGTTGTCAGAAATCAATAAGATAACTGCCCTGGAACATGCAATGATACTGAAATACACTTGGAACTAACTTACCTTGAAAGAGCCAGAGATTAGTCACATGACTCTGTACAATGGGGTACCTGCAGTAAAGTACTTATCCAACCATATGGTAGGATGGGTGTTTTCTATGAGAAGACCAATTTTGTGACCCTTATTCATATTGGTGAGCTCCAATTCAGGTTACTAGTTACACAGATCAATGGGATTACTCACCTCAGAGCAATGGGTCCAAAACCAGGCCCCAAAGTTACTAGAAGAATTTGATTGGGTGTTTGTTCAATCAAATTAATCCTCCCTGCTTATAATGGGAGCCAAAGAGGAATTTTATGAGTATGTGATTCATGTAATTAGTAGGATAGGCTACCTATGAAGAGGTATTGTTCTAATATGTTACCTTTAGGAAGAAGTACATACTATTAGTTTATTGTTTTACTGCTATCCAGAATCTAGTAATCAAGGCTTTGATCCTTGATTCAGCAAAGCAGTTTTCTTAGCATATGCACAACATACCTCAGGTGGCATGTGATCTGGATTATTTTTTTACTGAAATGGATCAACAAATTTGATGTGAATTCATGAAATATTTCAGTTGACCTAAAATTGCATTTTTCAGTTGATAAGATGGGGGAGAAATTTGTTTGAAAAATTTCTTCCAGCTCCACTAACGATGATGCATGAGCTGGAAAGAACTAGAGCTGGATAGGGAATGGTTTTCCTGACCTATGAGAATTTTAAGATTTTTTCTCATCTCACAATGGGACAAAAAGTCAAAATCACAAAACTTGTTGGAAATTAAGAATCTGCAAAAAAAAATTCTGCTATGGTCAACCAAAATTTTGATTTTTTATATATATATGTACACACACACACACACACACACACAGAATTGATTTACATTGCTAAATGAACATTCACTTCAACACAAAACTTGGAACATTTTGTTTAAAAAACGTGAAGACATCCTATTCTGACAATTTCATTTTTTTTTAAATAACTTTTTGAAACAGGACATTTGTGGAAACTGACTCTTTCCTGTGACCAGTTTCAGCCTCGACACATTGGCAGTTTCTGACTAACAAATGTTTAATTTCAGCATTCCTGATTAGCTCTCAAAAGTACCCAGTTTAATTTGAGTCCAGGTTGAGCTTGTAGGACTGCTAATAAGTAAATTAACATCATGTAAATTGGAAACAGTGCTCATTAGATATGGAAACAATTGACACACAAACACAGAACCCCACAATGCAGTCATATTGCAGGGAAAATCATATTTTGTTATTAATCATACCATAATATGCTGGGAAAATTAAAGGTCAAAGAATAAAGGTGCACTCAGCGGTAAGTTATAAATTTGGACATGATACAACAACATGTGCAACAAAATATAGAGGACTATTTTATAAAAGAATTGAAAATGGAACTCTGTTATAGTCAGGAGCAGAGGATGGAAGAGGATAATGTAAGGGCCAGATCAGATGATAAACAGTCACATAAAAAAGAATCTGGCACATCAGAAAATAAACAGGGACAAGTTTTTAAAGTGCTTGTACACAAATGCTAGAAGTCTAAATAATAAGATGGGTGAACTAGAGTGCCTTGTGATAAAGGAGGATATTGATATAATAGCCATCACAGAAACCTGGTGAATTGAGAGCAATCAATGGGACACAATCATTCCGAGGTACAAAATATATCGGAAGGACAGAACAAGTCGTGCAGGGGGAGGAGTTGCACTATATGTAAAAGAAAATGTAGATTAAAATGAAGTAAAAATCTTAAGCGAATCCATGTGTTCTATAGAATCTCTACAGATAGAAATGTCATGCTTTAATAAAAATATAACATTAGGGATCTATTATCAACCACCTGACCAGGAGAGTAATAGAGATGATGAAATGCTAAGGGAAATTAGAAAGGCTATCAAAATTAAGAACCCAATAATAGTGGCGGATTTCAATTATCCCCTGATTAACTGGGAACATTTCACTTCAGGATGAAATGCAGAGATAAAATTATTCGATACTTTATATGACTGCTTCATGGAGCAGCTGGTACGGGAACCCACAAGGGGAGAGGCAACTCTAGATTTAATCCTGAGTGGAGCACAGGAGCTGGTCCAAGAGGTAACCATATACCAGGATAAAAAAAAACACCCTTGAAATCGGAACAGCAATACAAATC
Organism: Chelonoidis abingdonii; assembly: GCF_003597395.2. Lineage (NCBI taxonomy): Eukaryota > Metazoa > Chordata > Testudines > Testudinidae > Chelonoidis > Chelonoidis abingdonii. The sequence continues at coordinate 171,146,557 of NC_133770.1, read as the reverse complement.
AGCACTTCAAAAATCCCCATTGGTAGGAAAAAAAAAAAGAAAAAAATAAAAACAAAAAAAAAAAAAAAAAAAAAAAAGAACATTTTCAAAAACAGACACAACAACAAAAGGTAGGAATCACTTTGAATTATCAAAACGAAGAGGGAACTATACAAAAATAGAAAGAGAAGTATAAGTTAAACAAAAGTTTCAAAGATACAAGTTGACTAAATGAAATCACCTGCAAGCCTGCAATGAAGGATGCTTTAAAGACACCAATTAAAAGAAACCACTATCAATGTATACCCCAATTAAGAAATACACCAAGATAAAAGATACAAAAAAAGCCACTGTGAGAACTAAAACAACTCATGTAGAAGAAAGCAGTGAGAGATAAAAAGATTCCTTATAAAAAAGACGGAAGTCAATCCCAGATGAGGCAAATAAAAGGAGCAATACAAACACTGACCAAATAAATAAGTGCAAGAATATAATAAGAAAGCCCAAAGACATTTGAAGACAAAGACTACGCCAAAACTCCAAAGGTAATAAACAAAATGTTTTCATAACACAGTTACATCAGAAAGACAGGAAAAGCTCGCTAAACAAACGAGTCAAAAAAATGGGGCCCCTTGATGATCGATACAAAAGAGAGAGACTTAAAAGCACGAATAAAAGTAATTGACAGAGACAACTAAATGGAATTCATTTGCTTCAGACTTCAAGGAAACTGAGGTGTTAGGAGATCCAAACCTGAGCGACTTTGTAAGTGACAAATTAGAGAACTGTCAACATTTGAAGCTGCACTGGGGAAAGATCTTATGCGACATTAATTGATAACTCACAATGAACATAACAGAGACCATAATGGCATCTCACCCAAGATTCTGAAGGAACTCAAATATGACAGTGCGGACATATTAACTAAGTTTGGTAACCCTGTCTTTAAATCAGCCTATACCGTACCAATGATAGAGAAGTTAGCTAATGTAACAAGGCAATATTATTAAAAAGGGTTAGAGGTGATACCCTAGGCAACTTATACAGACCAAATGGTTAAGCTAACATCAAAAACAAGCTACAGGACAAAATTATCAAAACATAGTTAAGAATAGAATCTTAATATGTCCGACAAACTAGGAAAACATAAAACTAGATTGAAGACAATAGTCACATGGTTTCAATCGTAAAGGAGAACTTCATTGTCTTACTAATCTATTAGAGTTCTATTGGAAAAGAGAAAAAGTCAACAACATGGGACAAGGGAGATCCAAGATGGAATAGATATGACTTAGAAAGTCCAGAAAACCTCTATAGACAAGTTCACCTGACAAAGACTCTTGCATACATCTAAGCTAGATCATGGAATAAATAAAAGGGAAAAGGACAGGTCTTTTGCAGCTTAGAGAAACTGGATTAGAAGAACAGGAACAGAGGTAGGAATTGAATGGTAAAATTTTCAGAAATGCGGAGAGGAATCGAGTACACAGTGCGATGTTCCCAAAAAGTGAAGTCTATAAGGACCAACAAATACTATTTCAATTTTATTCATCATATAGATCTAAAAAGGATCAGTAAAACAGTGAGGTGGAAAGTTTGAGATGAATACTAAAACTACTCAATCGTTAGACCAAAGCAGGACTAATGAGAACTTCAAAAGAATCTCCCAAATAAATGAAAAAATAGGGCAACAGCAATGGGCAAACTGAATTAATGAATGTAATAATTAAATATTGCAACCATTGAGAAAAAAAAAAAAAAAATTATAAATATTATATTTCACCCAAAAAAAAACTCTATTATACCCAAAATATGTGGGATGGGGAGGGCATTAAATTTTTGCACTATTTAACCATAAATTCCCCAGGCAAAAGGAATCTGGAGTCATCCAATGTAGTTACTCTGACAGACATGTCCATTTTGCTAGATAGTAGCAGAGAGAGCGGTCAAAAAAGCAAAAGCAGATGTTAGGAATCAATATAAAAAAGGGAATTAGAGAATAAGACTGAAAAAATATATTGCCCTCAATAATCCGTAGGTACACCCACATCTATTGAATATATGATGTTACAGATGTGGTCTCCATAAACTCAAAAAAGATATTTAGCACTAGAAAAGGATCTCAGAAAGGAGCAACTAAAATGAGATTAATCGAGTTTGGACCGAGAAGGTCCCAATATAGGAAAGATTTAGGAGGCTAGGAGACTTTCAAGTATAGGAAAAGGAGAGACATAAGAGGGAAAATAATAAATAGAGGTAATATAAAATCATGAGTGATTGTGGAAAGCGGAAAAAAAATTCAATGAGGAAAAGTTATTTATATAATTTAATAATAACAAGAACTGAGGGTTCACGCAAATGAACAATGAATAGGCAGCAGGTTTAAAACAAATAAAAGTGAAGTTCTTCACACGGCGCACAGTCAGCTTGTGGAACTCCTTACCTGAGGAGGTTGTGAAGCTAGGATTATAACAGTGTTTAAAAGAGAACTGGATAAATTCAGGGTGGTTAAGTCTGTTAATGGCTATTAGCCAGGATGGGTAAAGAATGGTGTCCCTAGCCTCTCTCAGAGGATGGAGATGGATGGCAGGAGAGAGATCACTTGATCATTACCTGTTAGGTTTATTCCCTCTGAGGCACCTGGCATTGGCCACTGTCGGTAGACAGATACTGGGCTAGATGGACCTTTGGTCGGACCCGATACGGCCATTCTTATGTTCTTATGTTCTTATGAAATCTGTATTTAGTAAATCTCAATTTTGAGATCTCTACTAAAAATATTAAACAAAAATCTGTATCAAAATGAGTAGTAAAGGGCTACATTGTAATATAGACTATGGATCTGTGGAAGGGAGTAAGAAACCCCCTTAAACCCTTTATTTTGGGTCCAGATACATAAAGGTAAATGACACTACATACAGATACACTGTTATCTGTCCTCCCTAAAGCAGGTGGGCAGTGGGAAGTGGGACTGAGCTCAAGTCTTCTATTCTTATTGTAGAGCAGCTGAGCCATCTTGGGGGAGGGGTTAATATAGTAATTTTTAAAGTCTTCTCTTTGACTTCCTCACCTCACCAACCACATATAGCAGCATCCTCTGCCCTGGCACAACCCTAATCCCAGCCAGGGAAGCCTAGGAAGAGGATGATGGAGCAAAAGTCCACCCTGCACTCACCTCACAGTGGCAGCTCTTGTCTCATGGGGCTGGGCCCAGCTCCCTGCTCTGGACATTGCAACCTGGCACACAGGGTTGCAATGTCACTTAGGTTTTGCCCAACTGGCTGCCTTTCATGACAGGGGAGGCAACCAGGCCAACTGAGTGAATGGCATTGTGATCTGGAGACACTGCAGTGGAGGGAATTTGGGATGGGTTGGTTTTCCCACTTTCTCATTCATCTGAGCCTCTTTTCTACATCAGGAACATGACCCATCCACAACCATCCCATGATCCACCAAATGGGAAACACTGGACTACTTGTCCATATTCCTGTGTCTGTCATAGTGCAAGTTTTGTTCCTTTAGTCTTTCTAAATCTGGTATTTGGTTACGTTTCAGTAACTGATCTTTTATGGGAAATTAATCTCTGGGTTCAAGGAGCCAGTTCTCATCCTGTTGTTTTTCAGAGATTCAATGGGGTTAGATACAAACCTTTACTGTTGTCATGCTTACCTTTAAGAGATTATTGTGTGTCTGAATGGCTGTCTCTACCATGACATTATTTTGTATTTTCGTATCAGAGGAGATGTGTTCAAAATCAAAAGCTTTCATCCTAGGCTAAAAGAAAGTATCTTTTGCCCTTGATTACATTGAAATGTCTTATAACTGCTATGTGTTTTAGTCTGGAACCAGACATTTTGGAACAGAAATATCTAAGATTCCATATGTAATATCACATGGAAAATAAATCTATATAAAATAATGCTCAATAGCTATGGTCCCAGTTCTGAGGCTAATTATAAAGCAAATACAAAGAAAGTACATTTGAAAATCGTCCCACATTCCTCCTACAGCCAAATAGTAAGATGCATATCCAGCTTGTTTTTAAAGTTTGGAATAGCATGTCAACTCTGGACTTACTAGCATGTTCAGAGTTTTCCCAGTGCACCATAATTATCCTTGAGAGTCTTTTGTAGTGTGCAACCAGATGTTAAACTCATGTATAATATAGACAATAATAATATAAATAAAAATAGAAAGACATGAACAAAACATTCAAATGATTGACATCTAAGTAAAAGTGAGCTGCAGAGATGAGTCTTCATTCCACACAAAAAATATGGGATGAAATTCTGGCTTCATTGAATTCAATGGCAAATCTCCCATTGACTCTTGTGGTACCAGGATTTCACCCATTATTGCTACATATTTAAGGGGGAGATTCTTTCACAAACTATCTCAACAATAGACTCCCCAAATTTCACAAAAATAATTTAAAAGATAGAATATAGCTGAAAATGACATGAGCCAGGTTATCATACTTTTAAAACGTAGACAGGTCTTGCTATGATAGGGAGAGAAGAGATATACTTTGATATGAGAGGCACTTGGTATCATACATGCAGCCTCAATTCTCTTTTCCCTTACCCATGTTTGACATATACTCTTTACCGACAGGAAACTAAAACAAGTGTTTTCTTGGTGGGATCATGTAATTGGAGTCAAATCTCAGATATCCCCTTCCACCTCAATATAAACAGACTTTTTTTGTGAAAGGAAATGTTGGCTACAATTCCTGTTAATATGAAACTGTGCTGCATAGTGGAATATTTCAACCAGGTGCAGGCAAGAAAAAAGCTGCTTCTGAAATGTGAAATATGAGAGTTTATATGGGTCACGCTTTATATGAAGGTCCCTGTAGTAGTAGTAGACAGCCACATACTGAGCATGCCCTTGTGATTGCAGGTCATTTTAGCTTACCTCTGTTTCCCCTCTCTTTAGTCCCAGTTCAAAGGTGCTTCAACCAATTCCCACAAGGGGTTCCATTTATTTAATCCTCTGAAAGATACTGGTCTTCTAGACCCCAAGCAATTCAGTGTCTCTCTCTCCTGATTAACCCAAAATAACACAAATGCTCAGGCATCATCTGAGCTGATCTTTACAGTCTCTACCGGGCCTCACTGCCTGAAGAGATTTCTCCCCCTCTCCTGCATCTTCAGCTTTTATTCTTGTTAACTCAGGCCTTCTTGTCCACAGACCTAACTGCAATTTCCTGGGATTCCCAACTTCAATGCAATTCCTTGCTCTTTTTATCCTTGAATCACCTGATCCAACCTAGGTGTGGGTCATCCTGTAATTGGGACTGGCCTATCCCCACAATGTCCAGCACCCGGAACAGGCCACCATGTTACAGTTCTATTTCTAAATAAATGGACTGAGCACAGGAAGATGGAAGCAACTTGAAGGGCAAAGGAAGGAAGAGAGTATTATTATTTATATTACAGTAGCACTTACCAGTCGTAGCTGAGATTGGGGTACCCACCATGCACTGTATACGTTCATAGTAAGAAACAATCCCTGCCCTGAAAAGCTTGAAATCTGAATGAGAGACAAAGGAGGGATTATCATCCCCATTTTATAAGTGGGGAACTGAGGCACAGAGAAATGAAGTGACTTACCTAAGGTCTTACAGAAATATCTATGACAGAGCCAAAAATTTAACCAGTGATTGAGTCTTTAAAAAAAAAAAGTGCTAGAATGCAGGGCAATGGGAGGCCCCTAGAGGGAGAAGAGGGGAGTAGGGAAGTAGTGGGGGAGAGAAGTGGGAGGAAGATATGGGTAGTCAGGAAGCTGAGCCCCAGGGAGTAGGGGGTGACTCCCTGCAGAACCCATCCTACTCCTAACTCCCCACTGTATGTACCCACCTCCTGGTTCCTGCAGGGGGCTCCACCATAAAGATGACCCTGCTCCCTGGCTGCCTTCATGCATCTCCAGTTCTGCCTCAGGCTCACAATGGCTCTGGCACCCATGCTTCAGAGCCCTGCCTGGCTGCAGCATCCACAGCTCCCTTTGTTCTGACCTCCTGCCAAACAACCCCCTGCTTGGGTCTGGCACTAATACCTGGAAGCTCAGATGATGGCATGTAGCCAAGGAGGGAGGGAGCCACCTGGCTCAAGACTCACAGAAGTATCAGAACGCTGTTTCACCTCCCAAGAGAAGTGCTGAAATGGCATTCTGGAGCATTCTGGCACAGCTCACGTGCTGAATCGAACCTCAATGTCCTGAATCACCTCCCCGTGAGCACTACAAGACCAGCCCTTTCTTCAATTCCCTCCTGATTTTCCTGCCTCTTTGTTTTGCTTTTTAAAGCTCTGGATGTGACCCTACTAATGATCCCTCACTACTTTCTGAGCTGAGAAACTCTGGGTTAGCTCATGTTGCTTTTGGGACATACCACTATGATTTCCTCCTCAGTCAGTCTCCTCCTTTAAATATATATATCCAGATGGTGGAAGATATTATGGTGACAATTTCTGATATTTCTTAAAATTGCTCTAATTTTGTGAATGTTCCATAAGTCAAAAACTGACTAATTTTTAATCAAAAGAAAGCATAGGAAGAATTATTTGCCCAGAGCTATTAAATTCAATTTTAATAATGTATTAGCCCACACTGAATTTCTCTGTGATGCCAATAACCCAGACTACATCTCCCATGATGCACTGTGGCAGCTCAGCAGGGCTATAATGTGTCAGTGGAGATATATGGTGGATGGGGAGTCAACCTATATAGAAAATGGTGATTTGAGGCACTTAAACTAAAAATTCCTTGAGGCACTGCTGCATTTGTTAGTCACATTCATCTTGTTTTTTTTAATTATTATTTTTTGCTAAAAAAAATGGAAATTTTTCTATAAGGAAAAATATTCGAACCAGCTCTCGTTGCTTCCCTTATTCCTTTGGGAGCAGATGGAAGGTGGTAATGAAGAACTTTTCAGAATCTCCAAGTGTTCCCCCTTGTTGGTCCCATAGAGTTCCTTCCATCTTGTCATCCATTTGATTTAACATGCATGCATGAGTAGATGAAGCCATATTTTGATTGCAGAATCAGTGGCAGGGCTATGACAGTACAATGTTTCATTTACCTCAATAATGAGTGAAACAGTCCCCTTGTTCTTCCAGTGCCTAGGGGAGAGAGTATCTTGGATGAAAGCTAATGAGCTAAAACTCAATTCAAGTAAAGATGAAAGAAATTCTAGTCAGTAGGGAAAATTTCTGGAAGAACAAAGAGGGGTTGTTACTGCTCTCTTTATTGAGGGAATTTGCCTGCTTCTTCTAGGCTCGGTGACTTGCAACCTAACAGTTTTACTGAATTCGTTGATGTTCTCTAATGTTGAGGTGCAATCAGTGTATCCAGATGCCTTTTGTCATTTTCAGATTGCACCAAGTTTTAGAACCTCTCTCTCCAATGTGGACCTCACGCAAATAGTGATTAATGTTTCCTCCAGGCTGGGTTATCTAATGTACTTTTGCTTGGAGCTAACCTTGAAGAATACTCATGCTTTGCCTGGAAACAGTCAGATGCCGTCTGCATTTCCCGCTGTCTGTACATTATTGATCACAACACACTTTTGTCTTTCGGCACTATGAATGGTTTAAATTGACTGGATCCTATGGCCCAGACCCTAAACGGTATTAGGCATCTAACTCCCAATGGAAGGATCTGGGCCTAAAAGTCTAATATTCAGCGTTGGGGGGAAGATTCAGAGAGAATATAAGTCATTTCTGAGCTTGTGGAGGTGTCTGATTAAAGGGAATTGCTAGAAGGACAATTACTTTGTAGTTGAAGCACGCACAGTAAAGTCCTATTTGGGCAATGGAAGAGGTGTTTTAACAGCTATTTGCTATTAATCAGTCTCAAATAATAAATTAATTTCTACCAAATGTTGATAGAATCATTTTATTTTCACCCAGAATAATAAATGGATAGAATAATTTACTATTCATGTGTCTCTCAGCTAAACACAAGTTTTCTATTCATGAAACTGACATTTTCTTAAGAACAGCAAAAGAACATGATTCTTTTAAAGTGTAAGAAAGAAAAGATTAGCATGCTGGTTTGTCCAATTAAAAGCACTTACTACATAGAAATACTATACATTTTATATATAATAAAGAATATGCACTATGCTATGCTGTCATCCATCACCGCAAATGTCATGTCATATGAAGCCTCACAACTTGTGGTCATCGCACAAAGTAATAGCAGTGTTTCAGGTAAAATGAAGTTGAATGTATTATTTTTAATGGAGTATCTTCCATAGGTGGCAAAATGCCTATGATGACTGCAGGTTGGCTTGTGCTCTGTAAAAGGCCATTAACTGACTTACAAATGGATAATTCTGAATTATACTGTTACATAGGTCTCTCAAGCAAAGTACTTTCCAAAAGACTATTGTAAGAGGCAGTAACAGTAAAACTCAGGTTTCGCTGACTATGTAAATGTACTCACTCTAGTTTTCTGTGTACTGATGATATTATATTTTATTGTACTGAATTTTTAAAGAGTAAAGTGCATGTTTATGAAGCCACCATGAAATGGAAATGTAGAAGCAAACTGCCTTATATTTTACGAATAGGGCTCCGTATTTGTCCCTAAGGTCATGGAAGTCATGTATTCTGTGACTTTCCACAACCTCCGTGACTTTTTCAGGGGCCAGTGTGGCTGACCCCAGGGCTTCCCAAGCAGCTGACTCTGAGGCCAGCTGCTCAGGCGGCCCGGGGGACCACCACACCAGCCTCTGCTGGAGCAGTTCTACAGCCAGCTGTGCTGGAGGCCCTGCAGCCAGTCACACCGGCTGCTGCTGTAGTGGCCCCGGGGCCAGCCGCACCAGCCATTGCTTGAATGGAGGGTGCAGCTGCTTCCAGTGGCAGTCTCCAGGCAGCTGGTGCAGCCACTGCTGGTGGTCTCTGGCAGCTGATGCCATGGCTGACCCTACCCCCCCCCAACAGCAGATCCCTGGGGCAATTGTCCCCTAGCAGCAGCCCCTTGAGTCCCCCCCCCCCAGCAGTGGTCCCCCTGGCTTCCGCCCTTCCAGATGCCCCCCTACCCCTGGCAGCGGTCCCGGCACCCTCCATTAGCGATCCCCTTAAGATTTAGTCAGGGGTATTTATAGTAAAAGTCATGGACAGGTCATGGGCCCATGAATTTTTGTGTGTTGTCCATGAGCTGTCCATGACTTCTACTATAAATACCCATGAGTAAATCATAGCTTTAATTATGAATAAATTCAACTCAGAGTCATGGGTGGTTCAGAATTAGATCTCAGTATAGGTGTCCTCTCAGTCCACTGAGAGGACTTCAACCACCTTGTTTCACCACTGAGAGGGAATTTGTCATGATTTAAGAAATTAAGCATATGCAGAAAATGAATTCTCCACTAATGCAAACATCTGCTTTTGACATGTTTTAGATCAATGCTTTGCTTATGACCTTTACATACAACTAGAATTTGCAAGCCAGAAACTTGGTTAAAAATGAGTTCAGGCTGAAATTGTGTGTCAGCAGAGTCCATAAACAACATTACTTTCTTTACAAAAAAATTCTACATAAAATGTTCCCAAAATGTTCCTAGTGCGCACCACATTATAATAGAGAGACTATGTCATGGGCATCCATTCCCTCATTCATGATCATATGGCCCCTCCACTTCTCATTTTCAATTGCATAACAACTATGTGGCAACCAGTGATGGCCAACATGGAACAGTCACATTCAGAAAGTATTTAATGTATTTGTGTGTCTCTCATAGTAAAACTGAAAATAAGGAGGAGAAGTCAGCGCTGTTATGCCCTGCCAGCAGAGAGCTCCATAAAGGGCCGTCCTTACGGATATGCAGCATATGCAGCTGCGTAGGGCACCATGAAACTTGGGGCACCAAATTATCCCAAATTTCATGGTGCCCTAGGCAGCTATATGCTGCATATGCTGCCCACTCTCCTGTTCTGAGGGAGCAGGGGTCAGCTCCAGGGGAGACACTGAGGCCAGAGTCCCCTCAGCACCGCTGGGGGCAGGACAACTGGCCAAAGCCACTGGCACTCCAGACCCGGAGCCTCCAATGGGGAGCCCTTGGACAAGGTACCCTGGACCTGCTGATATGCCCAGGATGTCCAAAAGGGCCACTGTGCTGTCCCCTGCCTTTGCACCAGCCATGGCTTTGTGTCCACATCAGGACACCTTTGTGCTGACTGGTACCAGCTGTGGTGCAAGTATCTTGCCCCCAACTCCGAGTCTGAAGATGAGGACCAGGATCTCGATGTCCTTGGTGGTGACAAGAGAAGCTAGGCTGGTAAGTGGTGCCGCGAGGATGGGGATAGGTGCCGGGATCCAAAGTGAATTGAAAGGTAGGAGAACAAGAGGAGAACTTGCTAAGTAAGGCACCACAGTTCCAACGACTGTCACTGGTGGTAAGAAGGAACTGAGGAAGTGCCAGGTGGGCAGGTTCATACATTGAGCGCCATACAGGTGCCACTCCAGGTGGGTCCACAGCTGACCTGATGGATACTGCTAGGGAAAACTTTCTGATGACTGTGCACGTGGTGCGCACACACCTAACTGGAATCAATATGAGCAAGCACTTGAAGAACAATTGGATTTTATTAACCCTGAGAGAGAAACAGAGACAAAATAAGTACCTTTATGCAGTAGGTAGAAGAAACAAAATCACCTCTTATGACCTCTCTGCATTTTACTTGGCTACACCCTTTGCAGAGAAACCAAAGTTGTTCTTCTGAGTTTGGACTATTGTATGCTTGTACAACAGGAAGTAAAATTATCTCAAAAGTTATCATCATCATCGTTTATTGCACTAAAACCACACGCTAGAACTAGTGTTGTCACGTATCTCAAATAGCTCCTCATGAGTACAGGATGTTGATAGGGGCAAGCAGCATTCAGCTGTTTGCCTAGGCTCTCTGCGTTACATTTGGCTTCATTCTTCAACTTCCAGTTTGTAATATTGTTACAAACTTTTGCTAACACAATACTTGCTCAATTTAGAGTACACCAGTCTTTTCATTTGAGGTCAGTACCTGAAGAAACAAGGTTCTGAAGTTAATCACTGGGATTTCCCACCATTTTCTTAGTCTTCAGCCTTCTATAGTGGTATTTTGGGGTAAGAGATTTTCAGAGGCAAAATTATTTGCAGATTTCAGCTTCTCAGCTGATGAAATGTGTCCATGCAGTGGATATTGTGGATCATTCACCTGTTTTAGTCTCTCCTTTTTACTGAAGGCATCCTGCCTAATGATGAGGAAGCCCCTGCGAAGCAGTATAGCAACAGTGTGGGAGTCGGTTTCAAAGTCCCTGTGATGATTCAATAGTGCAGATTCGGTAAATCTTACTCATGCTGAGAAACACCTTGCTGCACACATAGTCCCACTGGAACAATTGGCACTACACTGAGGGGAAGATGCTTGTGATAGGGCACCAACAGCTCCTATCCTCTTTGTTTCTCACAGACTGCTCACAGATACCACCAGGCAGTTTACAATGTTTCACTCCACCACCTTCTACATACTAGTGCAGACATGCTATTTACAATGCTCTGCAGTTTTAGTGAGGAGAGAAAAGGTATCTCATCCCAGAAACCCTAAGAAAGGTCTTACTACCCTTTCTCTCTCTTTCCTGCTTCTCTCCTTGCACTTCCATCCAGTCTCCTTATTAATGGGCTAAGTAGCTACCCAGCCCCAATATGATCTGGTATTCAGGAACTCCTCTACTTAATTATGCAATCTCCAGGGCCTAATTGGTAACCAGCACTCTGTCACAATGCTATTCTATGTAAGGGTGTCATTTTTTTGACCGAAGGTAAACAATGAGCTTAAAATATAATTAAAACTCATGACAGCTTTGATGGTTCACTTATTGTAAGGCTAAGCCCCACATAACAAGACAGGAAAGTTAAATTTGAGCATGTCGACAATGTATCTTCAAATCAAGCCTTCCTGATTTGAGTTTTAGATGTGTCAGCACACCTGCATTAGGTCTGCATGTTAATATATTTAATTATGATGATGTGTATTTGACATGCTATTGTGTTACCTTGATGGTCCCAAGACATTACTCACAATCAGCTATCATGCCTGTTCAATTTTCTAAGTCACTACTGAGAGAATGCATGGGAAACATTTTTAATGAATACTGAACACAATCAAAGTGAAGAAAGAAACGTTCATTGCATTGGTTTAGAAGAAATGGAGCTGTAATAAAACAATCTCTTTATGTTCCCATTTGTATTACCAGAACTATTGACGTTATACAAAAAGGTTAATTTCTGCACTCATTCTTTGTGAAGTTTTATTTTTGATTCCATAATGTTTTCTACATTTTTGATGTTCTAAATGTCTGACCTATATCTATGTCTTGTTCTCTGTACTTACCATACTTCCAAAAATAAGATAATATATTAGAAGATTGTCATGCTATGAATTTTCTAATTAAAATGAACTAATATGGGATTAGTTGAACACCATCATTGTGATAGAGAGATATTTTGACCTTCAATATTTAATACATTCTCAGTTCGCCTACATATAACTTTCAGCCTAAATTTTTCACTAGGATTGTTCTTTCTTCTATGTGGATTATTTTATCTGGGTGGCTGTTTGCTTGTTTTTGTTAGTAATATGTTTGACAACTTGTGAATCTCAGGCATTTATGACTCTGTTCCTTGAAATGAACTCTAATATAAATGTCCCCACTGTACTAGGCTGCACTTCCTCTGCAATATGACTTTTATGTTTCATTCTATTACCCACACATCTATACTTCTTCCAAGAAAATTGCCAGAATTCTCAGATGAAATGACCCAAATCTGTAGTACAAATACTTTGAGAGGAAAAACATTGAGCTAAAAATGCTGCAGTAGGTAATCTGAAGACAAGATTTCCCAAAGAATCAAGTGTTTTGTGAGTGCAGTATTCCCTTTTTATGCGGTTTCAATTCTTAAAGAGGAATAAAAAAGAACATTACTATACTGCAGCCATCTCAACCCCCCTCCCCCCATAGCTTTCCAATGCCTGTAGGTATCATCATGATTGTTATTGTCATTACTTGTTGCACTATACTTGCTGGTATGTGAACATACAGTATGGACTCTTCAAATTATTCCAGAGCTTTATTTAACCTGAGGTCATTTACTTTCTCACACACTCTCTCTCCCCATTTTCTTTTCTATTTTGGTTTCAAAAGCACTTTAGAAGTCAGGCTTTTTAAAGTCTTCTAAATTCCAGCTAAGATTCCAGTAGACAGGCCTAAGTTTTTTCCATGCCCCTAGAGAATTTGCTGCCTCCTTCAATTTTCTCTTTCTTGATGAACTTTAGCTAGACCAGCTGCACTGGACTAAATGCTGTCCTGATTTCCACTCTGCTGAACCAAGGTATAGTCACTAAGGCTTCAAGGGTGGTAAGTCATGGAAGAATTTTGCCCATAGAAAACTGAGTTTAGTCAGCCTCATTGCCTCCTCTTCTTACCCCTGCAGCACAGGTTTCACCTCTTTCCCTATGATTCTTCCCAGTCAGTGATGCCATCTCTCACCAATTTTATCATGAATCTCATGGCTTTTTTTCTTTTTTTTTTTTTTTTGCTCAAAGCCTTTGTTCCTAGATTTATATGATTACATTCAAATCTCAACTTTCATTTAAAAAAAAAATTCTAGCTCTCTGGGATTGCAGAATTGGAAATATGACTGAGTGCTTCGTGAAAGCTCAAAACCAAAAGGCAAATCAGAAGAAGCCAAGAAATATTTACTTTTTAAATCTCATGATTTGTGGGACCAGACTCTTGAATTTTGAGTACTCGGGGATGGAAATACTGCTCCTTCTGCTACAGAAAAAAAACTAAAAATCTCATATTAGCTCCCTATTCCTGCTCTTCCATAGCATCACTGACGATATAATAATGACATCCCTCAGTGAACAGAGATTCTCACAATCTTTGCCCATATCACAGAGCTGTAGGCTCAGTCTCCCTATGTGGAGTTATTCTGGGATACCAATTGGTGCTTCCCCATCCCTAGCCTGGATTCCCAGTGCAATCAGCCTCCCCATGTAAATTTCTGACCTAGAAGAGTTGTCAGAAACAGGAAGTGGTGAGAAGTTAGGTTGAATGTATAGAAGTCATTTTTTCAGAAATCATTTTTATACAGTCGATTGTGTGTGTCCCTACACAAAGTGCTCTAAGTGCATTAAGTTGGCGACTGCGTCCACAGTACCAAGGCTAGCATCGACTTCCGGAGTGTTGCACTGTGAATAGCTCTGGGTAGCTATCCCATAGTTCCTGCAGTCTCCACCACCCATTGGAATTCTGGGTTGAGATTCCAATGCCTGATGGGGCAAAAACAGTGTTGTGGGTGATTCTGGGTAGATGTCGTCAGGCCCCCTTCTCCCTCTCTCCTTCCATGAAAGCAATGGCAGACAATCGTTTTGCAGCTTTTTTCCTGGGTTACCTGTGCAGACGCCACACCATGGCAAGCATGGAGCCTGCACAGCTGATCATCACCGTAAGTCTCCTGGATGCTGGCAGATGTGGAACTGCATTGCTACAGATCAGCAGCTCGTTGCCTTTTGGTAGCAGACGGTGCTTTACGACTGATAACCATCGTCGTTGTTTCACGCCTTTTTTCAGCCTAGATGGCATAGCACTGGGATCATGGGGCCCTCTCAGATCACCACAGCAATTATGAGCACTGTGAACACCATACACATTATCCTGGAGTATATGCAGAACCAGAACCTGCCAAAGCAAAACCAGGCAAGGAGGCGATGGCAGCGTGGTGATGAGAGTGATGAGGACATAGACATGGACATAGACTTCTCACAAAGTACGAGCCATGGCAATGTGCAGATCATAGTGTTAATGGGGCAGGTTCATGTTGCAGAAGGCTGATTCTGGGCACGGGAAACAAGCACAGACTGGTGGGACTGCATAGTATTGCAGGTCTGGGACAATTTCCAGTGGCTTTGAAACTTTCGCATGCATAAGGGCACTTTCATGGAACTTTGCGACTTGCTTTTCCCTGCCCTGAAGAGCCAGAATGCCAAGATGAGAGCATCCCTCACAGTTGAGAAGTGAGTGGTGATAGCCCTGTGGAAGCTTGCAACACCAGACAGTTACTGGTCAGTTGGACATCAGTTTGGAGTGGGCAAATCTACTGTGGGGGCTGCTGTGATCCAAGTAGCCAATGCGATCAAACAGCTGCTGATATCAAGGGTAGTGACTCTGGGAAATGTGCAAGTTATAGTGGATGGCTTTGCTGCAATAGGATTCTCTAATTGTGGTGAGGTGATAGACGGAACCCATATCCCTATCTTGGAACTGGAGCACCAAGCCAGTGAGTACATAAACCAAAAGGGGTACTTTTCAATGCTGCTGCAAGCACTAGTGGATCACAAGGAACATTTCACCAACATCAACATGGGATGGCCGGAAAAGGTACATGATGCTCGCATCTTCAGGAACTCTGGTCTGTTTCAAAAGCTGCAGGAAGGGACTTTCTTCCTAGACCAGAAAATAACTGTTGGGGATGTTGAAATGCCTACAGTTATCCTTGGGGATCCAACCTACCCCTTAATGCCATGGCTTATGAAGCCATACACAGGCAGCCTGGACAGTAGTCAGCAGCTGTTCAACTACAGGCTGAGCAAGTGCAGAATGGTGGTAGAAAGTGCATTTGAATGTTTAAAAGCAAGCTGGCACAGTTTACTGACTTGGATAGACGTCAGTGAAACCAGTATTCCCATTGTTATTACTGCTTGCTTTGCGCTCTATAATATCTGTGCGAGTAAGGAGGAGACATTTATGGTGAGGTGAGAGGTTGAGGCAAATCGCCTGGCTGCTGATTATGTGCAGACAGACACCAGGGTGGTTAGAAGAGTACAGGAGGACACGGTGTGCATCAGAGAAGCTTTGAAAACCAGTTTGATAACTGGCCAGGCTACGGTGTGAAAGTTCTGTTTGTTTCTCCTTGATGAACCCATATCTCTTGATTCACTCTACTTCCCTGTAAGCTAGCACCCTCCCCTCCCCCCTTTGATCACTGCTTGCAGAGGCAATAAAGTCATTGTTGCTTCACATTCATGCATTCTTTATTAATTCATCACACAAATAGGGGGATAACTGCCAAGGTAGCCTTAGAGGGGTGGGGGAGGAGAGAAGCACCAGATGAGGTGGGAGAGGAGGGAAGGACAAGGCCACACTGCACTTTAAAACTTTAAAACTTATTGAAGGCCAGCCTTCTGTTTCTTGGGTAATCCTCAGGGTGGAGTGGCTGGGTGACCAGAGCGCTCCCCACTGCATTCTTGGGCATCTGAGGAGGAGGCAATGGAACTTCGAGAGGAGGGCTGTTGGTTACACAGGGGCTGTAGCAGCAGTCTGTGCTCCTGCTTCCTTTCCTGCAGCTCAACCATACATTGGAGCATATGAGTTTGATCTTCCAGCAGCCTGAGCATCGACTCTTGCCTTCTGTCAGCAAGCTGACACCACTTACTCTCTTCAGCCCGCCACTGATTCTCTTCAGCCCGCCACTTCTCCTCATGTTCATATTGTGCTTTCCTGCACTCTGACATTGTCTGCCTCCTCGCAGTCTGCTGTGCTCTGTCAGTGTGGGAGGACAGCAGGAGCTCCGAGAACATTTCATCCCGGGTGCATTTTTTTCGCTTTCTAATCTTTGCTAGCCTCTGCAAAAGAGAAACATTTGTAGCTGGTGGAGGAAAAGGGAGAGTGGTAGTTAAAAAGACACATTTTAGAGAACATGGTTACACTCTTTCACGTTAAACTTTGCTGTTCACATTACACAGCATATGTGCTTTTGTTACAAGGTTGCATTTTCCCTTTTGTATTGAGGGCCTGCCAGTTTGATGTGAGATATTACTCATGCTTCACCTCTCCCCCCACCACCTCTCTAACAGCGGGGAACATTTCTGTTCAGCCACAGCCAAACAGCTGAGCAGGAACGGGCACCTTTGAAAGTCCCCTTAATAAAAGCACCCTATTTCAACCAGATGACCATGAATGATATCACTCTGCTGAGGATAATGCAGCGAGATAAAGAACAGATGCTGTTTGAATGCCAGCAAACACCGGGACCATACACTGCTATGTTTTGTTATGCAATGATTCCCAACTACGTGCTACTGGCCTGGCATGGTAAAGTGTCCTACCATGGACGATGGAATAAGGCTGCCCTCCCCAGAAATCTTTTGCAAAGGCTTTGGGAGTACATCCAGGAGAGCTTTATGGAGATGTCCCTGCAGGATTTCTGTTCCATCCCCATACACGTTAACAGACTTTTCCAGTAGTTGTACTGGCTGCAAATACCAGGGCAAATTAATCATTAAACACGCTTGCTTTTAAACCATGTGTAATATGTACAAAGGTACACTCACCAGACGTCCCTTCTCTGCCTTCAGGGTCCGGGAGCCTGCCTTGGGTGGGTTTGGGGGTTACTGGCTCCAGGTCCAGGGTGAGAAACTGCCCCAGTGAATCTTCTGGACAATTCAATAAAAACCTGTGCACAAAACACAATAGGGGTCAAAAATCAAACAAAATATTAATATGTATAAAGAATGAGATGGAAAAATACCACCAAAATTACGATAGTCTATGGTACCATTTCACTTGTAATAGAGTATCTCCTGAGGTGGGTGAAAAATTTGGACATTAGAGGTAAGTTTCATAAAAGAACATAGGTGCCTTACTGCCACTTTAGGAACCAAATTTTAGAATCATGCCCCACTGGGATTCACAAGCCGCCCTCTACTGCCTCCAACCCCTGTAGGCACCTACAGTAGCCTGGTGCCTACATTTTTGCAGAAAGAGCTCTCCAGGTGCCTAGGTTTCTCCCTAAGCATATACTGCCACTCCTTTCTAGGCTAATGCAATGCACGAACCAGGGAAAATAGGTGTTCCTCCTCCTAACTCACCTGCAGGTCCCAATCCTATAAGTGAAGTCAGAACTCACCGACTGGATCAGGCTCCTATAGGCAAACACACAAAACAATGAGGAGGGGGAGGAGTTCCCTCATAACTTTAAGCCCAATGGTTAGGGAACTCTCCTAGATGTTGGAGATCCCCAGTTCAAGTCCCTCCTCTCTTCACCTGAAGAGGAAAAGAGATTTGAACAGGGATCTGCCATCTCTCAAGTGAGCGCACTAACTCCTGGGCTAGAGAATATTCTGGTGCAGGGGTCCCTCAGTCTCTCTTGTTGACCCCGAATCTTATTATTTTTATATTGGACAGTTACTGCATTATATTAACACCTTTAGCCCGTATATTAAATGAATAAAATAGAAACTTAACCCCAAGATAGGGTTTTGTAGCTGAAAATCCCCAGCAGAGGCATCCGTGTAGCCTGGATTTAAGCACTAAACTCCAGACAGGTTTATGAAACACTCCCTCACTTTGGCAACTTCCACTGGCTAGCAAAGGTGGGGGAGCTGCCCAGGGCCGCCCAGAGGATTCAGGGGGCCTGGGGCAAAGCAGTTTCGGGGGCCCCTTCCATAAAAAAAGTTGCAACACTATAGGAGGCCCCTGTGGGGCCTGGGGCAAATTGCCCCCCCTCTCGGCGGCTCTACCATTTAGACGTGATTATCAGTGATTTCAGTGGTCACTTAACAAAACAAAAGACTATCTATGGAGCGTAATCAGCTCTGTCTTTAAACAGTGGAAAGGGGCAGGTCAAATAGTACCTGTGACTCAGGCAGACCAGCAAGCAAAACACCTGTCCCCACCCTCTCTCTTGATGTTCTCAATCAGCACAGGCTAATTACAGTTCTATTGCCTTTTACTTGTAAAATAAGAACAACATTTCATTCCCACCTCCCTCACCCCCTTCAGTGATTGTACCCACTCCAGCCAAAATCTTCACTTGGCACCAATCTGTTTGCTGCGATCCTCGCGTCGATAGGTGTAATGTAATAAACTGTCTAAGCATTTCCCCAGTCCCCGCTCATCACTTGGCGTCTCAGGGAGAGTCAGTTAGACTTTGTCTTACAATCATTAACTTGGCCAACAGTTCACCGATGCATGCAACTGGCTCTCATAAAACAAGTGATACGGAGCTAGTCTATGTTCCTACTTTCACATCTATCTACTTGCTCAAGTACTGTATTTATCATACACTTTAATGCTTTTAAAGTATGTTTAATGTCTCAATTCAATTCAATTCACACAAATCACTAAGTTGCAACATGCACATATTCATTCACACTGGGTGCGGTGTTTGGGAGTGTTGGGTGGGTGTAGGGGTTGTTAGGGCAATCCCTGAAACAACTCTAATACAGTCGAACTTCAGGTTGTGTGGACACATTTTCCTCTTTGCCATTTCGAGCACCGAGGCAGATTTCCCACCCTCTTCCTGGGACCGCCCTGTGATTCCTTTTTGGATTTCCTTTCTAGTAATACGGAGTACCGGAGTGCATTTGTATTGATGCGGACTTTTGTTTGGCTTCAGAGTGATAGCCATGTCGGTTCAGCCATCTTCAGCAGCCAGATTCGTTCTTTCGTCCATGATACTTCAGTTTGGTATTGGACCGTGTTGTCTATGTGCTTGGCTTCTAGTTTACTGTGCCTAAAATACACTTTGCATGATCTTATGGCCCATATGATCTGGTAATGTCAGAAATATGTTAACACATTGGTAAACAGACAATACAAAATATACTTAACCATCCCAGGTCCAGTGGCCTGTGTAACCAGGCTCATCCTGCTTCTCAATCTTTTTAAATGTTGTAAAAAATCATTAAAGCTTTACTGGGAAAATTTAATGAGCTAAAAAGCAAGTATCTTGAACTTCATCTTTGATCTCCCAGTAATTTTCTCTCCATGTATATATATATCTCTGCTCCACGTCATACTCCTACGCATTTTTACACAGCGAGACGGTAAGCGCTAGTACTGACACAAATCTCAATTTTTGTTGTCGAAGAAATGGAGGTATGATTTACATGACTTCTTTCTCTGACCAAGCAGGACTTCTTCTCTCCTTTCCCAGGAGGAAGCAGGGAGCACCATTTTCACTGCCCGATCCTGCACTACATCAGGCATCATCTTTACTAATGCCTTGCAACCTAACTTCACACTTGTTAACAAGCACTCCCTCTTTGAAATATATTGCAATAAATAAAATCATGTAAGATACTAAAGTAGCAATAAATCTCAGTAGGCACACAATATTCCTGTAATTCTCATAGGGACCAGACTATCTTTAAGTTGTGTAATTTGAAGTGAGAGAACCAACACGCGCTAGATGTATCTATTTCTGTTCCCTTTAGGGTTAGTCAAAAGACTAAACTTGCAAGCATTAGTTTACATTAACTGTATGAGAAAGCCTTTGCAGGCATCCATCTGTCTTTTTCTTCCACAACATTTCAGGAACCAGCCACCCAGTTAAATGTTATGTTGTGACCCTGAAGTAAGCTGCCTGAACCTGGTTTCCTGTAGCCCTAAAGATTATGGCTCATTTCTTTGTTTTTGTTTCTTTTTTCAGTGTTGAGACTATTTAGCATGTCATCTGTTTTTACAGCCCAGCACAGGTTTTCGTTGGCTTGGGCCTTGTCTTCGTAAGTAATAAAATAATTTGTTCATTATGCTTTCTTGACCCTGTGTTGTAACATTTTTCAAGCTTGCTTTTTAAGATGATTTTACCAAACTCTATAACGCTTCCGGAGTTGGCCTATTATTTTCTATATGCCCTATTCTAGCGCCCCCTGTGGAACACTGCCCCGCCCCCCAGCCACCGCCTGAAACCTCTCCTCCTCGCCCACGCTGTCGAACGCTTGTTGGGCACAGAGAAGTGGGGCGGGGGGAGAACAGCCGCACCATAGGCCAAGATATTCCATTCTATGCATGCGAAAGAAGTGGCTGTAGCCATGAAGCTTATGTTGAAATTAATTTGTTGTCTCTCAGTGCCCAGTACTCCTTTCTTTTTGCAATACAGACTTACCCTGTGCTAGCTCTTGAAAACCATCTCGTGCAGATCGACAGTTAAATCGACCCCCCCCCTCCCCACCCCTCGATCCCATTCACCCCTCTTCCCCTAGTCTCGCTGACTTGCTGATTCCTCCCTGTTCAGTCCCACCCAACCTCCTTTCACTGTGTGCTCCCTGCCGAACTCTAGCCTGCCCTGAACCTTGCTGGCTCATGCTCTTGCCTCTTGTCCACCTGCCCCTTGCCCACCCCTCCCGACCTGCACCTGCCCCCCCCCCCCGAGTATCTACTCCTTCAGACCCGGGGTCACTCTTTAGACACAGCTCCGTCAGTGCACGTGTAGGTACACTGCGCATTAGCTTTTGTCTACTTTTACCTGACTTTGTATTGACCTTCATCTGTCTTGGCCCAAGTGTTATTCAGTCAAAGAAAAATGTTCATTCTAGAGGGCCGGATCTTTCTCATTTGTAATTCATTGCCTCTATTGAATGAATGAGTGTGAATGAGAGGGAGGACTGGGGCAGCCCCCCAGACCACGGACTTTGGCCTTGGGCTAGTGGGACGAGATCTGGTGCGGATGCAGCTCTGGTGGGGACGGGGGACCGTGCGACGCAGGCTGGAAGATAGATGCCCACACCCACTGTCCTCGGCCGGCTAGGCCAGTAATGTTCGCAGGCTTGGCTAGCGACAGGAAAGGGGTTGCAGGGGCTGGCTCGTGGGCACTGGGTGCGAGCTGCCGGTGGCGGACTGGTTTGGGCGGTCTGGGGTGCACAGAGGCATCTGGAACCCATCCTTTAAGTAGCCCCAACCCGTCCTAACCCACCGATTCTTTTAAATGCCTCGGCGCACTTGGCGCCTGGCCCCTACCAGCCACCTTTGCTCACTCTGGCTCTCCCCGCACTGTCTAGTTGCTTCTGGTGGCTCGCTCAGTGGCTTTCAAGTACCCCTCACGGGTCCCCCGGGCGGATGCTCTGGAATGCTCCCCCCTAGCCCGCAGGACTTTGGGGCCTCCTCTCCCTGGAGCAGCCTTGTTCCGGGCAAGAGCTCCCACGTCTTCACCCTCCTGGGTTTCCTTGGAGCTTCAGCATCCTCTGCCCTCCATGTGCTTCCAACCGCGAGCCCCGGCGGGGTCCTGGACACACGGTCCTGCACCCCACTCGCAAGTCATGTTGACTCTTACCCAGTGCACACAAAGAGTTTATTCGATGCAGGACACAGTCTCAAACAGCGCTTTGCCCTCCCCCCTCGGCCGGGTCCATTTTTGGGCGCAGTATCAGACCCTAGTCTGCCTTTAGTCCTTCCCAGCGAGCTCCAGACTGACAACCCCCTTCCGCCCCTCCTCTCTGCTAAGTCTTTCCCGGCCCGGAGTCCCTGATCCTTTCTCCAAACCTTCGCATTGGCACTTTGCAAAGAGGTAGCCAGGCCATCGTTGCTAGGAGACCGAGTGCCAGCCATTTAGGTCAGTGCCTGGCCTTTGTTCTGCAGCATTATCACACACCTCTCCTTCCCACCCCTGCATAGGCTACTTAAGAATGCCGTAGGGACCTGTGGCACCACACATCCTCAGGCCAACCTTTTAAGAACCCTCCAGTCTCATGCCTCAACTCTGCTAATTCACCCTGTTTTGCCTTCCGCCGCCCCCCCAAGCTGGTCTTTTATTGTTGCCGGCAATGGGGCCTATTTAATGGAATTCCCCTACACGTCTTGCAAGCGGGAAACAGCGTTATGACGGGATCGGTTTGGAAGGAGCCCCCGTCCCTCCTTCCAAATTTGGAAGGGAATCGTTCACCCGTGCTCAGTTTCCTTCTGCCGATATAGGGAGAAAGTTCCGCTGCGTGCCATATTGCAGACGGGGGCTTTTTTCCTGGTTTCTTCTATTCATGATCCCTACTTAGTTCTGAAACGCCCCCCGGCAACAAATCACCTCCCAAACCCTGAAACCCCCACACCCATTCAAACCTTCGGGATCACAGGTCACTTCACGGTTGGATAGTCCCAGTCAGCTTTCAGTGAAGTGAGGTCACTGACATTTTCCATCTGTCAGTCTCCCACCGGACAGAAGAGCTGCTCCTCCAGCTGGCAGGTAGCCGCTGGCTCTGCTTCAGCTCAGCATCTGTGGTTGCCTAGCTGCTGCCACAGAGCTGCTTCCGCGAGCGGGGCCACTTTAGGGGAGTATCAGACACAGTCACACAGTCGCGGCTGGGGGCCCCTGCGGGGCCCGGGGCCCGGGGCAAACTGCCCCAATTGCCCCCCCCTCTGGGCGGCCCTGGAGCTGCCTACTGTGCTGGCTTTGAGAATCCAGTGATTGTTTAGGAGCCTAAAAATTATGAGGAGAATGGTCAACTTTACATCTAAATGTCTTTGTTAATCTATCCCTAAAATGCTTTAATAAGTAGAGGCAAAACTCTCATTGATTTCAATGATGCCAGCATTTCACCTGAGACAAAGAAAAGTGGACTTGATAGGGACATACAACATACTAAACAGTACACTAAAGGTAAATTGGAAGGTAAAAGTAAAATATATTTACTCTGTCTCAGAATACAAGAACAAGGGACAGACAATGAAATTAAAAGACTAAAAACTTAGGCGAGAAGGATTTATTAAAAACAAAATCATAATTAGCCATGGAACTCATTGCCATGAGATAGAGACCAAGACTCCGAAAAGGATTACACATATATGTGGATGATGATAATATCCAGAGTTACATTAATTAGAATATGAAATGTATATAAATCTAACATTTTTGCACAAAAGCCTAGAGGTAAATTGTGGCATTTAGAAAGACATTTTGACTATGGGTAGATCATCCCAAAATTATCAACTAGCTAGCTTCTTGCACCTTCCTCAGATGCATCTGGAACTGGCAACTGCCAGAGACAGGATACTGGACTAGTTGGACTGCTGCTGAATCAGTCAGTAGTTCATCTGTTTATTTGTTGTTTTTTAAATATGAAGCTTCTAGTATGAATTGTATGCTATCTTTTCTGGATCTCCAAAAGAAAAAAAAAGGAATAATTACCACTCTGTTACCCAAATACTTGCGAAGAACAAGCCACCTGGGCACCTATGATTTACGATGCACCAAGCTTGTGTTTATTCACAAAAATATTATTTTTATGAGCTCTAGTCATGATAGTGTTAACTCACAGCTGACTATTTATTTATTTTTAAAGAAGATAGCAGAAGTGATTCAGAAAAAATAGCATCTTTCTCCTTCTGTTTGTTGAATAAAGCTGCATCAGTTCATAAAGCCAAGCTCCATTCTTGTTTTGGACAGGTATCTGTCAAGGAGTTAACACATTCCTAACACTCTGTATTCTAAATTACTTTTGGAAAGTAATATCCATATTG
The DNA here is from genome assembly GCF_003597395.2 of Chelonoidis abingdonii. Classification (NCBI taxonomy): domain Eukaryota; kingdom Metazoa; phylum Chordata; order Testudines; family Testudinidae; genus Chelonoidis; species Chelonoidis abingdonii. The sequence goes on along the minus strand of NC_133770.1, from coordinate 171,122,299 downwards.
TACCTTGAAGGAAGGCCTAAGCAGTAAACTTTAATGGCTGCTTGAGTTGGCAATCATTTCATAGAGACAAGACACTGCACTGGAAATTGGTCTATAAATAAGATCCCTCACAGAAGAATTAAAATGGAATTCATATTATTAATGTTCACTAGCAGCCATAAAAAACATCAGACAGCCAGGAAGTGGCACTTGTTTCAAATCACTGTCTGAAGCACCTGAAGGACACACTCAAAGTCAGCTTTGATCAATGGTGATGAATATGTTCGTCCAGCTTTCTGAGTAACAGTAATGCACTTGAAAGCCTGGAAGAAATATGCCCAGGAAAAGGAAATAGGATAGATATTAGCTACCCCTGTAGCAAAGCCTTTTCTGTGAACATTAATTCATTTCAATGGAATGAAGTCATTCTAAACTCTCTCTACCTCCCACTTTGATGTTGGGTATGTTTTCTTTTCCCTCCTCCTCAGTGGTAAAATCTATGAGGAGTGACCACCTTCCCTGGCTTGAGGAGAAGATATCCACAGTCATGTCATTAGTAACATCAGAGTTAGAATTTTCAATGCTAAACCATGTATTTTGCTAGTGGTGTCAAAAAACAAATTGTAGTGTGGTGATTGCACTACATCTCTGACTGCAATGACTGGTCACTAATATTCTGTAAGCATTTCCACAGAGCTGTCAGAACTGGAAAAATGTTACATAAAAGTTAAACTGTAAATCTAAGAGAGAAGGAGGAGAGTGAGTGCAGAGAACATACACCATTTGTTCAAAAGAGGGCTTTTCATATATCAAGGAAGAGGCAAAGTGAAATGGAAAAGAAATCAAATTACTCTAGCAACAGCAAAAGTTGTAAGCCAAAAAGATCCAAAATAGAAAGCAAGAAATGATATAATATAATTATCTGAAATGAATTTGATTACTGAAGTCCTTCCATGAAAGGCACATGGGTTCGTTCTCCTCTGTAATTCAAATTTTCCTTCAAACAGATATGGCAAAACCTTAGCAAAACATTCCAAAACTACAATTGCATGTGGTATTTGTATGAAGGATGACTGATGCTCAGTATTCAGAGTGACATTAATGGGGTGCTATACATAGCAGATTCTGCAAATCTTAGAATTTTGTTTAAAATAAACCTTATTTTTAGTTGCAACTTTTTAAAAAATGATACTTAGTAAACTTAATACCTGTGGAAACTGACAGATTGACAATCAGGGCAATTTAAACCTATTATTCCCTGCTGCAGGTACAACATTGGCAGTAACAATGTAAACTGCCCTAGTGATATACTTCTACTAGTTATTAAGAGGTGAAAAGGCAGTATAGTCTCCAAACCCAGTCAGATCTTTCTTTACTGCTTAACTAGCACTCTACGGGAAGTGCATTAGAAATACCATTGACTGATGAGAGAGACAGAACTATGCCAATTTAGGTATTTTTTGTGCAATAGACACTGTCCATATATTTTAGATGAACTTTTAATTAAGGAAATGTAAACTATTTTTTTTTTGAGGGCAAGGAAATGGAAGAGGGACAAAAATGCTTGAGAACAGAATTTTTCAAGGAAAAAATAATTTCATTTGAAATTTTCTAGGTTTTCAATTTTCTGAAAAACAAAGTTTTACTGAAAACCAAACTTATGGTTTTCGAGTTTTTTCTCTGCAAATCAGGGGTGGGTGGGGGGTGTTGAGGTTATGGGGCAAGTGATGCTATTTGTTCACAATTTCAGCCTATGCACATTTGTGGAAGCTCTCATCCCTTAGCACCCCTCCTCTACTTGCTCTACATTGATGACATCTTCATCATATGGACACACAGGAAGGAGGCCATTGAAGAATTCCACCTGGATTTCAACAATTTCCACCCCACCATCAACCTCAGACTCGACCAGTCCACACAAGAGATCCACTTCCTGGACACTACAATGCAAATAAGTGATGGTCACATAAACACCACCTTATACCGGAAACCTACTGACCGCTATACTTACCTATATGCGTCCAGCTTCCATCCAGGGCACACCACACCATAGTCTATAGTCACGCCCTCACATACAACCGCATTTGCTCCTATCCCTCAGACAGAGACAAACACCTACAAGATCTTTATCAAGCATTCTTAAAACTACAATGCCCACCTGGGGAAGTGAGGAAACAGACTGACAGGCCGAGATGGATACCCAGAAGTTACCCACTACAGGACAGGTCCAACGAGGAAAATAACAGAACACCACTGGCCCTCACGTACAGCCCCCAGAGAAAACCTCTCCAGCACATCATCAACGATCTACAACCTATCCTGGAAAATGATCCTTCACTCTCACAGACCTTGGGAGACAGACCAGTCCTTGCTTAAAGACAGCCCCCCAATCTGAAGCAAATACTCACCAGCAACTACACACCACGCCACAGAAACACTAACCCAAGAACCAATCCCTGTAACAAACCTATTGCCTACTCTGTCCCCATATCTACTCTAGCGACACCATCATAGGACCCAACCACATTAGTCACATCATCAGGGGCTCATTCACGTGCACATCTACTAATATTATACATGCCATCATGTTCCAGCACTGCCCCTCTGCCATGTACATTGGACAAACCGGACAGTCTCTATGTTAAAGAATAAATGGACACAAATCAGACATCAGGAATGGTAACATACAAAAGACAGTAGGAGAACCCTTCAATCTCCCTGGACATTCAATAACAGTAGCCATCCTTCAACAACAACAAAAAAACTTCAGAAACAGACTTCAGAGAGATACTGCAGACCTACAATTCATTTGCAAACTTAACACCATTAATTTGGGCTTGAATAGGGACTGGTAGTGATTGGCTCACTACAAAAGTAATTTTCCTTCTCTTGGTATTGACACCTCCTCATCATTTATTGGAAGTGGACCCCATCCACCCTGATTGAATTGGCCTTGTCAACACTGGTTCTCCACTTGTAAGGTAACTCTTCTCTTCATGTGCCAGTATATTTATGTCTGTATCTGTAATTTTCTCTCCATGCATCTGAAGAAGTGGGTTTTTTACCTATGAAAGTTTATGTCCAAATCAATCTGTTAGTCATTAAGGTGCCACCGGATTTCTCATTGATTCCGTGAACATTTACTAATGGCATAGTGCTTACCATTAAATTATCTCTATTGAAATCCATGGGTTTTCTGATATCTGATATTAAATTATCTCTATTGAAATCCATGGGTTTGATTTGAACCCAAGACTAAACCATCCAGTTCCCATCAACAGGAGCTAATTTTAACAAATGAATACCTTCAAGAAATGGAAATCAAGCCATTTCAACTGTGCAATTTTATGCACCATTGCAGCAAAAACCAAAGTCTTGTTATTTACCTTACACTTTCTAGTGTTAGAATTAAATGTTCAGGGCCAACAAGAGGGAGGGAAAGCCGGTACAAATTATCCTGGCCCAGCGGTCCGGAAGGGGGCCTGGCTTCCTTGGCTTCGTTGGTCCTGTTTAGCTGGTCCACCTTTGCTGGGGGGGGGGGTGAATTTTATTTTTCACTGGGGCCCGAACCCATTCTCGGTGGCCCTGTAAACATGTTATCCACAACTACATTTGCCTCAATGCTAACTCACCGCAAAGTGGTAATGGTAAAGAGTGGAACAAATAACTTAATGATTATGGGTGAGTTCAGTGATCTGCATTGATAGAGTCAAGGCTCATTCATGTTCAGAACATTCTTACAGAGCATTTCATTTCTGGAAGAGGGAAACTTGACATGAGTGACAGATTAGTTAGGATCAAGTGCAGCACTCATCATCATGCTTCATTACCTTAAGAATAGTAAGTACTATGTGCAGTTTCCAAAGCTGGTTTAATTTTGCATATTAGTCACATCCATGCTCTTTTAGACAGGACAATTAAATAGACCGTTACTCATTTTGAAGAATATTTATTCACCACTCAGAAGGAAATGGTTACTGTGCTCTGAGATGAGCTGGGTAATTCTCTACTCATAAAATCAGAATCTCTGCAGATACATGTGCGTATCCAGATACCCACCTTTTAATTAATTCCAGCAGCATGGTTTATTACTGCATGCTTATGGAGTGCATATCCCCTACACATTAAGTTCCTCACAGCTTAATAGTAGATGTTGGATAACAGAACCCGTCTTTCAGAAAAAGGCAGTCTGAAAGCTAAGTGTAAACCAGGTGTTACCGGGCTTAAGCAAATAAGAGTTCCTCCTTTAGTACAGATAGGACAATAACCTTCAGAAACACGGCCTAATTTCCATAGATACCTGTTAATAAATGCATGGTAGCCTGGTGTGGTACCTGTGTGCAAGAGAAAAAAAACATTCATTCACAGAGTTTTCCATTGCAAGCCCAATCATCTCTTTTGCTTGTTCACTGCTGTCGGACTGGAATGTGTATTCGGTAGCAGAAAGAATATAGCAAAGAATATCCCTTCACATGAAAAGATTATTAAGTGTACCAGACACTGTGGGCTTGTTTCACAAAGGAATTTAGGCAGCCGGGGGAAGGAATAGCTAAGTGGTTTGAGCATTAGCCTGCTAAACCCAGGATTATAAGTTGAATTGTTGAGGGGATCTGGGGTAAAAATCTGCCTGGGGATTGGTCCTGCTTTGAGCAGGGGTTGGACTAGACCTCCTGAGGTCTCTTCCAACCCTGACATTTTATGATCCTATGGTGATGCAGAGCTCAACCATGCCCAATTTTTAGTTGTGCAAAGCCTGAGTTTGGCACCTAAGATCCCCGTAAAATAAATGGGGAGAGACACATGCTTCAGAATGGGATTCATAAAAGCCATCACACTAGCCAGCCCCTTGCCTAAGCTAGATGATGGGAGATGTCAAGCCAAGAGGTATGTGTTAAGACCCTCCCCACCCCTGAATATAGGCACATAAGAGGAACCGATCATATAACTAGAAATTAATGGCTGTTTAAGTACATACCTTGATCATATTTCTAATGTGCAAACAAAATAATGTCTAGACCAGTAATATATACACTTAGTGCTTTAAAAGGGCCAGTTTCACAAACCTTAGAATAGGAGGAATAATGTAACAGAAAATTGAATGACAATTTGGAATTGTTTAAGAACACTTCATTAGATGCCCAAAAAGCCACAGTGCCACAATCGAGGAAGAAGAATATAATGGTTAAAAAAGCATATTTGTTTAGAGCGGAAGTAAAGGCGGCTATACATAATAAATAATAGCAATAATATACATAATAGAAGAGAGGGGAAGTTGATAGTAATAAATATAAACCAGAAGGTAAGAACTGTAGAAAATTGATAAGGGAAGCAAAGTGAGACAAGAGAACTCTACAGCCAGCAGCATTAAGGACAATAAGTTTTAAAGTGTGCTAGGAACAAAAAACAGTGGCATTGGTCTATTATTATATGGAAATGGTAGATCAATAATGATGCAGAAAAAGCATAGTTTTCAATCAATATTTCTATTCTGTACTGGGGTGGAGGGGAGTATGTAGTCAGATCGTTTGAAGATAACACTCTTTCCTCTCCATTAGTATATCAGGATGATACTAAACAACAGCAACTAAAGTTGGACATTTTAAAATCAGCAGGTCCAGATAACCTGTACCAAAGAGTTTTAAAATAACTCGCTATGGAGTTCACTGGACTTTAATATAGATTTTCAATAAGTTTTGAAACACTGGGGAAGTTCCAGAAGACTGGAAGAAAGCTAATGCTGTACCAATATTTAAAAAAGGGTAAACAAGATTAATAGGGTACTCTGAGATCAATCGCAGATAATGAAGCAGATTATATGGGACTTGGTTTATCAAAAATTAAAGGAGAGTATGAAGGAACAGAGACATCACAAGAAGGGGTGGAGCCTCTGGGGGGAATTTGTCAAGATGATAGTTGAAGAGTGGAACCCAAGAAAGGGAGATTTGGGAATGGTGGCAGGACAGCCACAAGGAACAGGGAGCTGGGGGATGGGGTGGTCTGAGGTTTGGCTAGACTTGGAGCTGGTCTAACAGAAGAAGGTTAGTAGAGCTCTGAAGAGGGAAATTGAAGAGAGCTCAGCTTTGGGTCCTGAGCCTCAGAAACTCCTCATATAGGTAGCTCATGTTGAATTTTGGAGAGGAGAGATTCTCCAGAGAAAGTGAGGGACTTGCATAGCCATCTCAGTAACCCAGCAGCACAGGTGGTTGCTAGGAGGTAATAGACGATACAGATAGGTCACAGCATGATATGTTTGTATATTTTTAAATAAATAAGATGCTCAAGATTGACTGATACAGATGGGGTAAGTGAGCGTTTTCTGTGTATAAAACTATTTTTTAATGCTTCCAGTTCCATATTAGACTATATTTGTTCTCAGTGTAATGAATAAAATAGACTTTGTTAGTAGAGCCTGATATGTGCTACTAAGTTATTTAGACACTTCACTGCCACTTCTCGAAGTGAAACTACATAATAATTACCACATACTTGTCTGTACCTCTGGGTTTGCTAGTTGCTGGAGAGAAAAGTCTAAAACCTCACAGAAGGTAATATAATTAATAGCAATCAACATGGCTTTATAGAAAATAGATCCTAAAACTATCTTGATATCTTTTTGGATGAGATTATAAATTTGGTTAATAAAGGTAATATTGTTGATGTAATACACTTAGACATCTGTAAGGCATTTGAGTTGGTACCAAGCAACATTTTAATTAAAAAACTAGAATATAAAATTAACATGGCACACATTAAATGGAGTATAAAAACTGGTTAACTGATAGGTCTCAAAATGTAATTGTAGATGGGGAATCATCATCAAGTGAGTATTTCCAATGGTGTCCTAAAGGGATCAGCCCTACAGAGAAGAGAAGAGCCATGAGAATGATTAGAAAATATTCCTTATAGTGATGGAGTGAAGGAGCTCAATCTATTTGGCTTAAAAAACCAGAAGGTTAAGAGGTGAACTGATTACAGTCCATAAGTACCCATACAAGGAACAAATATTTGATAAGAGGCTCTTCTGTCTAGCAAAGAAAGGCATAACACTATCCAGTGGCTGGAAGTTGAAGCTAGACAAATTTGGACTGGAAATAAGGTGTACATTTTTTAACAGTGAAAGTAATTCACCATTGGAGCAATTTAACAAGGGTTGTAGTGGATCACCATCACTGACAATTTTAAATCAAAACTGGATGTTTTTTCTAATAGATACATTCTAGGAATTATTTTGGGGAAGTTCTATGGCCTTTGTTATACAGAAGGTCAGATTAGTTGATCATAATGTTCCCTTCTGACTTTATAAACTTATGAACATGCTTTCCAGACAGGCCCTGAAGGTGAGATAGGTGTTCTTTTGCCTATCTTCCCCCTGTTCCTCTTTTTCCTCCTCCTCATCACAGGTAAGTACCTTGATTATTGTGCTTAAAGTTACGATTGAGACCATCCTCCCCACCATCTCTAAAGCCATTTTGTGTGAATTCCTCTGTAGGCAAGCTCTAACCCCACTTACTTGATCAGGCTTCACAGGTGAGTTAGGAACACCTATTTTAAGTCTTTTTGTGAATTGCTCTGGAGCATAGGCATCCAGACACCTGGTGTGGGGTTGCTGTGTATGTGTACACATGCAGAAACATAGGTGCCTAGGGACTTTGTACTGCAAAAATGTGGGCACCAAACAAGTTTAGGCACTTACAAGGTTCAGCGGCAGCTGAATGGGGTTGTTGTCAGTCCCAGTGCGGAGTGATTGTGAAACGTGGGCATCTAAAGTATCAGTTAGTTCTTTTGTGAATTTAGCCCTTTTCTTCTAGCTGAGGAAGAACACATTTCACAGACTCGATACATCACTGAGCACTGAAACAGATCTGTTCCTGACTTGAATGACTGTTTCATTTTCACAAAGAAACTGCACTTTGAGATTTCTTTAATATCACAGAGCAAATGAACACATTTAGAACCCTTTAGTTATGTCCAGTATGTGCTGATTAAAAGAGTGCCAAAAAAGGACTTTATTTTGGATTTTAGCCCTGGAAAGATGTGGTGATAAATTAATCTAGCTTTCAAATACAATAAATAATGATTAGACGGGTCATTTAACTTCACTGTTCAGCCTCTGCTTGACTTTATGCAGCAAGGTCTGGCATAATAACACCTATTACTTAACAAGATGGCATGCCCAAGTTCTTACAAGCCATATTGAAAATATGCATCCAGCCGTTATTATAAGAGAACTCAGAGTTGCTATGCCAATTTACACCAGTTGAGGATTTGACTATGAGTATTTAGTCAGTGATATGCTTTGGTGTGTGCATTGGAAGGCAGTGGATAGTAACAGGAGACTATTTTGGGAGGCAATTCTGCTGTCTTTTTCCTCTTTTAGCACAGTTTGTTCTGCAAAGTACGTTTTGCAAATGTCATAGGTTGAAATATATTGAATAAGATTAGCATAAATCTGAACAAGAAGTTACAAAACTGTTTAGCTCATTTTAAAAGCCAAAGGACAAAACACCTCCTTTGTGACAAGGGTTTACAAATCCTTTTATATGTCACACAAACATGTTTACTTTCAGTTAAGGTTGCTCAAGAGCATTTCTAATCAACAAAATTAAAGTAAGATTGCCAGTTTAACCCTACAATCAAATAGACATCAGACTCAATGAATCTCTTTTTATCATCCAAACATCATCATATATAAACGCACTCAAAGTAGCTGCAGATCCTCAACAAACGCCTCTTTCAGTTCCAACATAGAACCATCCATAATGCTCTTGTCTAATGAAAAACTTTCCCTCCAGCAGCAATTACACTAAGAAAGTCAAAAGCTATAATGCATTACACTGTTTGTACATAAAGTAAGAAGAAAAGTTGAGTTTTTGCATTTCAATTTGATTGAGAGACATTGGACGTGAGTATTTCTAATTGGCCATTAGTTAATTTAATTAAAGCACCTGAGCCATAGCCATTCACATGAGTACTGGGAGCTATTTCCAGTAACTGCATCTGTGGGAATCCCTGTACCGACTTAAGAGAAGTTCAACAAATGGGAAAGTTACCTTCATCCTTCCCAAGAATCCTGCTGAGGACAGCAACTGTAACAGAGAGACAGGGTACCATAGGAGTCCTACCAGTTCACAAACAACATACTGAAGTAGCCTATCTCCTGGTCATTTAAGGCACTGCACTGACTAGTTATGGGCAGGGATAGCAGGTGGTTTATGCCACTTCAATCTCACTACATGTGGATATAATACTTCTGAGGACCTAGAACCCAGGTTCTGTCAGTTTGAACTGGAGGAACCCAGGACAATCAACCAAGCCTCCAGTTCCTAGATGGTTCATTATTATTCATCCATGTGCCCATTAAAATAAGAAAAAATAAAAACCCTAAACATCATATTTTGAGTTACTGTTAATGGGGGTGCTAGGATCACTTAAATACATGTATATGCATTTGTGGATCAATCAAGCACTCCTAAAGTTAACATTTAAAAATGTATGATCACAATGAATTTGATTATCATATGCACTTTGTATTGGAGTGATAATTGATTTATTAACATTCTGGGTCACCATGCAATTTAATTGTGTGCCAGCTAGCACTTTCTTCCCCACTGTCCTAGCACTACTCAGCTGAACTTGTTATGCTCGTATAAGTGACTAGTGATAATTCATGTACGTATTTTGAGAAAATTGTCACATAACTTCCTCTACCAGTAACAGGAATAAAGCCCCTAAATTTCATCTTGTTGAGATGAATCTCTGCCCTCCAGAACCCAACATGCTTGGTGCAGCATTTTATATATAATTAATCTTGCTCTTTTTTCATGACTTATTGGGTCCCCATTAATAGCACTTTCTCCCTCTTTTCTCAGAAACTCCATGTCTCTGCCCCCACTGGAAGCTTCCTATACCATTTATTGTCTCCACACTACAGTTTTGTTTTTTATGTACACTTATCCACGAACTGTGATCAAACTAGTGTGCGAAAAATAAAGCACACCCAGGAGAGTGTGAGCAGCAGAAGGGGCTAGCTGCCCAAGTTCATGCTTAGCATCTCAGATAGATAAATACTTGGGGATGACTAGCCCCTCTCCTTCCACTCTAGTGATACTTTATTTTAAGTGTTTTAGTTCTATGAAAGGTAGCGCTGTATGTCTCCTCAAGCGGGAATTTACACCTCCAGCTCAAAAAGAAGATGTATCCTTAGAGCACCAGTCAGAATGCACTGAACTTCTCTAAGTATTATCTCTGTTTCTTTTCTTCTCACAGTGATAGTAGCAGACCGTGACAGAAATCTTAGTATATTTCCCCCAAGAGGGGTTCATTATAAGAACAATAGCACTTTTTTTTTTTTTTTTTTACATTTTGTTTTCTATGTTCTAAAACATTCCTAAAAGCAACCATTTTTAATGAAGTGGTGTCTCTGGCTAATTTGGTGAATTAGAAAACTCTAAAATGGATGTTATTTAGATAAAATAGATTTGTTCCTTTTACAAATATCAGATTATGTGTCTTCTGCTGTTTCAAGAAACATATTTGAGTTTGAAAAAAAGAACCTCATTCTCAAGGTCATTGCTTAGTTTGGTGCATGTCGCCTCTGACCAATGCTGAGTTGATAATCTATAAATTGATACTTTTTAGGCTGTATTATTATTTGTTCCTTTATGATTATTTATGTTACAGTAGCTCCTGAAAGCCCCAACCAAGATTGGCCCTAATGATCAAGGCATAGTACAATCATATAGTAAAAAAATGTACTTGACCCGAAGAATCATAGAATCATAAAAGTGGTTCTTATCCCTATTTTAAAGATGGTGCCTGCAGAAAATGTCACATTCCTTCAGTTTGTTCTCTATGTCTGCACATTTCAGCTGTAAACTCCAAGAGCGATACCTTGGCTTCTCTGAAGTCAATGGCAAAACTACCTCTGACTTTAGTGAGGCCAGAATTTCACTCCAACTGTCTTAACTCTTTAGTTTTGGCACCCATCAAGCCCAGAACTCTCCCCCTTCTTTGTTCCTAGAGTTAGCTATTATTTTTTCCTCTTAAAGCTATTACACATCTGTTCTCAATGGCTTAATTGTACTCTACAGAATAACCACCTAATTTTGCTAACTATACCTTGTACAAGGTGCAGAATGAATGTCAAGTGGTCTCCATTTATAAGGTATAGAGATTTGAAGTACTGATATTCCAGTTATTGACATTTCCAAAGAATGCTGCTGATTGTCATTGCAATACAGAAACTGCCATTGAATACAAGAGCAAGAGGTTAAATGAATTGTAATGTAAATCAAACATGCAAGCTTGACAGCATGGGAGAATGAAGTTCTCTGTTCATGAACAGAATAGGTACACAGCATGACAGTATGGTGGTGGTTCCTATGACTTCATAGAAGTCACTGAAAAATGATCATAGGATAGAAACTTTAAAATACACTTACTCATTTTAATAGAACTATTATAATTGATTTTTAGGTCCACACAATACCTCATACTTTCTCTCATATTCATACACACTTGAAAACAAAATAGAAAATCATATTTGTATATGAGAGTTTATTTTTTAAAATGTCCTATATTTTTAAAAATAATTAGTGATTTTGGTTGCCTCATATTTTGAGTTTCCAATTGAGATACCTCAAAGGGGTTAGATTTTTCTGGAGAGTGTAAGCCGGATGCACAAAGGGACTTATGCACTAAATTTCAGTTTTAGGCACCATCGTAATCCACAAAACTTCCACTCAGCTGCCTCCTAACCCATTACCACCTAATTCACTCAGAGACTACATTCTGCTGTAAACATCACATAGATGTCTACATTTATGCCTCTGGGCACGCACACTGCAACTTCACTGTAGGTGGCCAAATGCCTATCTCATATCTAATGCCCTGGTGCATTCTTCAAATGCAGGTGAAACTAGGTGTTCCTCTGCCTGTCTTCCCTGTTGGTCCTGATCTCATAGGTGTGCTCAAAGCTCCACACAAAACTGAGGGGAGGCAGAAGGTGGGGTTATAATCTTTACCCCAGTGGTTGGGATGCTCACCTGAGATGTGGGAGACCTTAGTTCAATTCCCTCTGCTTGACATGGAGATAGGATTTGAACAGGTGTTCCCCACCTCACAAGGGAATGTCCCCACCACTTAGCAATGGGATATTCTAATGTAGGTCTCTCTTGTGGATGCCATTCTACCTTAATTAAATATCAATTAGGCCAAAGTCTGAGTGAGAAACACTCTATAGTCCAATGAGGAGAACATTGAAAGGTGAGGTGGACTTAAACTGGCGTCCCCCATGTTCTAGATGAGCATCCTAACCATTGAACTGAAAGTTATGAGTGAGGCCTCTTCCCCCTACCTATTCAGATGTTTTATTTTTATTTAGGTACCTTTCAAATTCATTCTCACAAAAAGAGGCTTAGGCATCTAAGCCACCTGACTCCAGAAGAAGGGTTAACGGCTATGGATTGCATGCAGAGATCAGCACCTTCCCGCAGCCCAGACTTAGGCACTAAACTCTATGAAGGTACATGGCTTAGGATATACCTTTCTTGTTAGCATCTCCCATTGGCTAACTCAGTCAATTTTCTGTGTGCTGGCTTTTGTAGATAACATTCTTATGTGCAAAAAGAACAGGAGTACATGTGGCATCTTAAAGATTAACAAATTTATTTGAGTATAAGTTTTCATGGGCTAAAACCCACTTCAGATGCATGGAGTGGAAAATATAATAGGAATATACATATATATACACACAGAGAGAACATGAACAGATGAGGGTTGCCTTACCAACTCTGAGGAAACAAATCAATTAAAGTGGGCTATTATCAAGAGGAAAAATCACTTAGGTAGTGGTAATCAGGAAGTCCCATTTCAAACAGTTGACAAGAAGGTGTAAGTAACAGTAGGGGGAAAAATTAACATGAAGAAATAGTTTTTAGTTTGTGTAATGACCCATCCACTCTGAGTCTGTATTCAGGCCTAATTTGATGGTGTTCTGTTTGCAAATTAATTCCAGTTCTGCAGTTTCTCGTTGGATTATGTTTTTGAAGTGTTTTTGTTGAAGAACTGCCACTTTTAGGTCTGTAATTGAGTGTCCAGGGAGGCTGACGTGTTCTCTGACTGGTTTTTGAGTGTTATAATATTTGATTTCTGATTTGTATCCATTTATTCTTTTGCGTAGAGACTGTCCAGTTTGGCCAATGTACATGGCAGAAGGACATTGCTAGCACATGATGCCATATATTGTATTGGTAGATGTGCAGTTGAACGAGCCCCTGATGGTGTGGCTGATGTGATTAGGTCCTGTGAAGGTGTAGCAAAGTACCTAGAAGTCACCTACTACAGGACAGGCCCAACAAAGAAAGTAACAGAACATCAATAGCCATCACCTTCAGCCCCCAACTAAAATCTCTCCAGCGCATCATCAAGGATCTACAACTTATCCTGAAAGATGATACCTCACTCTCACAGACCTTGGGAGACAGATCAGTCCTTGCTTACAGACAGCCCCCCAACCTGAAGCAAATACTCACCAGCAACCACACACCACACAGCAGAAACACTAACCCAGGAACTTATCCTTGCAACAAACCCCATTGCCAACTCTGTCCACATATGTATTCAAGGGACACCATCATAGGATCTAATCACATCAGCCACACCATCAGGGGCTCGTTCACCTACACATATACCAATGTGATATATTCCATCATGTGCCAACAATGCCCCTCTGCCATGTACAGTGGCATCCCAAGCCTCAGCCCCCTCCCAGAGCCAGCCCCTCAACCCCCCTCCCCAGCCCTGACTCCTGCCCAGAGTCAGCACCCCCTCCTGCATCCCAAACCCCAGCCCTGATCCCCCTCCCAGAGCCAGCACATAAACCCCCTCCTGCACCCCAACACTCTACCCCTTCCCTGACCCCTCCCACAGCCAGCACCCCACATCCTCTCCTGCAACCTAAACCCTCTCCTGTACCCCAAGCCCCTGCCCCAGCCCTGATCCCCCTTCCAGTGCCAGCACTCCAAACCCCATCCTGGACCCCAACTCTCTGCCCCAGCCCTGATCCTCCCCTCTCAGAGCCAGCACTCCACACCCACCTTGCACCCCAACCCTCCACCCCAGCCCAGTGCTCCCTGCTGCACCCAAACTCCCTCCCAGAGCTTGCATCCCTCACCCCCTACTGCACTACAAACCCTGCCCCAGGCTCAGCCTGGAGACCCCTCCCACACTGCAAACTCCTCAGTCCCAGCCCAGAGCCTGCAACCCTTCCTGAACCCCAATCCCCTGCAAGTGAGTAAGGATGGGGGAAAGTGAATGATGGAGAGAGGGTGGGAGGTAGTGAGTGGGGTGGGGCTTTGGGGTAGGGTAGATCCTGGTTTGCCCTTAAATTCATAAAGTAATCTTGGGCATTGAAAAATTGGAGACAACTGCTCTAGATCTTCGAGCAATGAGGTTTACATATAAAAAATGCAAGTAAGTTTATTTCAAACTACTTCAATAATGTAGTGAACTAAACAGCATGAAAGTGGTGGGAAACACATGGGAGAGGAAAGAAGCAGCAGGGATGTTTTAAATGTCAGAATTAGTCAGATTTTATTAAAGCCATGGAGAAGTTACATAAGTTTCAACTGCCCTGGAGGCTAAGAGGCTGAGTATGTGTGAAGAGAGATATAATTGTGAATGAGACCAATACAAATAATTAAGAATAAAATAGGATTATGTTTGGGAGGAAAACCAAAAGGTTGGTTTCTCAAGGAGATTGGATCAAGGATCAGAATATTCAGGTGTAGGAAATAACTTTGAAAATGAATTATCTACTAATTTCTTGTAGCACATATAAATAATCCTGATTATTACCTGTAAAGGTTCTTAAAATTAATTTATTTGCTCTCCGAACAAGAAGCAGCAGGGTGGCAAGGAGGTAATGCAGAGAGTACTTAATGCTTGAAACAACTGACCTAGGGATGCGGTGGACTCCCCATCAGAGTCTTTAAATCAGGTTTAGATGTCTCTCAAAAAGAGATGCTCTAGCTTAACCAGAATTTATGGGATTGATGCAGGAATCACTGGGTGATATTTTTGGCCTGTATTATGAAGGCAGTTAGACTACATTATCCTAAAAGTCCCTTCTGATCTTAAAATCTATCAATCAGTACACAGCTGTGCTTTGCAACCAAAATTATGAATCATTTGAGGCTTTTCACTCTGTGGTCTCCCCACATCTCCAATCTCCAATGTTTCTGTGACATAGTGCTAGCTCTTTGGCTACCAATGGTCAAAGTTAATGAGAGTCCCTTCACTGACTTCAGTGAATTCTGGATGAGTCTTCCTTTCCCCACAGAACATTAATGCCTTCATAAAAAACAATATTAATAACTTATGTTTATGTTACAGGTTCCTAATCCTGCTGGAAAAGTATAACAAGTGGGGTTCCGCAGGGGTCTGTTTTGGAACCAGCTCTGTTCAATATCTTCATCAATGACTTAGATATTGGCATAGAAAGTACACTTAAGTTTGCACATGATACCAAACTGGGAGGCATTGCATACCTAGCGCTTTACGAGACGGGTCTATCAAAGATGATCTGCAATTGGAGAAATGGTCGAGGTAAACAGGAGAGCTCAAGACAAATGCAAATGACTCACTTGAAGAAAATCATTTCACACATTCAAATGCGGAAAGGAGACTGTGCGGAAGCCGTATGCGAAAGAGACAGGGTTACAGTGGACCCACAAGCTAAATAGAGTCGTTGTGCTGCGTTGCCAAAAAAAACATGTTCTGGGCATCATATAAGGGTGTTGGAGCAAGACACAAGAAGTCATCTTCTGCTCTACCTCTGCGCTGCTTGTCAACTGGAGAGTTGTGTCAGTTCTTGGGCATCGCATTTCAGGAAGATGTGAGAAATAGAGAGGGATCAGAAAGGAACAAGAATGATTAAAGTTCTGAGAAATATGACCTATGAGGAATGCTGAAAGAATGGGTTTGTTAGTCTGGAAAAAGAGAAGACTGAAAGAGACATATAGCAGTTTTCAGTATCGTAAAAGGGTGTCAATGAGGAGGAGAGAAGAAAAAGTTGTTCACCTTATCCTCTAAGGATAGAACAAGAAGCAATGGCTCGGCAGCAAGGGAGGTTTAAGTTGGACATTAGGAAAAAGTTCCTAACTGTCAGGTGGTTAAACACTGGAATAAATTGCCTAGAGAGGTTGTAGAATCTCCATCTCTGGAGATATATAAGAGTAGGTTAGATAAATGTCTATCAGGGATGGTCTAGACAGTATTTGGTCCTGTCATGAGGGCAGGGGACTGGATTCGATGACCTCTCGAGGTCCCTTCCAGTCCTAGAATCTATGAATCTATGAATATAAGGCCCCAGGTACATAGACCTTCAAACCAAGTAAAGAAGTCTAAACAACTCCAGCCAAACTGGTCTGCAACTGATTTTAGCCTCTTAATGCAGATGATGCTCAAAAACAAAAACAAACAAAAAGCCACAGCATCTAACTGATGTAGGGACTTACTAGATGTCCTTATTAAATATTGCCCCAGCATACATCAGCTGCTGATCATTGTCCAACCACATTTGATTTAAATTAGCTAATTTAAAAAGCAGTATTACTCAGAAAATTTATTCTGTGCTGAAAAAGTAAATGCTGTATTTTGAAGGGGATCTTCTTCATATAAAACAAAGTAGCTTAATCCCTGCTATAAGTGAAAAACTCAGCTCAACCTGAACTATGGAACCATGTCCAACACATCTATCTCCGCAACCATGTTAATGACCTGTACATATTTTTTTAAAAATGAAACTGTAACAGAGACTTCCTCTTTCCTCTAAAAATAAAACTAGTTTATCTAGCACACCATGCCATTGGATGTCCTAAACGTTTCATAGTCTGGGTCATATTTCCTTCTCTAGTAGGTGTACTTAAAAAGTTCATTCCAATTTCAGGTATTACCTGTACCAGCTATAATCTGTATACTTAAAATGAGGAAAGACTGCAAAAGCCACTAATATCTCTAGAATAAGAATGAACTTCTTACGTGTGTACACTGTACATTTGAAATTGCCATAATTCTATTCTATGTTTAGAGGGACCTAACTTGTGTCAAATATCCCTTAAAACCAAATTTTAACCTTTTCAATGAGCTTTGTGCATTGTGTTAGTTCTTGTATGCTGGCTTAACTCTGCTTTGGTTAATTACATTCTGCTTACCTAAACTTCATGATACTTCTATTGGAGATAATATTATTTCATGTCCAAAACTGTTTGTTACTATGAGCTGTTAAACAACTGTGCTATTCCACCTCAGAGGTGGATGTACTTCAGTCATGCATGAAGCAATTCCTATGGCATATATTTATGAACTGCTCTGAGTAAGGGGCATCATGTAGTCATGGAGCCCCAGGAGAAGGCCAGGGGCTTTACTATGACTCAAAGAGATGAATATTAGATGGAGGAAGTAAATTGTAGTAGCTCTTTTCCTTACTCCCCCCTCCAGTATGCCATCCTGCATGGGAAGCAGAAGCAAGCCAGTAGCAGCTGCTCTCCAGCACCTGCACCATTAAGTGTGACATACGTGAACCTGTTAATTTTCCTGTGTGGGTCAGCAAGGGTCATGATCCAGCCCTATATGAACAGTCTGCCAAGCTTGTAAAGTGCTTTGGGATCCTTCAACATGAAGAACACTTCACAATGTAACAATTCCTTACATTTATAAAAAGGAGCTTCAAAGCACTTTTCCCCCCTCCCACCTTCAGTCACAGCAGTAGCATTTGACAAGTGAGCAAAAGCAATTTCAAAGTTAGTGAGAAAATGCAGTCTTTCACTCAAGTTGTGTGCGGTCAGCCAAAGCCACAATATAGTGTTCCAGAAAATTTAACTCTTCATGGGAGTCAATTCACAGTGTCAGCCACTGGAGTTATATTGGATTAATGAACACAATGACAACTGTAAATTAACACTAATTTTTGCCTGAAACACACATGAATATAAGCCGTGATCCTTCATGAGGTTAACATTTCACATACTGTGACTAGTCTCTGTATCTATTGGGTTCCTGGGAAGGATCCCCCCCCAGGTTCCTGCTAAAGGATCCCCCCCCACCCTAAGGGGAGGACCCACAGGACCACAGAAGCCCACTGATTACGGGGGACAACTAATAAAAGAACACGGACGGGAGTGTGGTCAGAGGGTCATAAGAAGGGAGCCTGACAGGGACATCGAGCAGAGAACCCCGGACAGCACCCACTGCTCCTCGAAGGCATCAAGGGAGCCAGTGGACGCCGCCCAGAGGAATTCTGCCTGGATACGTGAACGGACCAGGGACCGGAAACAAGCCCCACAGTCACCGGAGTCTCCATCGGCCAACCTCCTCTCCCTGCTCATGTAGATGGCTTTTTTAGCCAGGGCGAGGAGGAGGTTGACCAGGACGTCCCGGGACTTCATGGGGCCATGGATAGGGAGTGCGTAGAGAAGGAGGTGAGGGGAAAAGTGCAGCCAAAAATGCAACAGGAGATTAGTGAGGAGCATAGGGGCTGCAACCTGACGACACTCTAAGTAAATCGTTCGCCGGTCTCCCTCACGCCGCAGAAGGCAGGTGTCTGACAGGGGTAAACCGCGCCAAATACACACCGTGTCACGTCCCTATGAGGAGCCGCCAACTGATATCCCCGCGGGCTCTGGACCAGGGTGAGATATAGGCTGGCCACTGGGGACTATCCCATGTAGCAGGGTAGTACCTGCGCCTGCCCCCCCCCTGAGGGGTTTAAAAGCCGCCTGTGTCAAAGCTGCAGCTGGCCACACCCTAATCAGGGCACAGCTGGCCTGTATAAAAGGCTAGGGAAGCCAGGAGCAGACAGCCTCCCTCTGCTTGTAGAGGGAGAGGGCCTGGCTGAAGGGAGCTAAAGACAGGGATACCTGAGTGGAGCAGGGCTGGGAAAGGCAGAGAAACTGGTGAGCTCTAGCCTGGAAAGCCCCTGGCACAAGGCCAAGAGGTACTGGGGGTTGCAGGGGCAGCCAGGGGTAGGCAAAGGCAGCAGGTCCAAACCCTTTGCCTATGATGAGTGGCTGATACTGCAGTCTGCCCTAGGGCATGGGGGATAGATAGAGAATGGGCAGTAGCCAAAACTCAGGCACAGTGAGGATAGTGGTTGGGGGTTCCCCAGGGAGGGAAACAAGATTGGTGGGGACTGGCTAAGAGCAGCACCCCAGGTAAGAGACACTGGGGTCCAGGGAGAGACACAGGCCAGAGGACAGGCAGATCACCAGCCTCCAGAGGGGTACTCTTGGCTGGAAAAAGACCTAATTCCTGAGGACAACTAGCAGGAGGCGCCAACAGGGTTTGGTCCACTCCTCTACAGTCTCACTGAAATAAAAAAGTTAAGCACATGCATAAGTCTTAGGCCATGTCTACACTACAGGATAATATTGAATTAGCTAAAATCGGTTTTATAAAACTGATATTATAAATTCGATTTCATGCGGCCACACTAAGCACAGTAATTTGGTGTTCTGCGTCCATGGTCCGAGGCTAACGTCGATTTCTGAAGCATTGCATTGTGGGTAGCTCTTCCATAGCTATCCATAGTTCCCGCAGTCTCCCCGCCCCTTGGAATTCTGGGTTGAATCATTATTGTCGTGTGGGTTCTGGGTAAATGTCGTCAGTCATTCCTTGCTCCGGAAAACATCAGCTGACAATCTTTCGCGTCGTTTTTCCCTGGATTGCCCTGGCAGACGCCATAGCACGGCCAACCCTATGGAGCCCGTTCAGTTTTTTTTTTTTCCGGCACCGATACTGTACTGGATGCCGCGGAGAGAGAGGCGATACTCCAGCGCTACACAGCAGCATTCACTTGCTTTTGCAATGATAGCAGAGATGGTTACCGGTCGTTCTGTATACGGGAGGGGAGAGAGGGAAACTGGCAATGAGATGACTGCGTTATCTCTCCCCTCTGGGACTGTCCGCTGCTATCTAGTGAGTGCCCCTGTGAAATCGCCGGGGGATGCAACGCAAAGCAAATGAAATGACTCACTTGGGACTGATCAATCCCTCCCTTATGGTTTCTAAAGTAGAGTCCATCGCTAAATAAGGCAAGTGTATTAGAGGACCAGTGTATCAGAGACAGGCTCCGTGTCAGTATTCACACGGGTGCGTGCCCCTGCCAACAACTCCATCGTTGCTTCCCTCCTCCGCCAACCTTCTGGGCTATTCGTGCAGTTGCCCCCCCATTTGTCTGTCATAAGTTATAAAGAATGCAGGAATTAAGATAACAGAGACTTGTTAGTGAGATAAAATGAGGGGAAGGCAACCTCTGGGCTATGACAGTCCAGGCAGTACAAAATTTGTTTTTACACGGAAAGGTGAGGGACTGATGAAAGGCTCAGCCCCCCATGTTGCTATGTGAAACGGTTACCAGCCGTTCTGTACCATCGACTGAAGTAACTGGGAGTCATTCCCATTTACCAGGCGCCCCCGGCCAAGCCTTACCCTGAGGCCAGCCAGGAGCACTCACGGGTGCTTATGCAAGACGGTATATCAGTTCAGTATAGCACATCTACCACTGGGGGGAGAGTGAGCGGATACTCTTCTCTCACTGCTGCGCATCGCGACTACCAGCAGCATTCAGTACACATAGCTCTGGGTGACATGAAAGAATCAATAAAGATTCTCCTTTTCTTTCATTGTGTGGGTGGTGGAAATCTGAGGACTATTTCCCTGAACCACGCCAGACACTTGTGTTTGAACCTACAGACACTGGGAGCTCAGCTCAAGAATGCGAAATACTTTTCAGAGACTGTGGTCGGACTGTGGCTGATGGATAGCTGGATTCCTCAGTACCCCCCCATCATAAGCACCATTTGAGCTCTGGCCCTTCCCGTACGCTTAGTCAGCACGCTGTTAATCCCTGGGATTTTTTTTCCAAACGCTTTGGCATTTCGTTGTTCTGTACGGGAACTCTGATACAACAGATTTGTCTCCCTTATTTACAGTATCAATCTAGTATCTCCGTACGGTCCATGCGGAGCTCTTTTTGGATTGTGACTTGCATCGCCACCATTGCTGAATCGAGCTCCACGCTGGGCAAACAGGAAATGTAATTCAAAAGTTCGCAGGGCTTTTCCTGTTTACCTGCCCGCTGCATCCGAGTTCAATTGCAGTCCAGTGGTCAGTGTCACTGTGCATACCCCCGTGGAGGCCAAGTAATGTCGATTCCATCCACACTAACCGTAGCCAATATTTATATCGAATGAGCGCTACTCCTTCGTTGGTGGGGAGTACAGAAATCGATTTAGAAGACCCTTTATATTCGAATTAAAAGGGCCGTTGGATCGTGGACCGATAACAGCCGTTAAGTCGATTTATACGCTTTTTAAATCGTATTTAAACGTGTAGTGTAGCCAGCCTTAGAATGAAGTGAGGGAACTAGGTGAATGAGAAATTTTAGAGATGATCTGGATTCAGTCCCATTGCACTTCTGCAGAGCCTGAGTTTGCTGACCTCAAGGCAGACTGAAAGGCTCAGGTTTTCGGCCACATATTTGCTTACTTGGGCTAAGACTGAAGAATATATTCATCAAGGGTCTTGAGTGGTTAGATTGGGGTGACCATTACTGTAGCTCACTCAGAAAGAATCATTTGGTTAATGGGGTGTTGTTTTCTGTATGTAATTTCCTCAGAGGCCTACCAGTGGGATATATAATTTGTTATAATATGATATATTACACAGTTTGTACATTTACACAGCACTTCCACTAGTTATAGATAGGAGATTATTTTAGTTTAAATGTTTAACATTAATATTTATTAAAAGAGTGCCAATATAAATTGATACTGAAACTGTTCAAGCCTTCTTGGTGACCTTTGCTCATAAATGAAATGAAATGTTGCTTGAATATGTCTATTTAAGGCAAGACACTTCAAAGGCAGTACTCTGAATATGCCTGATAAAGAGTATCAGGTACTTTGCTTGAAACACTTAGTGGACACTCTAGAGCTGTGTAACCTCTTTCTAACTGTGCAGTTTTTAGAGTTGTAATGAGAATACTTTTAAAAATTACAGCTCCTACTTAACATTTTATATAAACATTCAGGCTTTGTCGACACTACATTTTGCACGCTGGCCGTTACAGCTGGGCGTACGCTGTGTACGCCGAGCGCTGACAGTGCTGTCCCACTGACACGACCAGCACTGCAGTGTGTCACCATTCACCAGTTGCGCGGTGGGTTTGCAGTTGGTGTGGCAGCTATCCCCAGAGCACCTCGGCCCATTTGTGTCTGTGTGGAGTGACGCAAGGCGGCGGGATCATTCATCCTGATTCCGTTCCAACGACCCTTGATGCCTGGAATCGGACCCCATGCCTAAGAGGGCCCCCGCACCTTTAAAAAAACAAAAACACAAAACAAAAAAAAATTACCCCGTCCCCAGCTGCGGTCTGCTCCATGGTCCCGCTCCTTTGAGTGAGCGCCGGCGGGAGCGCGCTATGGCCCCGCTCTCCCAGCTAGAGCTCCAGCCGGGCGCGGGCTTGCGGCGCGCCGGCCGTGGGCTCCAGCCGGGGAGAACGGGCGGTGGGCTTTTGTCGCGCTCGGCCCAGAGAACGGGAGTGGGCTTTGTCGTGCTCCGCCAGGAGAACAGAGTCGGCGAGCTTGCCGTGCTCCGGCCAGAGCACGGCAAGCCCCCGCGACCCGGCGGAGCTCTGGCCAGAGCACGGCAAGGCCCCGCGACCCTGTGCTGCGAGCTCCGGCCAGAGCACGGCAAGCCCGCGACCCCGGCTGGAGCTCTGCGCCTTTAAATAAGCCCCCTGAGCCCTGGGCAGTGAGAGGGTATTTAAAAGTCCTGGGGCTCCAGCTGCCTCTGCACCCTGGTCCTTCAAATAGCTGCTGGAGCCCCGCCTCCTCTTGCATTCCGCAGCGCTCCCGCGGCTATTTAAAAGTCCCACGGAGTAGAAGGAGTTTGGGGGCTACTTAAAGGGCTGGGTTCCAGTTGCTCTGCTGCACCCCATGACCTGCCCACACCAGTCCAGCCCCCTCTGCGCCAGCCAGCTCTTGCACCCCTGCCCACAGCCACCTCTGCCAAACACCTGTCCCGTCGGTCCAGCCCACACCCCTGCCACACACCCGCCCAAAGCCAGCCAGCCCCCACACCACTACTGCCCCGCACCAGCTCTGCATACTTGCCCAGCCCGCACCCCCTGCCCCTGTTTCCAGTCAACCTCTTGCACCCCACTGCTGAAGCCAGCCCGCCCCACACCCCTTGTCTCCAACCAGCCCCCACATCCCTTGCCCTGCCTGCAGCCAGCCCTACCTCCAGTCAGCCCCCCCGCCTGCCTTCAGCCAGCCCCATGTCCACTGCTGCCCTGCAGTTTCCAGGGCATTAACCTGCAGGGAGCAGCTGGAACCAACAATGTGCACACCCCAGGGAGTGGCGGGACCCACACATGTGAAACAGCAGTCATTTAAAACCAATCAACAGCATATATGATGCAATTGTATATAATTTTATTATTCATATAGTTATGAAAGTAAAATTAATACATTAAAGAAATGAGAGGCTTTTCCCCACTTTTTTTTAAAGTCATCCCTGCTGATCTGTGCTCTCTTGGTAGTCATTTCTTTCTCTTGGCACCTTCTCCTTCCTTGGCAGCCTTTTCCTTTTTCATGTTTCCTTATCCCTCCAAGTCTTGCAACTTTTATTTTCTGTGTGATACAGAATTCCTAACTGCTTTTCACCATCTCTTTCTTAGTCTTCCTTGGTTTTTTTCTTAAGCTTTGCTGTCTTTCGAAGTCTGCACTGATGGAGCATATTCAAGGTCACTTTAAAAAAAAAAAAACGGAGGATAAACTGTTAATACAGAGCCTGCATTGTTTTAAAGGTTGAGCATCATTAACATTCTGAGCATAGCACAGAAGCCCAGCTGCAGTAGTAGAGATGCGAGTTCCCACACGTGGCTCACAGTGAAGGGGGGGCTGCTACGTGGCTCACCTGGAAGGGGTGGGGGTGGGGTTGCTTCCACTCTGGAAGCATGCGTTTCTGGGCTTGTGGAAAGCAAAGAGCAGCTACAGGTAATACACTGAAACCTACACCCACATCTGCACAGCAACTACTCGAGAGCCATCTTGCACACCACAGCTCAACTGGGAAGGGTGGGGTTGCTTCACTGTGGAAGCCATGGGGTTTCTTGACTTGTGGAAAGCAAAGAGCAGACTACAGGGAAATAACACTGAACCCTACACCCACATCTGCCACAGCAGTCTTACTCTCGAGCCGATCTTGCACATGCAGCCACCTGGGAGGTCGGGGTTGCTTCACTCTGAAAGCCATGGTTTTCCTGCTGGCTTGGGAAAGTCAAAGAGCGAGGCGGACAGAGCGAAGGTCAGAATGGTTATTCCGTCATGCCATCTTGAGGTCTATGCTGTTGTGGCGATAGGGCAGCCATACGGCGCCGGCCGTCTGCTCCCGCGAACACTGTTGGCATCCTTGTATAAACAGGCTTGCTGCTGTTAGCGATGATGACAGGCTCGTTCTTCGTCGGGACTTCGCCGCGACTACCATCAGGTTCTCAGGGAAGGCTCCGCCATTCTCGGCCTTCGATTCGCGTTCCTAGCTGGATAAATACTGCTACTCCTGATGTAGGGTGGCCTTGTGGCCGAGGCTAACTCCAAACACCTCGTGACGCCTCACCTCACGTGTTACCTGCACTGAACATAGCCTCCCGGCCTCCTGCATCTCAAAGGCTCTCGGAGACCCAGTGCGTGGGCATTGGGGCCGTGGGTTGGTGTTGAGCCGGGGGGTGGGTGTCGGAGGAGATCCAGTGCGTAAGTGGGCCAGACGAGGCTGAAAAGAATGCTGGGATATGTCAATACACCTGGGGGCCATGAATAAAAATGCTGACTTGAGTGTCCACACCTGATGACCAGCGCTGCATCACCCGAGCGCTGTCTGGCTACACCGGAAGCAGGACCCCAGGTGTACAGCCAGCGCTGCAAACAGGGAGTTGCAGCGCTGGCTGAGCTTTTAAGTGTAGACACCTGCTAAGTTGCAGCACTGTAACCCCCTCACCAGCGCTGCAACTTGCAAGTGTAGACAAGGCCTCAGTAGTATCAAAGACCGATACACTCATCCTAAAAATTAGCATGATGCTTGAATTATACTGAAATCTATTCAGGAACCATTAATGATGAAGCAGAGCATGTTGGTTTTGTCAATGCTGTCACTTCTTCAGATGTTTCACTTCTTCAGATGTTTCTCTTTCTGTATCGGATGGTAAAGTGCTGTTTGTCTTTTTGAGTCACTCTTTAAATGCTCACATGAAAAACAATGCTGCAGAGTTAACTACTTTCCCTTCCTCTACTTCCATCATTTAAAAAAACCAAAACAACAACAACATATAGAGAAAAATCAGTGCCACTTTGGTAGAAAACACAATGAAACATGAATTTCCAAGTACGAATGGAAGATGCAGAGCACCTTTTGCCCTGCTCACACATTGTGTATATACAGATGTATTTATAATGGATGGATACAGATTTCACTGCATGTTGGAGAGATAGCTAAGCAAATCCTCAAGGGTTATGGTAGCTGGGGTAGTCAGGTAGAACTGTTTTAACCATTTTGTGTATGGATAAGAATGTGATAGATATTTTATTAGCATCTGAGGCATATGTAACTGTCTGTACAAATATTTAAAATATTGTGAACTGAACACCTGAAATGGCCAGTTATCTGAGGTCTTCTGTGTATAAAAAATTGCTCAATTCCAAGATCTGGAGTTCTCCTTCCTCTCCATTTAAAACACAAACTTTTATTAAGATTATCTGACCTTCAATTTTATTCTGCATGATATATCTACTGTATGGAAAGCTAATCTTTTATTCTGAGAGATTGGGAACCACCACTTACCCTTATTTCTGTTTGTAGTATTGGTGGTTTGAAAAAGGAAAGAGCAAATGATTAATAACTAGGCTATGCTTCTCCTAACTACCATAGTTGAATTTTTGTGAAAACATCCACAAGAAAACTGAAATCTGTCAAAAAACTGATTTTGACATCATCTTGAATTTCAGCCCATTTTGGCTACATTTTATAAGCCTTTTTGTTAATCTGAGACAGAGGCACATGGATCGGTGCTCACACTGCACTCCCTGTCAGTACCTGGCCCAGGCTGGGGAAGCTAATGATCCAACCAGTGGAGAAAATTCAGTGATGAATCCACATCATGTGCTACCTGAGGCACCTTGCACATACCCCAAGGAGAATCTGAGACAAAACCTTGATTCAGTAAAGCACTTAATGATGTACTTAACTTCAAGCATTTGACTAGTCTCATTGATTTTAAAGTAAAGTGTCTAAGTGCTTTGCTGAATTGATGTATTTATGTCTTGGGGCAAAAACCTATAACACTTAGCAGTTCTGAAGGGTTTTTTCAACCAAAAATTAGGCAACACTCAGTTGTTTTAAATAATTTCACTTTAAAATATTGGATTCATTCAGAAACAGAACTCAAGAAAACTCACATATCTACCACTGCATTAAAAGCTTTGCTGAACAGCCAGAAATGAAGTTTTTGTTTCACAGCGGCAATCACTACTGGACAGTCGTTGGGCATTTTTTGAACTATTTTGAATATTTTAAATGTATGGACATGTGTGTTCTTTTACATGCTTATTTAACTCTCTTCACTTCTGTATGTTATGGGGCGGGGGAGTCTCAGGGCTGTTGCTGATTTAAAATTTAAAAAGTGTTCTAATCCAAATTTAATCGCACTCAAATATTTCACTGAACCAACTAGATCAGGTGTACATTCAAGTGCTACTAAGCAGTGATGCAATTAACATTAAGGGTCATTTTAACAGTAAAAAGGATTTTTAAAAAAATCATCAGCAGTCTGCAACAAACTAACAAATATTTATTGCGTCATTCACAGTCAGCCTAAATCTGCCTTTAAAATGAAGCCAGTTTATAGCAGTAAGACCACTCAGAGTATAAAGGTTTTTCTTATGTTATTCATGAATAGACTGTAATAATTCTATCATAAGACCTATAAATCAGAGCTATCCCAGCTTGTTTTAAAATCTCATCATAGATTAATCAAAGATAGCTATTTTTCATAGGTGTATTTCAAGGAATTTAATACCTTTCTTTAGAACAAGCATATGATCAAATTCTAGTGATATGCACTGTACAAAAGTCTTTCTTCTTCTAAGGATAATGATTGCAGTGGCAGGATAGAGGGGGTCCAATGTGATTTTTTAGCTAACGTATGCTGTGAATGCCAGGAAAGTCCATTCACCAGCAACTAGAATAATTTTCCCTGGTTTGTTCAGCAATCAGCTAGTTCTGAAAACAAAAAGATGCACATGGAAACAAAACCCCAAAGACTATTACACAAAAAAAGAAAAGCTTAATAGCATCTCTGTAGACTCTTAAAATCACAGATGTGTGAGTAGTGATTTAGAATCATACTGTCTGAAGAAAAAAAATATCTGAGGGAAATCCAAACAGCCACTTCTCAAGGGCTAGTGAACCGATAACGATTAGAGGTATGTGGGAAGGGACTTACATTTATCTTCAGATAGTGTAATTTGAAATCCTTGTTTTGGTACACTTTATCACATTTATGATTTTGTCAGTAACATTACTTTGTTATGTGATGAGACTTGGAATAATTGAAAAGGATGAGCTCCCAGCAATCTAATTCAACACACTCACTAACATGGAAAGGGAAGAAAAGCAACATAAAGATGTAATTCTGATTATTTTTGCAATCACAGCTTTGGTTCTATATGCAGCTGGCTGAATAAACATGTACTCTGAATGCTATTTGGACTGTGAATTACACAGGGATGTGGTTTCATATTGGTATGGGTGCTGATTGGGGTACTGACATATGAAAGCAAGATTGTACAATATAGTAATGAGCATTCCCATTTTGTAGTAAGAGAAAGTTTCCAAAATCTCACTTCTGCCATGTTCCCTGTAAGTAGCAAACACTTTAAAAACAATTAAAAAAAAACTAGTTTAATGGAAACATCAAGATGTACCTTATGGAGTAACCATGTAATCTTATTATTCTAATCCTAATCCTACCTCTGCCCTTGTCCCTCTTACTTAGTAAGTCATATCCACATGAACAGACCAGGATGCCTGCATGGAGCCTCATTGACTTCACTGAAGCTCCACTAATATGGACTCCTGTCCCCATGCACTGCCCCAGTTAACAGAGAATCCTGTGGGCACAGAGGTCCATTGTGATCATTGGACCTACAAATTTACCCTTAATTGTAAGCTCAACTGTAAAAACAGAGTTAAAGTTAATAAATGTTCACCATGGCCTGTTATATAAAATTGTTTAAGAAAAGATGCAAGAAGGAAACAGAAAGACTAAATTAATGTAAACAGACAGGGTTTTCCTAATACCACTCAAGTACTGTGTAAGATGATGTCTGGCAAACAAGAAGAGTGGAGGACTGGAAATCAATGAACCAAGGTTGGCGTGTCAGAAATTAGGTTTAACTGGTGGAAAAATAATGAGAGGATGGACTATTCTGTCCACTATTGCCTTTCAGGTTCTAAAAAAAAAAAAGAAGAAAAAATAGGGAAAAATTAGCAAAAGCAGCAGCTATTTGCAGTGAATTTCATCATAATGGTGCCACTCCCACTATCTCTTGAGACCCTGGACCTTCTTCATCCTAATCCTGAGAGATCTCCTGACTAGAGTGGATCAGACAAGATGCAGTGCTCAATTTGTAAAGAAAGAGGTGGCGGGGCTCAAGCTTTTTATTTATTTATTTGTTTGTTTGTTTTAAACTTTCATAACTGAAGTGCCAAGCCCAGAAGTGCCATGGCTATGATCTGCCAAGCCTAGAAATGCCAGGGCTCAACCCTGGCAAGCTCTGGCTGAGATTAAGCACTTCCCAGATGATATCTCCATTGTGGCCAGCTGAATCCCAAACATCATCTGGGATGTGAGACAATCTCCCCTCCTGCCTGCGTATGTCATTTTCCTTCCCTTACTTCTTTTAGTTTCTATCCCTCTTCTTTTGCCTTTGTGACAAAGTCAGGCTGGATAGCTGCAAGAGGGTCCTAATATTGGGTTCTGGGAAGTGGGTGGGTGCCCGCCCCAGCCTACGGGGAGGATCCACACGGCCCAGGACTCAAATAAATATGGACAACAACAGAAAGAAAAACAGGGCCAGGTGTGAGGGTTAAAGGGTCAAAAATAGTAAACCTGAAGAGGACACAAAGTAGAGAACCCCAGAAAGTGTCCACTGCTCCGCAAAGCTGTCAAGGGAGCCAGCAGATGCTGCTCAGAGGAACTATACCTGGATATGTGAACTGAAACCACCTTCCAGGTCCGGAGGAGGTCCTGGTAGAAGACCAGCATCCCAGAGAGGTCTCACGGAAGACCTCTCATATGGAGATAAAGGAGCTGCCAGTCATACTGAGGCCCTTGGAAGCACCACGCCAGACTACCTGCACTATAAAGAAGTCTCTGCAGGGCCTGGAGGCAGAAGACATGGATGTGAGTGTGAAGACAAATCAGACCCTGTCCTTCCATCTCCAGGGGAAGACTCAAGACCCCCGCAGAGACCCAGTGCAGTCCTGGCCAAAAGAACTCCAGAATTAATGTATGGAGATGGGCCAGGAAATCTAGGGTGGGCATCAGGGTTTTGAGCTGGTGCTAGAGCTTGGACAGGACTAGCTGACTGAGCAGCAGTGCCCTCCCCCACACAGAAAGGCACCAGAGCAGTCCTGTCCACCTCTGCAACTGCTCACCCACCCTACCGTCCAGTGGAGAAGAATGCATGGCAGAAACGTAGACGCCGAGATAGAGCAGTGGACACATGCTCCACCGAATGGCTTGAAGCGTGGATGGGAGGGAGCTTGCCTGCCACCCATCCCCGACTACCAGGCTAGAGCTCTTGACCCAGTTGACCCGGGCAGAGGAGGTCGCCAAGTAAATGGCCTGGCAAGCCTCCACCCACACCAGGTTGCCTGGGTCCTTGACCATGAGGAGCATGTCATCGGCATACGCTTACAGGACCAGTCACAATTCCGGCTCACAGAGCACCAACCCTGTCAATCTCCTATGGAGGAAACAGAGGAAGGGCTCGATGGTCAGAGTGGACAGCTGACCTGACAGTGGACAACCTTGATGCACCTGAAGCTGACTGGTTTGTTCAGGGTCCAGTTGAGCTTGACCAAACACTCTGAGGAGGCATCCAGCACCTGGAGAAAACCCACAAACTGGGGTCTGAAGCCGAATGCCTACAGAGTTCCTGAGAGATCAACAGGGTGGAGCATGGGTAATGCCTTGTCCTAGCCCAGGGGCAGGAGGGCGAACAACAGACTGTCCCTACACCCGAGCTCTAGGAGGTTGGACCAAATACAAGTTGTCAAAGATGGTACAGCCTGGGACAGTGTATGTCTGGTCGGGGTAAACCACATCTGCCAGCATGGATCCTAGCCACAGCACGATGGCCTTCACTACAACTTTGTAGTCTGTACTGAAGAGCGAGATAGGACCCAATTCTGAAGGTTGTGTAGGTCCCCCTTCTCTGGACAAGAGGGTCCTGGAAGGCTGACATGTTATCCCTAGAATGTTAAAGCCTCTTTTTCCTAAAAGCTAAGAAGGGATTACCTCAGGTCAATTAGGGAATCTAATTAAGGGCTGCCTGAGAGAGAGAGAGAGAGAGAGAGACAGACAGACAAGCTGCTGCCAGGCTAGTGGCAGCAGGGAAATAAGCTTCTCCAAGGAGAGAGGCTGTGCTCCTTCTCATAGGGAAACTACAACAGGATGGCACTCTGCCCCAGAGAGAAGGCAGGGAAAGGTATCCCCTTTTGGCTTTATGTTTACGAGACTGTTTCCTTTTTGTTTGGTAAAGGATCACTCCTCAGGCTGACTCTGGGGCCAACCCTGAAAACATGGCCAAAGGAGCACAGAAGAGGAAAGGCAAATCCTGCCCAGAGTGGGGCTGATATACCCCAGGCCCACCATTGTCAGAGGAGGAAGTGCTAAGTCTGGAGAGACGAAGGAGGTGCCTTGTTATACCTTATGTTTAATAGAAGTCTGGCTTAGCTGGTTAAGACTGCATCTTTTGCTACACTGCTGTGAACCGGTGACCAGAGAGGCAACAAAAAGCAATATTTTACATCACCCTATGCTGGTATCAGTTTGCTAGGTCTCAGAGCAGCTGATCAGACTATGCACTGGGACAGTTTTTTCCAGCTTTGAGGT
The DNA here is from genome assembly GCF_003597395.2 of Chelonoidis abingdonii. Lineage (NCBI taxonomy): Eukaryota > Metazoa > Chordata > Testudines > Testudinidae > Chelonoidis > Chelonoidis abingdonii. The sequence continues at coordinate 171,091,086 of NC_133770.1, read as the reverse complement.
TGCAAGTCAAAGTCAACACCAGAGACAGAAGCTGCATTTTCTATTTGTGCTGTTCTTTTCTCTTCCCTCTTGTGTGTGTTTGTCTTGTTTTGTGTTCTAGGAAATGGGATTGAACTTTAACAACCACCATCATTACCAAACAGCAGCTGCACCTCCAGCCCATTTCAACGAACTTCTCCTCTTTATCTGGAAAAAGACAGTTATTACCATCTTTGAGACCATCAAAAATATTGTAAAACAAGTTTCCCCCCACCCCCACCCCCTTAAATAAATCTTTCCAGCTAAAAAGAAAGGGAACCAGGGATAATTTTAAAATTAAAGCCTTATTTGGTACTTAAGATTCCAAAAGCTTTTAACTGTCCTTCTTTTTGGTTTCTTTAATAAAAGGTTAAAAGGATATTTAATGGTGTGTTTGCCATGGTACTAAGGAGGCTGAGGTCTCTGTATACCAAACCCCAAACTTTGTTTAAAACTGTTTAGTGTTGGACAGTTTCAGGATCATGTTATTACCTTTGATTCTTTGGGTCCCTTTATTTAATCTATATTAATAAAACAGCTCCACCTGGGTGGATCCAGTGTCAGGATCAGGGCCTAAGACCGTAAATTTTTCAGCATATGCACTGTCATTACACAAACATACATACGTGTGTGTAGAGCCTAGAATACCTTCATACACTCATATAATAAATAGTGATGAAGAGATTTGCTCTCTGAGAGGTAAAGAGACACTTGACCAAACACATAGTGAATAATAATTATGGGAAACCTAAGCTCTGGATACACTGAAAAAGTTCATTCCAGTTGTAGTAGTATTCTACATTTCGCTAATACCTCAAAAACCAGAATCAGCTTTATAAGTTCTTCCACTGTATGTACCACCAAGGCTGCTCAAAGAGTTGTTTTTCCATGATAGCCATGACAAAAAGAGGACTGAATCATCCATTGTAAAACATTGGTTTTTCCATAGGCACCATCCCGTTGTCAGATCACTAAACCACATTACCTTCTGATGAAAATGAATTTGCCCATTGTCAAAAAAGACCAAACTAAAGAGTGCACATTTCAATCTCCTTTTTTCCCTTTTGTTTTTCAGTCTGCCAGCATTTTCTTCATTTTTCATCTTTCACTTCTCTGCACCAGTTTTAGTCTCTCCTAAATGAAAATGTGAGTTCAATGTGAGTTCAAAGATTCAAGTGAACCTTCTGAACCCATGACATTCAAGTGGACAAAATATTAAACAAAATAAATGTGCATGCTCCTATTTTTAAAGTATTTTGTGCTGTGGATGAAAAGTGCTGCTAAATATTATTGCCTTGGAGGCAGCATTTTTGAATTGGAATCTCTGTTTATGATAGAGTGTGTTGCAGGAGCAGTGAAGATATAAAAATACCTCATATCAGGGGAGTTATAAGTATTAAGACAATAACATGCAGTATCACTGTAAACTGCTTCTCTGCTTGGATAAAGGTAAAATTATAAGTGGTACTTCATTCAATTTTCCCTTACCAAGAAGTTCAATGAACATATGCTTGACAGATCATATTTCATGCTTTGAAAGATTAGTTCAAGAAAACTGATGATTCAAGTAACTCTAAGATTATAATAGTGTGAGATACTTATGGACAAGATTAAGGATCTGGACTAAAATACAATTTAGAAAAAATCTCATAAGTTTATAAATCATACATGACACCAACATTTCGTGCTCAAGAAGAAGGTGCTAAATAGAGCCAGGCAAATAACTATTTTTTTCACTTGTGGTTCTGAAAAAAAAAATGACTATTTCAGATTGAGTTGAACTAAAAATAAAAATAAAAGAATCAGCAAACTGAAAAAGTTATTTTAGGGCAAATTAAACATGTTGTTTAACCCAAAACATTTTGCTTCTGATTCTTTTTAAAAGGCTAGATTAACAAAACAGCCAGAGGAGGAGGAAGTCAGTTTATAAGGTTTAGCCTAATGGTTAGATCACTTACCTAGGACGCAGGAGACTCACCATCAAAGCTATGGAGCAAGGATTTGAACCTCTCTCACTTACACACCAGGTGAATGCCCTAACCACCAGGCTATAGGGTTTCCTTAAATGCAAATGAGCTAGAAGTAGTCCAAAAGTTCACCTATTTGGGTTCTATAGTGACCACTGAATGAAGAACTAAATGTTTGCACCAGAAAGGCTGCCACCTTTAGCAGACTAACTAAAAGAGCACGAAACAACTCAAAGCTCACCATCCAGACCAAAATGCTAGTGTACCAAGCTTGCGTCCTCAGCATTGTCATGTATAGTGAGGAAACACGGACAACTTATGCTCAGCAGGAGAAAAGATCAAACAGTTTCTAACTACATTGTTTACACCACACACTCAACACCAAATGGCAGGATAAAGTCACCAACACAGAGGTTCTTCAAAGGACAAATTTACCAAGTATGACAGCACTGCTCAAGCAAAGACAACTGCACTGGCTGGGCCATCTAAGTAGGTTGGAAGACAGATGAATACCCAAGGACCTGCTATATGGGGAGCTATCAGAGGGAAAAAGATCAATAGGAAGTCCCAAGTTTCATTATAAAGACACATGCAAGCGAGATATGAAGGAATTTGGAATTGATCTTGACCAATGGGAAATCTTGGCAAGTGATTATAACAAGTGGCCCCATTGTCTCCATCAGGATATCAAACTCCATGACAGGAGCTGGCTCCTACAGCTTGAAGAAAAAACAGTCCATAAGAAGCAAGCAGCTCCCAAACAAGGTATATACATTTGCAATAACTGCCAAAGATCATGCAAATCTCAGACTGGACTATTCAGTTACATGAGACATTGCAAACCATCTACATCATAGGCTGCAATTCTCACTATCTCTGACAGACGAAAGGATGCCAACAACAGGTTATAGGATATTTTGTGGTAGGTTGCACTCAATCTTTCCTGCTGAAGCTGTTCCACTTTGTATAACTAAATATTAATTGGAGCAGGAACTTGAACTTGGGTTAAATGAGTACACTATTCTAAAGATTCATTCACTTTTGTGCTCTCTCTCTGACCCAGTGACTATTCAGTTAAGCGGAATAGCCTCAGCTGGAGAGACTGAAAAAGACTCACTCCACCTTACCTTACATCGGGGTGGTCAACCTGAGCCTGACAAGTAGCCAAAATTTACCAATGTACATTGCCAAAGAGCCACAGTAATAGGTCAGTAGCCCCTCATTAGCTCCCCCCGTTCAAGAGCCTCCCACCCACTGGTAGCCCTGCCAGTCAGTGCCTCCCCCTCCCTCCCCATACCTCCCGATCAGCTGTTTTGTGGCATGCAGGAGGCTCTGGGGGGAGGAGGAGTGAGGGCATGGCAGATTCAGGGGAGGGGGTGTGAAGTGGGGGCAGAGCCTGTGGCAGAGCCAGGGCTTGAGCAGTGAGCCTCCCCCTCCCCTCAGCACATTGGAAAGTTGGCACCTGTAGCTCCAGCCCTGGAGTTGGTGCTACACAAGGAGCCACATATTAACTTCTGAAGAACTGCATGTGGCTCTGGAGCCACGGGTTGGCTGCCCCTGCCCTATGTGGTGAGGGCACTCACCTGTGTTCGAATCCCTGCTCCAGAGTGGATGATTTCTAACCTTGGTCTCCCACATCCTAGCAGAGTGTCCATACTGTGACCCTGCACCCCATATTATTTACAGTGATATTGTTATGATATGATTATGACATAATTAGGATGTATTTTATGCAATACGAGTCGTGAGATATAATTGGAAAGGTTATAATTTGCTGAATATAATTATCCTATTTGTATGCATGTATCATTTTTGTATCTGAAATTATGAATATTGAGTATGTATCTGTATTTCACATGTAATTATACCTGGGTAATGCTTACTAGACAAGATATTTTCATTCTAGACAATGGGTGAGGAATGGATCATTAGGAAAACAAAAGGCCTTAGGAGAAGCTTATCTCCCACTTGGAGACCCTTTCTGTGAACATTTCAAACAGCCAGTGAGTGATGCCTCTTTGACTGTAATAGGACAAGTGATGAGAACATACGTCTCTAGATTCCATCTTAGGATGTCAGTAATTTTCAGCAGACTGACCTGGGAACTAAGCTTTGAAACAAAGGGTTTTCATGAAATGCAAAGGCTATATAAGGCGGGGAGTGACATCATCTGGTGTTCTTCACTCCCCACCCAGAAAGTCTCCTGGGAACACCTGAAGAACAAAGATTGAACTGAGGGAAGTGCTGAACCCAGGCTAAAGCGATTTTCAGCGTGCGAATGGAATGCCCTGGGATGCAAAGCTGTAAGTAAGTGCAGCTTGCCCCTTAAGAATCTACAGCCTGCTTGGATCATCTTAGGATGAGAATCTGCTGTTCACAGCCAATCTATTTAGTATATTACATTTAGTTTGTGTTTTTTTATTTGCTAGGTAATCTCCTTTGATCTGCTTGCTATCACTTATAATCACTTAAAATCTATCTTTTTAGTTAATACACATATTTTTGCCTTATCTAAACCAGTTTATGGGAATCGTAAGTCAGGGGCTGAAGGTTGTTGCATATTTCTGTCCACATTGAGGGAGGGGGTGAATTTTATGAGCTTACACTGTACAGTTCCGTGTGCAGCGCAAGATGGTAAAATTCCAGTGGGGGATGTGTGCCTGAGGGGAGCTTTTTATTGCCCTAGCTGTTGCCTTTCTATGCAGGGTCTCGTAAAAGCATTTGCATGTAACTGCAGTTGGGTGTGTCCCTAACAGTACGTATGCTGATGAAAGTGCGGGCTAAAGCCTGGAGGGCTTTGCAGCTTGTCACAGCAGTACAGAGTAAGAGGGAATCCAGGCTGGGAGGTTGGGGGGCTCAGTGGTACCCCAGTTCTAGGTGGCACCCTGGAGGAGGATATATCACACATACCACTGGGCTAAAAATTATAAGCACCACTGCTGTCTTCTGCTCAAACTGTTTTGTGACTCTAGCCTGAAAACAATTTTTGTGGTTCAAACTGGCAAATTTATGTCAAATTTATAAATAGCTTTCAATTAACTCAAACCTCATTTTTTCCACAAATAAACTATTTATCCAAAAAAATATGCCCAACTCTAGTGATAACATTTTTTATAAGTAAGGCATACCTTCACCAATTTTTCATCCCCTGAAGCCAGCCTTTATGGGTCCCATAGAGGTGGCATGCCTCCTGCCTGATGCAGCCTATGACACTTTTTCTTTTGTTGATTTCAACAGCCTCATAAATTTTCTCAACCACAAAGGGGAAGATCTTCCAGAGGCAGACTGTTTTGTGTTTATACCTAAGTTCCCTCTCTGGACACATCTCCACAAAAGGCTTCGTTATGAAAGAAATTAAGGCCATGAAGGATGAGACTGATTCCTTTTCTTCAAACATTTGCACCTGTTCCATCATCTTCTGCCACAGAATTTGAATAGAAGATTCTTACTAGGGCAGGGACCATTGTATAAAAGAGTGTTTAATGTGAAATGTCCCTTCTCTATTTGTATCTTCCACCTCCACATGGAGAGCTCTGTGGAATTTGTAGAGCCCTTCCCCCAACAGCCTTAACTGTCTAGTGGTTGGGAGGCCATGCCGTGCCAATTTCCCATCATGGGGTTAGAGTGTAAGCAAGATATTAGCTAATAGACTGCCTGGCTTTCATGGGGAGAGAAGGAGTTGTCACACTAGTACAAAGACAGGTCATTGATTCCAGATAATCTGAGTTCTACTGGAGAACTTCAAAACAAAGATAGAGAAGTGGCTGTAGGTTACCTGGCTGATTCTTGATCAACCAGCTAGTTCATGGCTGGGGATGTGTGTGGAAAAGAAGCTATTGAAGCTTCCTGAAATATTACTATGTGCAGGGAGAGAAGAGGAGCAGGAGATCAGAGACTGGCACATCTGATGTAGTGGCAGAGGTACTGAACCAGGCAGGCAGAGAATAGTATAGTTGGGAGCAGAAGGCTGCATCCAGGAAGCAGAGACCAACCAAGCCGCAAGGGGACCTGTCATAAACAGATAGCTAAGGGTTAATGTCTATTTCACCTTCAAAGGGGTAACCAAACACCTGACCAGAGGACCAATCAGGAAACCGGATTTTTCAAAGCTCAGGGAGGGAATTTCTGGGTGTGTGTCTTTGTCTCTCTGTTGCTCTCGGCTCTGAGAGTGAACTGTCTCTCTCCAAGCGTTCTAATCTTCTGTTTCCAAGTGTAAGTACAAAGGTAGAAGACAATAGGTTTTTATAAAAAGAAAGAAAAAGACATAAAATTACCTCTGTATCAAGTTGACAATATACAGGGTATTTGGCTTAAAGAAAAATGAATAACAGCTTATCCAAAAAGAAATACAGTTTAAAACATTCCAGCAAACTACACAGAGTGTAATACAAAAAACATAAGCTTCTTTTTTAAGACCTGTTGGATTTTTCCTGTTAAATACAGGAATTGGTGGGGAGAGGAACAGAGGGGGAAGGGAAATCTCTTTGTGTCAGAGTTGGAAAAGCTTACCTTTGCAGGGACTCTGAAGTGAGGGTGAAAGAAACTTGATCTCTCTGTTTTGCATTCAAGGAATTGAAATAGGGTGATCGTCCAGGGCATCAGGGAGGGAGCCGGGAAATAAAGAGGAGACAGGGGATGGGGTTATTCCCTTGTTGTAGATTCAGGCACTGAGTCTTGGGGTCCCCAGGAAGGTTTTGGGAACCAGAGTGCGCCAGACACTGGAATCTGGCTGGTAAGTGCTATCAGACCTAAGGCTGTATTAAGCTTGGGGTTTCAGCTAGCTTTATTTTCTGAACTCTAAGGTTCAGAATGCAGTAGGAAAGCTATGCTGGACCAGAGTCAGCCCATGTACAGGACAAGGACACATCCACGTTGGATGTTTACACCACACTTCATTATGTACACAAAGGGATTAAAGGACCTTAGCTGTAATGAAAGGCTGAAAGTTGGGCTGTTTTGGACTCCTAGTTAGGTCAGAAAGTATGAATATGTATATTTAGGCATTGGACATGAAGTGCTATTCCTGAGGAAAGGTGTTTATGTAACTCCATCATTTTTGAGTCATTCTTCTGGGATCAACCCTGGTACTGACTAAGGCTCTTCCCTACTTAGGTATCAGGGCCCAATACATTAAACTTTTTCTGTATTGTGAAGTTATTGAAAAAAATAAGCATATAATATATAAAGAAATGATTAGTTAAATTGATTTCTGTGATAATTCCCTTCCAAGCCTGGGTTTTAAAGGGGCTATTCAGAGTAGAAATGGAACTTGGACCCATTTTTATTTTTTCTCTACCATTCACCGTTTAAAATCAGGCAAAGCTGCATTACCACCAATATATACCTTTCTTGTGTGGCAATTGCCAGTACTGTTCTGTTCTCTGGGTCTCGCGCTTGCTCTTGCTCTAATTGGCCACAGCTGTTCTAGTTAATCTAAAGCAAACCTTCCTCCCTTGGCAGGGAATAAGGCCCCCTGCTAACACTCTTATGCTGCCCTCTGGCCATGCTGTATCACACTTGCTCCTCAGAACATAACATTCATTTTGGCTAATTTGGCTGATTAAGCTTTAACTGATTTGAACATCAGAGTTAAGATTAACTCTGTTATAAAATAATTTATGAGAAGGAATACTAAATAATCAGAGTGCTGGCGTCATTATAGTCTGTTTGAAATACATACTTGGTGATGGCATAAAATCTGACAGATTCAGAGCCTGTCTTTCATTGTTTTTCCTGCAAAGTCACTCCTTTGATAAAAATCTTCACCATGCATTTTTTCCAGGAAAGAGATTGTGCAAACACATAAGGAATAATTCCCATTGCTAGGAACAGAGAACCAATGGGAGAGTTAGAGACCATCATTCTAATATAATATGGTTCCATTTGATAGTCTTTCAGAGAAAATGGGTTCCATAATCCTTCACTGAGTTAAATAATGCAGTTACAAAGAAAGTGAATCACTACCCAGGACCAAAATAAATAAGATAGAGATTATATAACTAACAAGTAATGTCAAAAACCATCACAGGAAAAGAAAAATCTGCAACCTTTTGAATACTGTAGGTAGGTAGGTTCTGCATAAATTGTTGCCATAGCTTTATCTATGCACTGCAGTCATAACCTGTAAAATTCCTGATTCTCAGTCCTGGTTGGGATATATGCAAGCAGGGATAAATCTTCCTGTATACATATCTACATGTGCATTTGTTTAATCAAACACAGTAAACATACTAGTGCAAGTGGCATTAAGAGTCTGCAATCCAGTTTTGACCAAAATCTATACCAGAAACTTTGCTAGTAACCATATATAATATAAATCCAATGCATTTAACCAATGAGAGTGAAATTCACCCCATGCACAAGGCCTCATCTAAGTCCCATTAATGCCTTCCTCTGAGTGTTTAAATGGGATTTAAGAGGCACATAGGCCTTGTACTGGCCTCTGCAGAGGGTTTAATTTAATCCAGAAGAAATTGTTAGTTTTGGACCTATTTGAGTTTGACTGAAGTTTGTAAAGCACATTTGTAAATGTCACAATCTAGAAGAATTTTCATTTATATTAAGTTTTTTCCAAGAACCTTCTTCCAAAAAATAATTAGGACAGAGAAAATAATGAGATGATCCCAGTTTTCAAAACAAATTGCATCTGTAGTTAAACGGTATCCTTTTTCATTCTGAAGTTTGCCATTTATGTGTTGTAAAGTGTCAATAATTACGTGGAAAAACAGTAAATACCATGCCAATTTTCACTTGAAGGAACTGAGAGCTGAGCTACATGCTTAAAGCTAGAACAATTTATGAATGTGTCTTTTTATATGGTGCAGAGTGTCTTGGAAACTTTAAAAAAATTATGCCATCTGGTTATCCATTTGCTCATTATCAGCCGCACAGTGAAGGAGGAGCGGGGAGTAGTAGTTTGTTAGGCCTCACTAGATTCAAACTAAATCAAAAGTGCAATTTGTATGATCTAGTATAGTAGGGTACGTCTTCTGGGATTGATTAAAGTCAAAGGTACATAGTGCTGCATTCCCAGAGTATATTTCATCAAAGAATTTTCATTCAGCTCTTTGAATATAATATGAAGATAACAGATAAAGCCCCTGTGTTACTCCCTAAATCCTTCAAACCAATATTTATAAAATCTGAAAGCAGGAGAGCAAATGAAGTTGCCTCTAAATTAACTTACACACACATTAAACCTTATAGTCTAGATAGCCTCACTCTTTTCAGAAGATTTAAGAAATTTATGTTAAATGTAAATAGATAGCATTGTTTATAGTGTAAATATATTCACTGTTTTTCTTAATTCACATTTCCATAAGAACTAGAGAACAACTGCACTATAATATAGTATCCATTACCACATGAGAAAATTGATTGGTCAGATCCATAGTATTCTTGCCAGCAAGTTAAAGAAGTATGGGTTGGATGATTGGACTATAAAGTGGATAGAAAGCTGGCTAGATCGTCGGGCTCAACGGGTAGTGATCAATGGCTCCATGTCTAGTTGGCAGCCAGTTTCAAGTGGAGTGCCCCAGGGTTCGGTCCTGGGGCCAGTTTTGTTCAATACCTTTTGTGGGCCAAGAGAAACCTGATGAGGTTCAATAAAGACAAGTGCAGAGTCCTGCACTTAGGACGGAAGAATCCCATTCACTGTTACAGACTAGGGACCGAATGGCTAGGAAGCAGTTCTGCAGAAAAGGACCTAGAGGTTACAGTGGATGATAAGCTGGATATGAGTCAGTGTGCCCTGGTTGCCAAGAAGGCTAATGGCATTTTGGGCTGTATAAGTAGGGGCTTTGCCACGAGATCAAGGGATGTGATCATTCCCCTCTATTCGACATTGGTGAGGCCTCATCTGGAGTGCTGTGTCCAGTTTTGGGTCCCACAGTACAAGTAGGATGTAGAAAAATTGGAAAGAGTCCAGCGAAGGGCGAAGGGCAGAGAAGGGCATTTGTTACAGCCACATTTTTGTCTATAATCAGTAGGGGGCTGGAGCACATGACTTATGGAGAGAGGCTGAGGGAACTGGGATTGTTTAATCTGCAGAAGAGAAAAATGAGGGGGGATTTGATAGCTGCTTTCAACTACTTGAAAGGAGGTTCCAAAGAGGATGGATCTAGACTATTCTCAGTGGTACCTGATGACAGAATAAGAAGTAATGGTCTCAAGTTGCAGTGGGGGAGATTTAGGTTGGATATTAGGAAAAACTTTTTCACTCAGAGAGTGGTGAAGCACTGGAATAGGTTACCTAGGGAGGTGGTGGACTCCTTCCTTAGAGGATTTTAAGGTCAGCCTTGACAAAGCCCTAGGTGGGATGATTTAGTTGGGAATTGGTCCTGCTTTGAACAGGGGGTTGGACTAGATAACCTCCTGAGGTCCCTTCCAACCCTGATATTCTATGATTCTATGAGTGTAAATCAGCATAGTTCCATTGACACTGATGTATCTATGCCAGTTTACACAAACTGAGGAACAGGCCTGGCATCATTAATGTATGATATTCATTTTTTTTTTTTTAATTTTCTAATGTTGAGTTCTTATTAAAGTCAATGGAATTTTCACATGAGGCAGCTTTCCAGAATTGGACTATCTGTTCAAAATGCTTAAAAACTGTATTAGCATTTGTTACAGCCACATTTTTGTCTATAATCAGTAGGTGAATGAGTTCTTGCACCATTGTGCTACCTTTCAGTCAGTCAGGGAATAGCTTGGAGAGGCCCTCATGGATTGAGTAACTTAGATACTATTTTCACTCCTCTAGCCAGATACTACACCAGTTGATTGCAACATTATAGTGTTCTGCCAGGAAGAAGAAAGAGTCATAAGCAGGCAAAAAAATATCTGCCTGCAAAGAGGGCCAGGGAACCTCTCAGCAACAACGAGATCAGAGAGCCCTCCCCACTGTGACAACTGAATGGCAAGAGTCTCACACTCCTCTGCATCCATAAACACTTCCCAAAACACACACAGCCATTTATTTTCGTTCTTTATACTACCTACTTCAAAATCAGCAATAGAGAAGGTGAAACACATGACAGACTTGTAGATACATTGCTTAATGAACTACTAGAAGACACTCAGATACTAGAGTGATGACCATAAAATAAGAACATATATATAATAGAATAATCAGAGGAGGATTAAAATTTATTGGGTCCCTGGACACAAAGAATATTTGGGTCCCCCATACCCCACTGGAAACACAGCCTCCATGCAATGTTTACACACTGCATTAATAATAAAGCAAACCATATCCCAGTTCATAATCCCTAAATTAACTGCTCAATTTTTCCACATAGAAAATTAATATGGCTAGATATTTCCATACCTTACACAAAGGTCCTCACTGCTAATCTGGACAACGCTGCTATTACAATAATCAGTAGTGCACAGGTCAACAAGTAGTTTTTTCATTTCCCCCAATTTTCTTAAACCTGACCATTACACATTTTTTTCCACCTATTGATCCTGTTTTATTCTAGTTTTTCTCCTGTTGAAGCAAAGATGTCTGAAAGACAACAGTTACAATTCCAGAAAGTAACTTAATTAAAAGAAATAATCCTAACCTGAGGTAAAATTACACTATTATTAAAAACTTTAAGTTTCAGCCAATGGTTTAAAACAAAGTTTGCAACTGAACACATTAGCTATGAAAAAATATTGAAAGTATCTGATGTGTGTCAAAGTGACTCTTTTGGCTTTCCTCCAAAAGCAACGCATGTCAAACCATGACAAAGTTGACATTTTAGCAATTAAGCTTTAGGACTAGTTCAGCTAATCAGAAACTAGCTTTTATGTGTACATTAAATCATACTTTTAAGAATAGGCCAGGTTCTGATTAGCCAGAGCACACAACAGGATGTCTGGTCATTACTAAGCCAATATGAATATAGTTTTTCCAATAATACTGCAGAGAGAAAATATTCATCATACCATTACACCAATGCCTCATCATCAGTGTAATGGAGGAAAAAAATTCAGTGGAACTGAAGATCCTCACAAGATAAATCTCTCCCACTTCTATAACTGTCTGGTTTGTTCTTTATGTTTTATCCCTCAATCAGGGTTGGCTTTGGCATTCACATAGCAAAAGATGACCATTAGCCCACCAGGGCGGCTCCAGGCATCAGCATGCCAAGTGTGTGCTTGGGGCAGCAAGCCACTGGAGGCGCTCTGCCGATCACCACGAGGGCAGCAGGCAGGCTGCCTTCAGTGGCTTGCCTGTGGATGGTCTGCTGGTCCCATGGCTTCGGCAGACCTCCCACAGGCGTGCCTGCGGGGGGTCTGCCAAAGCTGCGGGATCAGTGGACTCTCTACAAGCAAGCCATCAAAGGCAGCCTGCCTGCCCTGCTTGGGGCGGCAAAATGCCTAGAGCCACCCCTGTAGCTCACTACAAAGTTGATTTCATTGACTATCTTTGTTAAGTAAATTTGGGTGGTCCACAATTCATTTGTGAAATTTATAGTTGGGTCTGGAAGCTGTGGCACAAGGCAAAAAGTGCCACGTCAGTCCATGCTTAGTGAGGAGGGAAAATACACAAAAAGATCTTAAAAGTATAGTCTGGGGTAAATAGCACTATTGTCTTTCATCAAATGCTAAGGTGGGAAAACTATACTATGGAAGGCCTCATGTCAGCTGAGCAGGCAGCTACATAATGCCTTATCCAATGTACATGGCAAGAATCCACACTAAGATCGCAAAGATGTGAACCATGTGCACTGGGAGGTGGGATCCACATAGGCACGCCAGTGAGGATAAATAGGGCTACACCATGACCTATTAGGATGGAGTAATTGTGAGATGCAAGGATAGGAGGGGCATCCAAAAGCCTTGAAACTGTGGATGGAGGCATAAAAAAACCCTGAACAAAGCCTCTCACCATATATTTTGCAATCATCAAAAGACACAGGGGAAAAAAGAAACTAGAAGAATAGGGGAGATAATCGGTCATGCTTGGGAGAGAGAAGCAAAGAAGAGGTGATGGGGGCTCCCATGTTGTGTGTGTATGGAGGGGAAGGGCAGGGAGGCTGAGGGTTTCCATGTTTTTCTCCTTGAGCAGAACAGAAGAGTCCTCCTGCCTTTGGCTCATAAGAACATAAGACTGGCCATACTGGATCAGATCTAGCCCAGTATCCTGTCTTCTGAGGTGGCCAAGGCCAGGTGCCCCAGAGGGAAGGAACAAGTAATCACCAAGTGATCCATTCCCTGTCACTCATTCCCAGCTTCTGGCAAACAGAGGCTAGGGACACCATCCAAACTCCATGTGCTTGTGAGTGTTGCATTTCCCAGAGGGCTGCCCCATAGGTTGAGGTAATATGGATTCCCTCAGCTTCCCTGGCTGCAGGGAGCTCCCCATTCTCCCCTTGCCATCTATGTGCTCCCAGTTTCTCATGTGCTACAGGTTGCAGCCTGTGTCCTCGCAGCCCAGCTCAGGCTTAAGGCAGTCAGATTCCAACTGGGACAGGGCATTCCTGCAGAGCTTGGGGATAGAAGAGATGCAGCAGGAGGTGGTGTTCCCCATCTTCCTACACTGCCTAGTCTCAGCTGCCCAGCCAGGCACAGAAGAATGCAGGGGGAGCCCATCACCAGTGGTGTTGAGAAACCATGGGCAGCCGCAAAGAAAACAACAAGCAGGAGAGGAAGAGGTGGTGGATGCTGCTGCTCCCTCCAGCCATGCTCACTGACTGATCCCTGAACTGGCTCATCCAAGAAGACTTCCCCCAAGCATGTCCAGCAGAGCAGAGGGTGCAGCAACTAAATCATTCTGTCCTAGCATCAGGAGATTTTTCTAGGAGCCCCCAAATTGGCAGGGAATCCTGAGCATGAGCCCACATTAATCTGCCACTGAGAATAATCCTTTAAAAAGGAGAATCTGGCAGCAAACCTTTTGGGCAGAATATCTATTGCTCATGTAGTAGAATTTCAAAGAACTATACTCCCCAATATGAAAAATGTTTTTTTTTCCTCCAGTTGATATCTAAATTTATTCTCTTTTTAGCCACTTTCTTATATTGTGCCCGTCACCATAGTATCTGGTGTGACAAAGTGGTAGTAACTGCTAACTATACTGTGCCTAAATTAAATCAAACAGTTAGCATATACATCTGACCACATAAACCATCATGTGTGGACATTATTTCATACAACTACTTATAAGCGAGTGCCAGTGAGGTAGAGGTGGTTGAAAATTTTCAAACATACATACCTCCATACAAAATTTTCGGCATTTTTTCGGTCAAATCTTCCAGTGGACTAACAAATGGATAACAATTACCAAAAGACCGACTTGCTCAAATAAGTTTATTTCCTTCTGTGTCTCAGTTTCCCATCTGTAAAATGGGGATAATATTTGATTGACTATATCAGACTGGTGCTGTGAATGTCAAGTAATGAATATCTTTACAGTTCTTTAAACATATAAAAGCACTCTGAGAGGTAATTTTAAAGAAATAATATGAAAAATACATGAGAAGTCTTTTTATCAGTTTTCTCTCCAATTTTTTTCATATTTCACAACATCTGAAGATTCAAGTTTGTTTTATTTATTTTCTAACACTGCTTGCTTCATTTCACTCTCAACTGTCGATTAACTTTGATGAGCTGTTTACTACATCTCTATATTCTGTTGGATTCTAAGGGCTGTCTTCTCTTTATAACAATCTTTGCTCTTTAGGAAGCACTGATACCCCATTAGGGAAATGTTATCTCTGGATTTCTTGGTATTGAAAGGTCAAGCCTCACACCTTGAATACAAAACCCCGTTGATACTGGTTAATAACTGTGTGTACAGGGCTGAGGAAGGGAGCAGAATATCAACTTGTTGCCATTTACATTTAAAGACAGCAGAAACAACCATTGTCCAAAGTCACTCAACACTTAGTTAGAATCAGAGCAACTTGAAAATGTTTCTATGCAACTGTTATCTGTTGAAAAATGCAGGTTCATCTAAATCAAAACATTGTGCTGGAACATATTGATTTTGAGAAAGTTTTCTATGGGAAAAATTGAACCAAATCATTTTTACTTTTTCATTTTGATCGTGTTAAAATATTATAATAGTATATTAAATTAATCAAAATGAAATATTTCAACACGATCAAAATGACATATTTCCACAGTTCCAAACTGATTTTGGGGAGAATTTTCATTTTGATCTATTTGTTCTGATTTGTAATGTCAACAATTTTTGAAATGGCAGACCTTCATGTGGAATGGAAATTCTGGTTTCCATCCACTCCAGTCAGCGTATAATACATTAATAAATGCAAGTATTTTAAACCAAAACCAACACCTTTAAAAAGACACAGCTTCTTCCAAAGCCAGTTTTTTTTTCACCTAAAACATTACTTCCTGAATTTCTTTCCACCTTCTGAGATACATGCAGCCTTTAAATATTCCCCAGCGTGGTAATGAGGTCCTCCTCCTCTGACTGATTTAGTCAGAGTCCCTGATCTGCTTTCACACCTACTGAGGTAATATGGTGCCAAGGAGATGGCAGGATGAGATTTGGGATTCCTCCATTGGAACTGTGAAGGCCCTATGCATATGATTATTGTAACTCCTGCTTCTCCCCCAGACACCAACCCCAAAACAAAGACTCTCCTCCAAAAAATATCCATATACGAATACCCCATATAAGGTATATATGTTACACATCCCAGTGAATACCTTCTCCCAGCCATTAATTAGGGTTGATGTGTGAGGAATCCAAACCTCTGCTGCTCTGGATTCCTGGGTGTTTCAAGCTCCTTTAGCCTGAACGGAGTCCTGCCATTACCCCCATTTCGGGATACCTAGGCACACCCACAGGACATAGACCTACCTGGCATTCCTTTCTAAGAGCTAGAACCCACTGTCCAACTGCTGAACCCCTCT
The DNA here is from genome assembly GCF_003597395.2 of Chelonoidis abingdonii. NCBI lineage: Eukaryota > Metazoa > Chordata > Testudines > Testudinidae > Chelonoidis > Chelonoidis abingdonii. The sequence goes on along the minus strand of NC_133770.1, from coordinate 171,075,223 downwards.
GAATTCAGTGGGGAACCTTCAGACCACCTAGTATTTAAGCACATGCCTCCTGCTTCAGTGCATGGCCAGTGGGCTGCAACATTCTGGGTTGCTTCTCCCTGGTAGAGTGAAGGAAAGTAGCTCTTGAGCACAACAGTTGCTGTCCTTTTAAAATGTTCAGTGCCCTTTGTCAGGTGACAGCTGTGCCAGCGTCTTCACCTGAGCACAATCTTCTGCCAGGTGACAGCTGCTCTCCCTGCTAAACCATCCCTTCTGCGCAGGGTATGTACTATAAAGTCCTTCAGGAAGTGTAGCAATATGCAGTCTTCGGATTTCCTGTGACATATTTCCTGCTGGGGGCAACCACAACAAAGGCCAGGACAGGGCATTGCAACTATACAGATTAATGGGAAGGTTGTTATCTCAGTTCTGTTCATAATAATGGGTTTATTTTGACACCGGTCTCTGCTGGTCAATAAGATATGACATGGCACCAGAAGTAGAAGGGACAGTGTGCTGGAAGACCCAGTGAGAGGTAACATTATGAGGCTGCTACAGAGCCTGTGAAAATGCATGTAACTCTTCACCAGCCCTGAGAATCAAAGGGAATGCTAAATATCCTGGAAAAGGATCAAACATCAATTTGAACTGTATATGAAAGCTATAGGGGCAAATATACTGGAGGATGAGCAAAGGATTGCTCTGCTCTTAACAGGCACAAAAGCCCTAGATATATATAAAGCATTCCATAAAGATAGTGGTGTGAACAGAGAAGAAAACTTTGAAGAAATAATGAAAATGTTTGAGGATCACTGTGTCCCTAGAAAAACATTACTTTTGAAAGATATATATTCAGGATGACAGCACAGAATAAAGGGAAAATAGTAAAGGAGTTTGTCACAGACTTAAAACTAATAGAGTCAATCTCATTAAAGACCAGATTATCCTGGGATGTAGCAATAACAAGTTTGTGACTGGTTACTAAGGGAGATGGATCTGCCTCGAGAAAGGGCAGTGCATATATGCCAAACAGCAGAAAAAAAAAACAACAGACAAATAAAAAGCCTACAGAAAGGCACAGACCATCTGACTGAAAACTATAGCTAAATCGGCAAGGGAAATGTTCACAGAAGTTAAATTAGAAAAGGACAGAAAAAACAGAAAGCGTGAAACAAAGCCTGTGATGTGGCAGCCAGCATGAGTATAGGAAATGCCCAACATTCGGGAAAATATATAGAAACTGAAATAAGCCCAACCATTATGCTAAAATATGCCAAGAAACAGGAAAGTGCATGTATTATGTCCAAAAAATGGATTCCTCAAGTGAAGAAGAAGAGCTGTTCTTAAGCACAATAATGAAGGAGGCTGAAAACTCAAAAAAATGGCTAATTAAAATGTGCATAATGGCACTTTTGTATCACACAAGATAGACACTGGGACACAAGTAAATGTATTCACAGAAACTGAGGTGTAAGGAGCACATAAAAATGGCCAACTTAAAAATATTTGTGAAAGACTATAACACAGGAATAATTCCAGAGTGGGCTAAGTGCACACTGACACTAAAAAACACAGGGCAAATAATAAAACATGATTTTTTGGTGGTAAACGGGGGCAAGCAACCAGTTTTGGCATACACCTGGTATGAAGAGCTTGGTCTTGTTAAGCGGACATACAGCATAGAGAAACAGAAGGACAACCTTGAAGTAGATATGAAAGTACCAACAGAATCATATAAAGATATATTCACAGGCAATGGGTGCTTCACAGTAACATATAAAGTAGAGGAAAGAGAAGATGCAGAATCTGTGGTACATTCTACATGAAACATTCTACAAGCCTTAAGAAAGAGGCTAGAAAAAAAGAGCCGCAAAACATCACAGGAAATGAATGTATCATTTGGAGGACAGAAGATCAGATTGGCTTCCACTTCCACTTGCCCACAAGTAGTGAACTGTGACTTGAGTTAGCAGATTCCACAAATTAGGTGCATCTGCAGGAGGCTGGCAGATCCCCCTGGACACAGAATCCAAGATCTGTACTTACAACATATCATTTTTCTGATATTGCTTCCTATGACTACCTTTTGGAATATGTTCAGCTCCAGCAGTATTTCTTCCTACGGTGAACTGAATGCTAAAGGGTCTATCAGGCACAAAACCATACACTGATGACATCATAATTTGGAGACAGCAGTACCATTAAATATCAAGAACTGAGGAGAGTAATGGAAATTATGAGAACTGATAACCTTAAATTGAAGAAGATCGGTGTCAATTTCAGACAGTGGAAATAACATACTTGGGAGAGAGACTGACCAAAAGATGATTGACCATTGTCTGATGAATCAAAGATTCAGGGAGTACTCAAGATGCTAAGAAAAATGAAGAGTGAGCAGATGTACAGCATGAAAACAATTCACAAATAGATCCTGTTATTGATCATGCCATTGAACAGTCTGTTACAAAGACTTGCCTGACGAGGGTGTGGAATGCAGCAGGTTGTGAAGGGTGCTGAAATGCCCTAAAGAGACTGATGGAATCATGCCCAGATTGCTTTAAAACAACTTAAGTGTTGTTAAGTCAATCATAATATTTGTTATAGTTTCTTAGTTTATTTTAATAATGTTTCAGTTCAGTAAAGAATCTACAAAAAAAAAAAAAAAGGAAGATGTGCTATAGAGTAAGTCCTTCAGGAAATGGAGAGATGCCACACTTCCTTACATGCTGTAGGCAGTCTTTGCTTTCCCTGATATTTCCTGCTGTGGGTGACACAAAACAGCTCAGTACAGGGAAATCACATCTGCAGTTACACAGAGCAGTAGAAAGTTTGTTACCTACATAGTTCTATTCATAATAAAGGGTTTATCTTGACACCCATCTGCTCATCAGTACGATAGTACAGAGCAAATATTTTGGTTAGAGTGAACAATTTCCAGGGACTGGCTACTTGAAGTCTGCAACCCTCCCTTTCAGTTCTGAATTTAAGTGTTGGGACTTCAGCCCAACATGGAGGCAAATAGTCAATAGAGAAAGCAAAAAACTGCAGATTCAAAATGGGGTTTGCAACCTAACAGATACATAAAATTCACAATTCATAAATTGTATCGACAGATTCCCAAATCATCACAACATCTATTTTGCTTTTGCTGTTCCTTTTTTATCCCTTGTCTAAGAAACTGATCATCTTTTCTTTACAGTGGCTTGCCTGAAGATACTGACAAGGTAGGCAAGGTAATATCTTTTATTGGACCAGATTCTGTTGGTGAGAATGACAAGCTTAAGCTCGAAAGCTTGTGTCATAAACAGATAGTTAAGGGTTAATGCCTCTTTTACCTGTAAAGGGTTAAGAAGTTCACCTAGCCTAGCTAACACCTGACCAGAGCAACCAATGGGGGAACAAGATGTTTCAAAAGGAAGGAGGGAAGTTTTCCTTTGTTTAGTCAGTTTCAGTTTCAGCCGGAGTGAAAAAGATCAAGGAACCAGCCTCTTATCACAGTAGTAAGTTTTAGAAAGGGATAAATATGTTTATTTTCTTTGTAACTTGTCTTGGTACCATTAAGGGAATTATAAAATTTGGATATTCTTGTGTGTATTAAGATTTTTGCCCAGGGGAACATCCTCTGTGTTTGGAATCTGTCGTCTGTGAGAGTAGCTGGTATGCTAATCTCTCCCAGAGGGTTTTCTTTTACCTTTCTTTTCTTTAATTAAAAGCCTTTTTATTAATACCAGTTTGATTTTTTCCTTGTTTTTTTAGATCCAAGGGGGTTGGATCTGAATCCACCAGTAGTTGGTGGGAGAAAGGAAGGGGGATGGTTAATTTCTCCTTGTTCTATGATCCAAGGGGTTTGGATCTGTGTTCACCGGGAAATTGGTGAAGTCTCTCAAGGCTACCCAAGGAAGAAAAGTAATGCTTGGGGGTCGTGGCAGCGATACCAGATCTAAGCTGGTAATTAAGCTTAGAAGCGTCCATGCAGGTCCCCACATCTGTACCCTAAAGTTCAGAGTGGGGAAGGAACCTTGACAGCTTGTTTCTCTCACCAATAGAAACTGGTCCAATAAAAAGATATTGCCTCACTCACCTTGTATTTCTAATATATTTGGACTGATACAACTGCAACAATACATGCCGTAAGAAGTTTCAGGCTTTATCCGAAACACTGTCTGGATTCTGCCTGGCTGCATGTTTGAGCTAGTTGCTTCTTTTTTGTCCACATTTTGTGTTTTAGATTTCATTATGTTGCTCACATACCTTTTGGTAAACATTCTAGAAAAGGATTAAACAAACAAAGAACCATGCTAAATTCTTCTGTAGGTCAATGTGTTAAGTACTTTCTTATATTGTACAATAAGACAATGTTAAAAAACAAAATCTGTAGAGGTCTTAATTAGACAAAGTGATGCATTATGCTGGAGATAGGCTGATAAAGGACTGACACACAACCTACCTTTAAGAGGCTGAACTTAAACTAGCTGTTTTGACCTGTGCCCTGATACGTTTGGATGGAATAACCTGAGGAATTTGCCCTTAAACTAATGTCGCCTGAGAAATCCAGTTGGGCAGCTGGGAGGTTTTGCTCCTAAGTTATCAGTTGCTGGAGACTCTTGTTGCCCTGATTCTCTAAGTATCTTGCAGTCTTGCTCTTATAGTATCAGCAACTACTTGACAACAGCTACAGCTGGGCAAATATTTTTGTATCAAAGCTTTTTTTGGCAAAATATGCAGCCAGGACCAGCGCCAGGGTTTCTGGCGCCCTAGGCACTGGGCCATTTCGCCGCCCTGCGCACGGGTCTTGCGGCTCCAGTGGAGCTGCCGCAGGCATGCCTGCGGCAGCTCCACTGGAGCCATGGGACCAGCGGACTGTCCGCAGAAATGCCTGTGGCAGGTCCACCGGAGCCGCGGGACCAGCGGACCGTCCACAGAAATGCCTGCGGCAGGTCCACCAGAGCCGCGGGACCAGTAGACCCTCCGCAGGTACGACTGCGGCAGCTCCACCAGAGCTGCCTGCCGCCCCCCCAGCAAAATGCCGCTCCCCTCCCCAATGCTGGCGCCCTAGGCGACTGCCTAAGTCGCCTAAATGAAAGCGCCGGCCCTGTATGCAGCGTTGGTGACACTGAAACATTTAATAAATCTGTGTCGATTTTGCTGAATTGTTTTGGTTGAAATAAACTTGAAATAATTCTGAAAAACAGTCAAACTGTTTTTATGTTTTCAGAATGAAATGTATTTTTTTATTTTAAATGACTTTTCATTTTGAAATTTCTTTTTATGTTTAAACTTATTTTAAAATGCTTACAATTGAGAAGAAACTTTTTTGAAAAAAAAAAAAGATTTTCCATGCACCAAAAAGTTTGAAAAAATTCATTTTCAGTTCAACTCCAATTTAAAAATAAAATATTCAGAATTGCTAGAGAACTAAAAAAAATATATTATTCACTCAGCTCTATTGACAACCATGTTCCAGTTCTGAGGGAATGAACATGAAGGCAGGTTCTGTGCCTGAGCACTCCTTCAAATATTAAGGAAGTGGGCTACAAGGGAGGAAAAATAATTCCATTGTGGGTCAGGAGGACTTGTCCTTTCTGTTGTTTAGTGCCTCTGCTGTTCCCCAGTTTTATAATCCCAAGGTCATGGCTGCCTCTTTAGCCCTTTAAAGTGGGTTCTCTACCATGTAAAGGCTATACAGTCCCAGGATGCCTCACCTTTTCTACCTAACCTCAGCAAGTCCAGTGGGGAGACAATCACCTCTGCTCAGTTCAGGACTACTCAGCTCTCTTTCCCCTCTGCCATGGTTTGCAATCCCACAGAGACCTCTCTCTCCAGAGTTCTGTTGTGCTGCAAAAGGAACAAGATCCCTCTTCACATCACAGTGGAGGAGATCTGTACACAGAAAGTCCCTGCAGCCTCCATGTTAGGGTGACACAGTTTGGCCTATTAAGATCTGGCATTGCTGCACTACCATGTAGTGTCAAACTTTTCTATACATGAATTAGGGACATTATTTCACAGAGATCTGTAGGGTTTAAGCTATGTGATTTTCATTAAAATCTAAGGCAGCAATCATACATAAAGCCCCACTAACAGGTTAATTGAAAATTTACCCCAGGACATTTCTAGCCCAATATAAAATAGCAAGTGTTTTTATAAACTTAACAAAAAATATAATATATCAGAATGTTTGACATTCTCTATAATATTGGTGATGTTTGACTATGTTTATTGTAAGTTTGTATTTTCCTCTTTACCCTAATAATGATGCTATACCAGCAATGCAGTATTGTTTTTTTTTTTAATTATTTTAAGGTGCAGTGATGTGACAATAAAATATAGATAAGTAAATAAAGCAATGGTTTGTTTGAACTTATTTGGTCTAAACTTTGGGCCATTTATACACTGTAATGAGAAACAATAGGGTTTATGTTTTGCTGGGTAATTCCACTTCTCGGTTCATTGAAGGGACAAGATGAAAACACAGGAGGTGTTCTGAACAACATGATGGATGCCTTGTCATTCCATCCTGATAAAAACACTATCTGCCATTTACCCAGGTAGAGTCTCAGGAAGAACATTTTACACATGGAAAACTTTAATCACACCTAAAGCATCGTAAATGGCAATATCATAAATGCAAAGAAAACATTAACTTTACAAAAAGCTCTTAATAAACCTCTGAAGTAACAGAGCTGTGTTTTCTTTCAGCCCTTGCTTTCCTCCTAATGTATCTCCATCCTAGCTCTTGATCACTGCAGAAACAATCCAAAAAGGAAAATGATACAGAACCACAGAAATGTCGGGCTGGAAGAGAACTCAAAAGGTCATCTAGTCCAGTTTGCTGTGCTGAGGCAGGACCATGTAAATCTAGACCATCCCTGACTATAAAAGTTTTTCAACACAAATGGGAGTATTCTTAGGGAACTGGACTGGGGTTTCATGTTTAAAGGTACCTTTTTGTCTACACTGTGGGAATTTTGTTAATGTGGACCAGATTTGTGCACAAATTCCTCACATGGAGCAGCTGGTAAAATACGTAGAATGAAATCCTGCCCATTGAAATCAATGCCTTCTGGGGAGTTGGTGTTGACTACAATGAGGCTAGGATTTCATCCACAGACTTGCTGGGCCAAATTCTGTCTGGAACACTTTCAGAGGCAAAATTCCCACTGAAATCAGTGTGTATTTTGTCTGAGGAAGAACTGGAAGTCAGATGGTTCTCCTCCATTTATATTTATGAGGGGAGGAAAAGCCATTGGCAATGGGTGAGAAGTGTGGAAGGAAGAAATGTGTAGCATGCTGCCCCTCACTCAAGCCCTTGGAAGACTCTTCAGAACTACTACATATTTAGGTCTCTCTGGTGGAAATGTCAGGTCAGGAGCATGTGAAACCATTCTACATGGCATAGTCTCTTCTTAAAGTTGCAGAAATACAACCGAAGGGTCTAGTCCAGTGTTTCCCAAACTTGGGACGTTGCTTGTGTAGGGAAAGCCCCTGACTGGCCAGGCTGGTTTGTTTACCTGCCACGTCCACAGGTCCAGCTGATCGCGGCTCCCACTGTCCATGGTTTGCTGCTCCAGGCGAATGGGAGCTGCTGGAAGCAGCGCAGGCCCAGGGACGTACTGGCCGGCACTTCCAGGAGCTCTCATTGGCCTGGAGCAGCAAACCACGGCCAGTGAGAGCCACGATCAGCCGGACCTGCAGATGCGGCAGGTAAACAAACTGGCCCTCCAGGGACTTTCCCTAAACAAGCGGTGTCCCAAGTTTGGGAAACACTGGTCTAGTGGAATGATATTAGGTGCAGCTTGATGTGCTATCTCATGCCAGTAAGGCATGCAGGATTACATCCAGAATGTGGGTTGCAGAAATTATGATAGGCTAGGCCTATCTACATAGCCTCCATAACCATAGTATCTGAGCACCACACAAAGACTAATTTCAAGACCAGAGGACTGGGAAACAAACAAGAAAAATAATGTAAAAATTACAGATAATGTCTCAGTTAAATACAACCAATGAGAGTAAAACACTTGAAAACGCACCTGACAGCAAAAGATTGGGGCTGTTAACAGTTTTGATGTTGGCTGCTTAAAAAAACATAAATCCTAAGCAATATATTATGCTGATTAAACAAAGAAAATTGTCAGTGACAGTAAAAAGCAAAGATTGCCACGAATATATAATAGAAAGTTGTATTTCATTAAGTGTTAGAATAAACAGACGTTTGAACGATTCACTAGTCATCACATAAATGCGTGACTCACAATATTCCTTCAGTAACAATACCTCTACATCCATAATTAAAGAGCTGAAAAGAACTTGCAGCATCAAATGTACCACCATTCAGCAATTTCAGTATCAGATTTGATAAATCCCTCTTAAATGACTATCTAATAGAGAAAAACTTAGAAGAGAAAGCTGTCAAAGGAATAATTCTGCCCGTCACAAGTCTATACATACCTTATAGTCATACTAAAGACAATTGAAATAAAGGCTTGGTAAAAATATGCTCTTAAATGTCTATAGTTTTCAGTGTGGAGTTTGATTGCTTAAACATATTTGATTTAATATTAATACAGCATGTTTTACTAGGAGATTTATTGTAAGAAATTTATTTGATCCACTATCTACCAGATAGTACATGAAGTACCTGCTATAAACAGATGATATATCTAAATTCAGTAAGGCAAAGTTTAATTCCACAAATTTTTGCTCTTTTCTAATAAAGATGTACTTTATTTCATCACACAATATAACAATTTCAGTTTAAACTTTATTAGGTCCACTGCAGTGTGCATTAACTATCAAGTAAATCTGGCTGAATAATGAAAGAAAACAGGTTTTCAAATATATTAGGGCAGTGTTTCCCAAACTTGGGATGCCGCCAAGGGACATACTAGCTGCCACTTCCAGCAGCTCTCGTTGGCCTGGAGCAGCAAACCACAGCCAGTGGGAGCTGCGATTGGCCGGACCTGCAGACACGGCAGGTACACAAACCGGCCCAGCCCTCCAGGGGCTTTCCCTACACAAGCGGCATCCCAAGTTTGGGATATACTGTATTAGTGAATAAACCAGATTACTTCAATGCACTGTTCTTCATGGGTCATACTTGTAATTATGCATGAAAGTTTGGACAGCTGAAAATTTTCATGAAACATCTGTGAATTTTGAAAGCATCATGAATTGATACTACAATTGCACTGTTCTTTATCTGCTTTTTTTAAAAAGAAAAAAACAGTGAACTAATCAGGAACAGAAATTTTACCATACAACCAGTCACACACAGTTGATAGTCAACCCACTCTAATTGCAATCCATCTATAGTCTGAAAATGGTTCATCCAAACTAGTTGATGAATACTTAGAAATAACAAATACATTTGAAGAGATCAGTAATGATCCACAAGAAAAGCCTAAAAGTGTAAAATCTTTGTTCTGTTGAATACTATTCCAGCAAGCTTTACATGCTGGGTCATTTATATTTTCTGTGTTATTTGAAAGTAAATAGGAGCCAAACCCAAAACTTTGGATTTAAATAACTAGAAAGTTTGGGAAAGGATCTGGATTGGGTATCTCAACCCTATCTGGATAATCAGCTATCTGCATACTCAGCTTTAGACCTTATTACCCACAAACACAAAAGTGAAATAGTTAAGATCTATAGGTTGGATCCGTCTCGAATTTAAATATGCACATCTAGAGTACTTTACATTCCCAATTTGGAATTAAATGAAAGTGCACGAAGCAAGGTCCATGCATTTCAACATGTGGAGACATATGTTGCACTTGTAGAATCACTGTTACCTGCAGAGCAGTGATAATATGCTAACAAAGATGGCAACTAGTGCTCATGTGAGAACACACACAATTCTAGAAGCCTGTAAAAATCCTGTATCATCTTAGTCAAAAGGAAAACACAATTTGATAAAACTTTGACATAATCTCTCATTTTCGCAGGTAGCTCTTTAAACGTTCAACACTTACTAAATTCATTTGCTATGACATTATTACATGTGAAATAAAGCTGCATAAAATGCTTATGTTTCAGTTCACAGTCTATTTGGGCCTCAGGCAGAACAACAAATCAGAAACCACTCTTCCAAATCTGAGGCGATTCAGATCCAGATGTGAATTTCTGTTTGTTTTCATCCCTAGTACACAAGTGTTTCATGACAACCATGGTTCAGATTTCATTACACATATGTTGGTATGTTAACCCCCATCACCTGCAAAGCAATGTAAAGAACTCCAATTAGTTGTGTTCCACATCTGGTGGGATGCGTGATTAACCAATTACCCCCTGGGAAAAGGACATCGAGTTAGGCTGTGTAAGTAGACTAAGGGGGCTCATTTGGCGAGACACTACAGAGGAGACAGGTCTCTCTAGCAAAGAGAAGCTCTGAGACCAGGTAGGTAACAATGGAGGGATAACAATATAGAAACAGGTTTGAGTTTCTCGGGAGAAGCCCTGAAGTAGAGGCAACAATGAACTATACTGAAGCCTGAGAGGAAAATCCTAAAAGCCAGAAGAGCTGTTAGTTTGAAGGTTTGTTTGTACTTTTTATTTCAACTTGTTGATGCTCCTCAGAAGGGATGTAGAATTTATATCGCTTAGCTGGAGGGCTAAGTCATTGAACACTGAAAGGGAGAGTCAAGAGAAGATGCAGGCTGAGAAAGGCCCATTGCAGGTTGGTGTGAGATCCCAGTAGATTGGGTTTCCAGAGTCGAGGACTCCTTGCAATGCCAGATCCAGGCACAAGGGGGCATGCTATGAGAGAGGATGCATGCTCAGAGGAGACTTCTGCTAAAGAAACATTTTCTTAAACAATGAGGATGTTGTTTGTAAGGCAAGGGGCTAACACTAACCCATACACCAAAGAATACTGACCAGCCACAGGATTTCATTCTCTTTTCTTTAGGGCTATGGTTTAAGTTCTTCAGAGGGGAAAAAAACCTGTTTAAAGTAAGTTCAACATGCTAATTATGTCCTTTCTCCCTGACACAGGGTCATCTTTGGGAGCCCATCTACTCCTTCAAGCTCTTAAACTCCTTCCTAGCCTGCTCCCTACAGCATTGCATTCTATAGGCCATGTACCTGGGAACTGTATATGAACTTCCCTTGATCCGGGAAATCCTGTAGGAGTCTATGTACTCCCCACAGATCTTCCTCTGCAGCCAACCTTCTGTTTTTTATGAGAACCTGGTGATCTTCCAGATACTACTTGGCATCACAGCATAAGCTGGAGGACAATTGATTAGTCACATTTGGAAACTAAGACAAACTCCCTTAAAGGGCCACAACTACCCTCTGAGTGTTCTTCTAGTTTGAGTAATTTCATATAAGCTAGAAATTGTTTTTAATTCCTGGTGGTTGGGAATTTCCCATCATAATGATTTTCTGACAGAAAATGCAGCTTTTGAAAAATTTCAAGTTTCCTAGAGGAAAATTTCAAGTTTCGTGAACATTTTTAATTTTCCATTAGAAAAAATCAAAATGCAACATTTCATTTCTAGTCACTGCAGCCTTGAATTGGAATATTTTCTTTTGTTGAACTTCTACGAAAAGTTTACTTTCAAGTCATTTCAAGAGAATGTTATATTGCATTTCCCTATCAGTATAATCTCTTTTGGGAGTTGTGAGTTGGGCCCCCATTCTCTCTGATTGCCAGTCTCTCAGGAGAACTATGTCCCCAATAATGCAATGTGGATTTTCCTCTGACCAAGTGGTGGTGTGCTCATCTGAGTCACATGACTCTGGGTGCATCATAGGAGCTGTTCAGCCCAAGGAGCTTGGTGCATAGGAGATAAAGGGGACATCAGGATCCTGAATTACAGTTCCTATGAGTTAATATGACACATTGGGAAAAATAGAACTGAATGTGAACTGACATGAAGTAAAGCATTCTGAGTCAATTCAGCAAACCAAAAAGAAACCTATGGATTTTGGGAATGATCATGAATTGTAGAACAAAATATTTTGATTCTTCCAAATCAAAACCTCTTGGAATTTCCCTCCCACAAACAAAAACTCTCAAATTTCAGTTTCTTGTTGAATTCAACAGATGAAGTATGAGAATTTCCCATGGGATAGAAATTCTGAATTTTCCTCATCCCTATTTTTAATTATTTCTGAGGTATACACTTGTTTGTATTAGTCAGTAAAGTTCATATTGATTATTTAGTGATAGTCTGTGGATTCACTCTGAATTTTATTTCTGATTGTTTCAATAAGTATTCTGTCTTGCTGACTTTTATATAGGAAACATTTTGCTTGATACATAGTGTAATTTAAAGAACCTTATTGTAAAATACAAATCACTTTTCATTGTGGTAAAGATTTAACTTTGGTTTTATTTGGGAGACTTTCTCAGTGTTCTGAGTCTTAATTTTTAATATATTCATTTGGTATTCCTTTAATGCTCATTCTAGAAGAAGATGTTGATGTCACAATTATCTTTTAAAATGCTGTTTCAGGATATCATGTATCTAAGATTTTGGGAGTCAAAGGGAGTTTCATTAGTACTATTAATATTTTTTTTTTAAATCTAACGTGTATTCTTGTATGAGAATTTTAAATTACTGGGAATCCTTCATTTATGCATGTGTTATGGGTATATATATGGACAGGGACGGTGCAAAGAGGTTTTGCGCCCTAGGCAAAACGTCCACCTTGCGCCCTCCCCCGTCCCCAAGCCCCCACCCTGAGGCGCCACACCTCCCCCCACGAAAGCACCCCCCCTCTGCCCTGAGGCGCCCCCCCTGCGGCAGCTCCCCACCCTGAGGCACCCTCACCTCCCACGCCAGTTCACCCCTGTGCCGCCTCCACCCTGAGCACGCCGTCACTGTTTCACTTCTCTCACCTCCCAGGCTTGCAGCACCTAAGCTGATTGGCGCCGTAAGCCTGGGAGGCAGGTGAAGTGAAGCAGCTCACCCCTGCTCTGCCTCCTCCCGAAGCATGCCATCGCTGCTTCATAAATCCAGACTAACATGGCTGCCCCTCTGATATCTGGCCTTTATGTGGTCCTTGTCTGATGAGTTGACAGACCGGAGCCAGGCCTATCGACACCAGAGATGAAGTCTGGGAATAGTGTTAAATAAATATGTGAGGCCATGTGGCCTAGTAGAGAAAGGCATACTTTGACCATAGTCTTTGGTCTGTGAATAATCTGTGTTATCAGGTTACTCATTGATTGAGATCTTACTATGAAGAAGAAAGCTCTTGCTGAAAGTCAGTCCAGTGACACTCTGATAAAGTTGATTGTATGTATGGGAGTCAAAACAGACTTTTCTGTGCTCATGCAGCCACCCAGCTCTGTTAGAAGATGGATCAGGAACAAAGTGATTGGAGTAATCTACCAGGAGCCAATTGTCCAAATATTAGAAAACTGTTTAAGTGTGAGATGGGTTGCCATCAAAAAGAAAACCTTTATGAATACCCTGGGCAATGTTGCTAATCCAAAGGGAATGATTGTGAACTAGTAATGTTCTTGACCTACCAGAAACAGAAGATGATTTCTGTAAAATGAATGAATATCTACATGAAATATGAGTCCTTCAGGTCAAGAGCTGCAAACCGCATTCCCTCCTGTAGGGAGGTGACAATTGATGCTAGTGTAACCATACTGAATTTTGACTTTAGAATAAATATGTTTAGTTGTCAGAGGTCCAGAATAGGTCTCCACCCTCCATCTTTTTTGTGAAAGTAAGAAGTATGGATAATAGAGCCCTCTCGATACTGAGGTGGCACTCTTTCTATTGTCTCTTGTTGGAGAAGATAATGTGCCTCTTGATGAATAATCTCCTCGTGCCTCTGAATGGCCTCTGAAGAGGAAGTTGCGTTTGTAGGGAGGAAGGGAGAGAAATTAATTGGAATAACTGGTGGTTAACATCTAGAACCCAACTGTCTGCTGTGATAAAGGGCAAAAAGTGGTCAAAAGTGAGATGGACCCCGGAAATAAAGGGATGAGGGGATAGAAGTGGTTGGCATCAATAAAAGTGGACAGTTCTTGACAATGGCATAAAAGGTAGCCCTTAGCAGGTGGGTTGGAATGGGTAGATGTCATGATAGTAAAAGTTGCTTAAAATCAAGTCCTCTGAACCCTCTGTTGCTTGTATACTATCTTGTCTGGGCAGTGGTGGTAGAAGGTTTATAGAGGGGGTAGTCTTGTTCTGCCCACCTGTCTATGGTGTTCTCTTTGGGACAAGGGTGTAAATTCCCAGGGAGCGAGTGTCCATCAAGTCTTTTGGTTGCTCAGCTCTTAAGCACAGGGGTGCAGGAGACTGGGGTATGCCAGACTACTCTGGCTGATTCCATGATGGCTCCATTTACCAGGAGTGCCACATTTCCCAGACCTGTAAGTTAAGGAGGCAGTACTGGGAATCCTGAACCTCCTCCAGTGGGATCTGAAGGTCTTTCGCTATCCTATGGAGTCGCTCCAGGTACTACCTATGGTTGCCTCGCAGAGATGGTGAGAACAGAGTGATTGCATCATCTGGAAATGAGTGCCTGTGGATCCAGGTCAATTACCTCATACTCCAATGGACCTAGCAGACACTGAGTGAGGGAGGTGCAGTAAAACTTGTGGAGTGATCCAGGATGTCTCCCATACAAGTCCCTTGGGCTCCAGGAGGGCTAATACATGGGGTCAAATGATTGATAGGGACCCCTCAAAATCAGGTACCAACAGTCCCTGAGAACATTATATCTGGGAGGAGAGCATCCAGATCTCCTCTACTCTCTGTCAGGAGTCATCTCTCTGTGAGTTTATGAAAGACTAGTCAGAGTGTCTCATTTATCGGAGTCAGAGACCTGCTCATGTTCCATTGGTGGGACAAAGACTAGTGAAGGTGATCACTCCTGCCTGAAGATTGGAGCACAGATGGTTCCTGTGTTGCCAAAGTAGTTTCATCCTCCATTGTGGCAATGTATCTCAGAAGGTTTGGCCCAAGAGAAGAAGGGACTGAGGATAAGGGAGGAAGATATCCTCCAGTGATACATAAGCGTCCCTAGGTCCCAATGTTCAGAGTGTCCCAGCACTCATGACCAATGGTTCTGATGTGTCCTGAGATATTTTGATTGGCTGGTCCGCTGAAGAGTCAGATCCAAAACTCTTAGATGGAGCCAGCGGATACCTGTCTTTATGTTTAGGAGATGGAATCACAAACTGCAATGATGGATCCTTTTTATTTTGTGCTTTACCTTCTTGCTTGGGAGTCTTAAATGAGCCCTTAGGATCTGCATGTGAAGACTCTTCTGACCTGCATGGGATTGAGGAGGGACCTCTTCTCTTAGGAACAAACTTAGACAGGGATCTGTCCTTGTAACCATGAGCATGTCCTTTGCTTTCATGCAAAGATCTGGATAACGAGTCCTTGGTCTTAGAAGCTGTAGGTTCCTCTCCCAAGATCATGCTCAGAGGGGTGCTGCTTGTCATTTGGGGCCAATGTACAGGGGAGTTTCTCTGGCCCAGATCAGAGTGAGGTACAACAGCCTTCTCCATAAGTCTATCTCATTAATTTTGTTGTCTGGTGCTCAGTTTATGAATGTTTGGGTTTGGTAATGCTGGGTGACTAAGCTTCTAAACCTGCCATTGAATAAGAAATCTAACAAACTGAATGAAATTTGCCTTATGTATTTGGATTATTTGCGATAAAAACACACAACTATTTGGAACATGAAGAAATGAATGCACAAAAAACAGCCACTAGTTTTCTTCCCCGTAAACCCAAGGCACCCTGCACATTCAAAATTCTCTTCACTAATTACTTATTAACTGGATGTTCCTATTGAATCATCAAAATGTAGGACTAGAAGGGATCTTGAGAGATCATCAAGTCCAGAACCCGCTCTCCCCTGCTGAGGCAGGTGTTTGTCTAACCTGTTCTTAAAAACCTCCAATAAGGGAATTCCAAAACTTCCTTGGAAGCCTGTTCCAGAGCTGAACTACCCTTAGTTTTTTTTTCTTCCTAATATCTAACCAAAATCTATGAATAATGTCCATGTGATAATCCATTTTACTGTGCACAAGTTTTGTCACTCCTTGAGCAGGTTCTTACTACCTGAGTAGTGTTGCTGAAATTAATGGGTCTACTTCTGAAGTAGCATATCACTTAGCATGAATAAAGTTGGAAAAAAAATCAAAGTTATAAAAACAAAACATTGCAATTAACAATTTTTGGGGGGGAGGGTATAACTGTTTCATTAAAATTATTCAGAATTTTACATTTTGTACCAATACAAGATGACGAAACTTTCTCAAATCTGGAAAATTGTCTCATTTCTGACTTAGCTGCATTATTGAATTATTTATGATACTTTTTTTGTTTATTTTATAAACATAAGAACAAAAGAAAAAGACAGGTAAAAAGCCCATTGCACTACCAGAAACCATACTGAGCATTTCACAATGATGTGACAACAGCAGGGTACTAGTAATGCAATGGTATTGTTGAGAAATCTCAGAAGAGTTGGAGCACTTTAAATAAGCAGGTGGAATACATATATATATTCTGTGAATTCATTGCTCCAACAAGAAGTCACTCCTTGCTTTGGTATCTTTTAATTTGAAACGGGTACAGCCATTTCTGACACTGCCTACAAATTATTTTTTCACCATCACCAGATGCAACTCTGAGCCTCCAGTTACAATATTTCTATATTAATTGTGTTAAAATTCGGCTACCAATGCAACTAAGAGAGGATATGCTTTTATTGGCATTTCCCTTTGAAGTGAAATCCAAAAGCTTTCATTTTATTAATGTAAATTCCTACTAAAATCTCTCCTATCCCTGGTCACATATGAGGCAATATAAACTATAAAGGCATTATTACTTACAGACATCAATATAAAACCACCATTGCCTGCAGCCATACCTCCTCAGCCCTTATCATGTAAACAGAATGAAAATAGTTGGCAATTTTAAAGGAGACCTCCAAGAAAAAGCCAGGAGCTGCAGGTGGGCGGTTGATGGTCAACAAGGTACTTTAGCTTAACTGAATTTGCAAAATATTTGAAAAGCCTAGGAAACCTTTCAAGATTTTAAGGAGGCTCGGATACTACAAATGCCCCAGCAGAGAAGGTAATGGTGGTTTCCCAGTAGATATATGGCCTAGAACTGAGGTTCACAGACAGGTGCCAGAGGACTGTGACCCCTATGCCTCTCCCATATTGCAAAATGGCAGGTGGGGTCCCAAGGAGTGTGATCCTATTATGTAAAAGAGGACTAGTGTATGACAAACATAGAAGACCATTGGCTGTGTGGAGCAGTTGCTATTGTTATGAAAGGATGTGAGAGTGGCTACAGAGACAAAGGTGGGGGCGGCAGGCTGTACTCAAAACCAGGTGCTGATTGCTGATGTGTTAGAACAATATAGTATTGAAATTAAGATTGTTTAGTTGTTAACTACAAGACATCTGTGCCTTTAGAAGCCTCTTCCCCAACACAGTGCCTTAGATAAATGTGTGTGGGCAGGATTGAGAGCCCGCAACTGCTAAGCTATTTTCCCACATCCAACAGTCTGGCTTCTGAAACATCAATGTATAAGCCTTAGAAATTCAGAAAGACTTAATGTACCTTATAATATAAATGTAAAAATGAAAGAGGACAACATTTAACTCTTTAAGGAACTCTTACTTATGCTGCTGAACACTTATCCATGTGAATACTCCTGTTGGAGCCAAAGGAATCAATATGACTACTCATGTGAGCAAGAACTTACGAATGCAGGAAACTCAGAGTGATGCACCAAGATTGTGCATCACTTGCGGTCTATTTTGAGAACATACATGGTGAACAGACTATGTGCAGGCCTTCTAAGAGGAGTAAATTTCACCCTTGCAGGCACTGTCTGTTGTCAACAGTTGTGTAATAGTGCTTCGTGTTCATCTGAGCTAAATTGCAGTTCCACAGGAAACAGCATGATGTGGTTGTTAGTCTATCTTGTATGCCTATAAGAATATTGGCTATGTTCCCCTTGTAGTTCATAGCTTTTCCACAGATGTTGCATCATTTAATTCCGTTCCAGTAGAATTGTACACAGAGTTTCACAAACAAATAAAGATTTAGATTTTAAAATCCCTGACAGCAATAAGCTATTTTGAGGTATTAAAGCAAGATGTAGGAGGTGAAAATACACTTTTCAGTATTTCTTTTATAGGACACATTAAGCATAAGCTAAAATAATCCCCCTAGGACATGGTAGTATATTAAAAAGTTTAACAATGGCATATTTATTTCGAGAGGAGATTAATGCATACCTACATGATCAAAGCATGTGTCCATTTAATACATTCATATTTTCACATTTGGCATAAGATTCAAACATGACTTTTAAACATTGTGGGCCTGACTCAATGCCAAGTAAAGTCTAAAGGAGTCTTTCAATTGATTCTATTGGGTGTTGGATCTGGCCCAATGGGCCAAATACTAAAGTTCTGTCTAAAAGAAAGACTGAGTAAAAAAGCATGCATTGGCTTCATTTACCTTACTGGAAGACAGCTGTGAAGTTCAACAGGAAAGAGGACAGGGCAGAGATCCAGCAAGGCTGTAGTTGGTATCAACGAAGTGTAAAGTAGTGCAGAACTTTTTTTTTAGTTTATTTTTTTAATTTTTCTGTAAGAGAGAAAGTAGCCATAGATCAGGAATATTGGAACAAGGTACTAAAAACACTAAGCATCCCCCCCACTGCTCCTATCCATGTCTGCATGATCGGGGAGCAGGAGCCTGCGACAACTGCAGGAGCAGGTAGTTTTGCCTTTGAAGACTGTTTCCCCAGCCCCATTGTGGGAGGAATCATCTTCATGGCCTGCAGCACCAATTAAAACTGCATGTTAATGGGTGAAGCAGAACTTGTGCAGGACTACTGATGCACAGATGAGACCTTGACTTCTGATTTTAAAGCTGTTTTATGCTCCTGTGTTCAGTTTACCACTTACATTCCTCTTCTAGCTCATGCAACCCAACTCCAAGTGCACACACTTATAGCTGCACTTTGAAGACCCAGTGCATTGTATAAAAACAATTTTAAATTTAGCTTTAAGAGAGGCATTTGACCTTAACACATTTTACCAGTGTGAAGTGGATGAAACCAAGGATTAGCTAACCTGCTTGTAACACTATTTGAGATGTGTAATCATTCAGGTCCGTGCTATCATAAATTTGGAAAGCAAGTCATATTGAACATCAAGATATATTTATAATTATATTGGTACCTTTGTCCAGCTGATACTTTAATGATTGAAACAACTATTCTAGCATCTTTAGTTAGTGGTAAACAAAAACTAACAGTGCAAATATTCCTCAGCAATATTACAAAATCTCTTTCTATCTCTTTTGCTAAGATGACTTTGAAATGCCTATCTTTAATCGAGAGCCTTAAATTTCTTTGCTTATGTCTATGTCAAGAGGTCTCAACCAAGATCATACTGAATCAAATGTACTTTGCAATATCTAAGCAGAGCAAATGTATCTTGTTTTATTAGTGAATCACATCAACAATATACATCGAAAAGGCTTCAATGGAACCACAATTTCACTCATGATATTCAAATTTCAAGTCATTTGAAAAAAGAGAACACTATCTGTTATGCTTATACCAGAATACTCAAATTCCAGAAGTTTCCAAGTCAAATTAGTCATTGTATGGATTCTTCCGTTCATTCATTTGGGTGAAATTAATATCTTTTGTGCAGAGGGCCAGCACAATGTTCATGTAACACTGAATTTCCATTAAAGTTTTCCAATCAAATCTTATTTTCTGGACATAGACCTCCAAAGGATTTGTGGCAGATTTTCAAAGTTATTTAGGTGCTTAACGATGCATCTTAATGATTTACAAAAGTGCCTGAGCAGAATAGGCGCATAACTCCATTTGACAGTCAACTGCAGTTAGACACCCAACCTGCTTAGTTGCTTTGGTAATCCCCACTTGACACCTATCAGCATCTTTAGGCACCTAAATGTCTTTGCAAATCTAGCTCTGGGTCCTCAAGTGTGGCATGGACTATGTGTAATCTGCATAAGAGGGATTTTCTCCATTAGGGGGCAAATTTATCTTTTGAAATGTGGTCAGAAGCAGGTAGGTACAATTTTCATGAATATGCAAGAAAGACACAATTGAATAACCATTTGCACCACCAGCCAATTAAAAAAATTACACCTTTAACAACTTTACATTTCTGAACAAAAAAATGATTTTTGTCCTATTATAGATCATTTTGTGGCATACTAAACTAAACATTTGTACCTTTTATTGTATCTATTTCTTCCCATTTTCAAAAAACATGCATACAAACACATTCATTAATAAATCAATGAAATTTATTTTAACTGCTGTCAACAGCCAAAGCCCATACCAAATAATGACTGCACAAAATCACTGTGCTCTGATGAATACTGACCAAAACAGCATATCAGCACCATGTGAAAGACAGTAAAGATGAAATATTACCTAGGCTTGTTATAGTTAGGCTGAAGCTATTTGCCATGGCTAGAAAGCAGAGTGTGTGTGTGTGTGTGCATTTGAGAAACATAAGGCTCAAAGTTGACATTTTTCAAGTCCTTTTTATTATTCAGTGCTTGACAGCATAATACAAATGTAAACTAAAGAAGCAGCAAAGACCTTGTTAAGACTGCACTTTTCAATGCTAAACATTAGATTAGCCAATAAATAATGATTGTCCTTATGAAAATTACATAAGAGAATAGGTTTTTTTCTTTGAAGGATTACACCATCCTCATTCACAGGTCATTGTCTCCGGGATCATATGTCAGATATTATTTGTGACTAGAAAATCTGTTCTGACCTTTTCTCCATATTAAAATCCTTAGTAAATATTTTGATTGTTCCAATTTAGATGCCAGAGAGCTTGCATCAATTTAAATAATGAGACATTTACTTACCTTTCATTCAGAGTAGACTCTCTTAGGAAACAAAGCCAGTATCATGACAGCTTGAATTCATGAGTGAAAAAATATTATGTTTTCATCTATGGCTCAATCTTTGTATTTGTTTCTGATATGAATATGCATCCTGGGCACCTTTTGCCACATTTTTCAGATAGAATATTCAGTGTCATATCAGAACTTAATGTGCAATTAATATTTCTTTACAGTTTGTTTGTTCTAAGTCATAGGACCAGAGATTAAAAGATTTTCACCATCACCAGTGAATGCTAGAAATAAACAATTTAACAGTGATGAGGAGGTGTTTTTGAAATCATCAACATCAAGTTCAGAATGCCAACATGTTGTCACTATTTTTTTTAGTTTTGCTGGTAGATAGATTAGATTGTCCCAAAATAGGTAAGGGTAGATCATAACTTGGACTCCACACCCACCCAGGGATGTAAAAGGGAGTTTGTGTGTGGATTACTTAGGACTTGGGTCTGGGCATGTGGGGTTAAGTGAGAGCTGGATAGTGGTTTACTCTCTGCCTGGGGCAGGTGGGTGGTGAACAGAAGAGGACTAGGTGGATGCTCAGTTCTGTCCCCCAAACATGCCAGAATGAAGAGTGTTCTAATTTATTGCTTATATAGATAAGCAACATGTTATTAAACCCCGACCACACAAACTGCCTGCAGAGAAAAAGGGAGGGAACTGTTCCTTCTACGTCACGACATCTCCTGCTGCTATTCTTAGGGAGGTGCAATTTATGAATCGGGTTGAAAATTGTCCCATGGAATATTTTTCCATCAGAAAACATGAATTTGACAAAATCATTTTTTCAGTGGGATTTCAGAATCATAGAACCATAGAGTTATAAGGGACTGCCATGGTCATCTAGTCTAACTCCCTGCCAACACTAGATGTCAAAGCTTCTGATAAACTGGGCAGGTTTCACAACTTCACAAGTGAAATTGACAAAGACTTCATGGTAGGCAGCCAAGAAACTGAAAAAGACAGTTTCAGTCTTTCTGAAACATTTTTTTCCTGAAAACCCTTTTGTAGTGGAGTTCTCTATTCACCATGGGCACACCCTTGTGTCCACATCTGGGTATTAGATCCATTCAGGTTTAACATCCCCTCCCCATCCCTTCCACGATGGCCCCTCATCACTCACCAGGACTCACAGTACTCTCTCTTCATGACTTAGCCCTCCAGCCAGGTCGCTCTAGAGTCCTCCTCTTTCAGGATATCAGAGTACCACTGGATCATATGTAGGGTTATCGGGACTATCCCGATATTTAACCCTTTGTCCCGCATCCCGATGAATGTACGATCGGGACACCATTTGTCCCAATATTCAGGTAAGGAGGCGAGTGGGAGGGAGGTGCTGACCCAGTGGGTGCTCTGGGATTGGAGCACCCACAGGGAAAAATTGTAGCTCCCTCCTCTTCGCCTCCTTCTCCCCCACCCCAGCACACTGCATCCCCACTCCTCCCTGCCCCTAACAGCTGTTTGGTGGCACTTAGTGCTTTCCAGGAGGGAGGGGAAGGAGCAGGGATGCAGTGCACTCAGGATAGGAGGCGAAGAAGAAGTAGGGAGGGGAGGGGACTTGGGAGAAGGGGATGGAATGGAGGCTGAGTGAGGGCAGTGCAGGGGCGGGAAGAGGCAGAGGGTGGGTGAGCACCCACTCAGCAGAGGGGAAGTCGGCACTGTAGGGATGAGTGGTGGGTGGGGGGGTGAAGAGGCGAGCGATGGGTTGGCGAGCTAGTAGGCGGGGATGCAAGCGGTGGGAGACTGAGAAGGGATGCAACAAGCCAGCGGCAGGCCAGAGGATGAGGGAGGGCGTGGTGAGGAGGGGGGCTGAGTGGAGAGGGGGCGGGACCTGGGGCAGAGTGAGGGCAGAGCCTTGGAGGAGCAGGGATGGACTGTGAGCAGGGCTGATGGCACCCCAATGTGTCCTGATATTTTAGTGTGGTGACACTCCAAACAGTCTTCCAGTTCAGATCCTCTGCCACTTTTCCAGCACTAGGTGGGGGAACCTGAACCCATCTACTACTTCAGGTTCCAATCCAGAGACCTTATGTCCAGTAACTACCATATATTTGCCCCCAGATCCTGTTGCCATTTCCATGAACTCCTTCCTACTTCCCTGCTCTATCCTCCACCCCACCTCTCTGGTTTACCAGCCCAAACTCCCTCCTCCTAAGGAGTTACTATAGGCTACTTTTCTCTTTGACTTCTTGTCAGACTCTGTATTCCCAAATACACTTCCCTTCTCCCAGAGAGTGATTGCAGACTACTTCTCTGTAGTCCTCTTTTACTCTCAGCTGGCTGGCTTTAGCTTCATCATCATTTAGTCTTTCTATCCATGGATTCCACCCAGATGCAGTCCATCAGGTTAATTGCCCTAACAACCTGCTCTGCTTAGTGTAGGTTGGACACCCTATCATACCCTTCCAATAAAAATGTGCTTTTGACATTTTGTCACTGTTCAGGACATGTTTTTCCAAAATGCAAAAAATTTTCACGGGAAAGGATTTTCATTTTCTGGCCAGTTCTATTAAGAAGCTTTATCTATTTAGTTTAACAAAGATACGGTTAAGAGTGGCTTTGGTGACTATGTATAGATGGTAGAAAACTCTTTAGTGTAGTGGACAAAGACATAATAAGAGCCAATGATTGGAAGCTGGAATTAGAAAAATTCAGACTAGACAATCAGATGCAAATTTTTAAGCAGTAAGGATAATTAATCACTGGAACAACTTACCTATGGATGTGGTAGGCTCTGTCAAGTTGACGTCTTTAAATCAAGATTGGGGTTCTTTCTGAAAGTCTAGCTCAGTCCACACTTATGGACTTGATGCAGGAATCACTGGGTGAAATTGTGTGTCCTGTGTTGTGCATGAAGTCTCACTAGATGATCATAATGACCCCTTTCTGGGCATAAAAATCCATGAATCTATTAAACTAAAGTATATTTTATAGTTTGCAAATAGTGCAGTTACAAAAAATAGAATAGGATTCATGAATTAAAGCAAAATTCATATTGAATTTTTATAGCCACCTGGTGCGCCTGTCACAAAGTATATGAGTCATTCATCTCTTCTTAAAGACACCTTCCAGCATTTTTTGCTTGACTACTCTGCTCCCTTGGTAGCCACTTGTTATCATCAACATTTCTTCCTCAATTTGTGTCTGGCATTCTTGGCACAGCATCAAACAGAAAGACATGATATATAATTTGAAGTTCTTGCCTTACGTGTGCAAGCATCTAGAACATTTTTTTCTCCTTACACTATTCAAATGCAGTAGATCGCTCCTTTCCCCTATTTTCTATGTGTTACATTGTTTGTATCTAAGTTTCTGGCCAGATTTTACATTTTATACTTCTAAATAATTTTCAAATAAACTGCAGTTCCCACTTTGCTCTTTATGGGCTCTGTTGTGCAAGCTGCTCAGCACTGTGGCCCTGAGCCAGCAAAACACTTATGTATTTGCTTCATTTAAAGTGCTTAAAGTGATGCAGACACATAAGTGCTTTGCTGAAAAGGCTCACAATTCTCAACACCTTGCAGGATTGAGTCCTAATGGACATAACTGGTTTTTTCAATGTTTGTATGACACCTTGGCTACAGTAGGACTCAAACAACCCTGTGGGAACTACAAACTCTGTGAACACTCAACAAAAACACAGATTGCCACTGAGGTTCTGCTGCACATCATGAACAAAATAACTCTATATGGTCTACATTTGAAAACAATAGAGAATTTCATTCTGGTACTTTCCAACTATAATTATGCACACACTGGAAATAGAGATAGGATACATACACAGTTGTCAGGGTTTCCTCCCCACTCTGAAATTTAGGGTACAGATGTGGAGACCTGCACGAAAGATCCCCTAAGTTTATTTCTACCAGCTTAAGTTAAAACTTCCCCAAGGCACTAATTCTCCCTTGTACCTTGGATTAGGTAAACACTGCCACCACCAAGTGACTCAAACAAAGAATCAGGGAAAGGACCACTTGGAGTCCCATTTCTCCAAAATATCCCCCCAAACCCTACACCCCCTTTCCTGGGGAGGCTTGAGAATAAACAAGATGAGCACAGATCAGCCTTGAGTTTTTAGGATACTCAAAAAACCCAATCAGATTCTTAAAAAGCCCAGAACTTTACTAGAAAGAAAAAAGGTGAAAGAAGTACCTCTTTAAGATTAGAATGGAAGATAATCTCACAGGCAATGAGATTCAAAACACAGAGGGTTTCCCTCTGGGCAAAACCTTAAAGTTACAAAAAGAAAAAAAACAGGGATACACATTTCCCCCAGCACAAGAAATTCACAAGCCAAAACAAAGATAACCTAATGCATTTCCTTGTTAAATTCTTACTAACTCCACAGGAGTTGGATTGCTTGCTTCTTTGATCTGTCTCCTGGAACAGACAGAACAAAGCCTTCCCCCTCCCCCAGATTTGAAAGTATCTTGTCCCTTTATTGGTCCTTTTGATCAGGTGCCAGCCAGGTTACTTAAGCTTCTTAACCCTTTACAGGTAAGAGGATTTTGTGCCTCTGGCCAGAAGGGATTTTATAGTACTGTATACAGAAAGGTGGTCACCCTTCCCTTTATATTTATGACAATCTCATGAAATCTCTCTTGGAATTTATTCCCAGAATCCCTAGCTACACAATGATATGAGCTGCCAAAAGATCTCATAAACATTTTCTCCTGCACTATGCAGACCTTCGAATGAACTGCTTAATATATTCCACTCTTCTGTGTTATACAGAGACTAAACCAAACTGCTAGAATTCAAATCTCCCCTCCCTCGTAGAGTGTTAACACATTCAGATTCAGGGTTTTGACTTGGCTCGTTATACAGTCAGGTTCCATCCATAAAATCCAGTTTTATATGTGTATTCCAGAATCCACCCCATCATTTCCAAATGATTGTGGTTTTCAGATTCAGGTTTTTTATTTGTTCTTATCTCTAATCTTAAAGTACTAACTTTGAGTGAGGGAAACCTCTACTATTGCAATTGGAAAAAAAGAGGCAGCTAAGGTAAAAAATGTTGGTAGGACCAGGGCCGGTGCAACCATTTAGGCAAACTAGGTGGTTGCCTAGGGCGCCAAGATTTGGGGGCGCCAAAAAGCGGCGCACCCCCCCAAATTTTTAAATGGTTGCAGCGGCCGCTGCGTAGTCTGAACTGCCGGCAGCCCAGCAGCTTAGGGCGCCCCCGGCGTCAGTGCGCAGGTTAGAAATTCGGCACAGCCTGGCTCCCGGGCGCTCCGGGTCAGGGATGCCGCCGGGCCGCGGCCCGGCGTCCCGGGGCGTCCCGGGTCAGGGAGCCGCAGCAGCCCAAAGCGCTCCCCGGTCAGGGAGCCGCCGCCGCGGCCCGGCAGCCCGGGGCGTCCCCCGGGTCTCAGCGGTGGTCTGGTGGAGCGGAGGAAGAAAGAGGACCCCAGCTCATGCATTGGGCAAGGTAAATTCTAAATTATAACATGTTACTCTGTGACCCTGTATTGTGTATAATGTATGTGATTGTGGGGGGGGAGAGGGGGGGCGCAAGATGGAAGTTTCGCCTAGGGCGTGAAATATCCTTGCACCGGCCCTGGGTAGCACTGATGATGAGGAATAATTGCAGGGAGTATTTTAAGACACAACAGTCTACTTACTCTGCCTACCTGTTCACTACTCAACAGCTTGCTGCCCTCTCCCATTCATGTATTTTTTTTCCTTCTCATGGGCAGCAGCAAGACTGTGACACTTAAAAGCAGAATAAAACTATATTGCCTCCACCTGGGTGGCCCCTGTACACACTCCATGGTGTGCCTTGGGAACTTCCAGGAACAAACCCATTGTAATCATGAGAAGAATAATACCAATTATAAATAATATATATCCAATATACCTAAATCAGAGTTAAACACACCTTTACTTAACAATTTAAAGAAGATTAAGAAAAAACGTCACTATAATTAAGGTTGCCAACTTTCTAACTGCACAAAACTGAACACCCTTGCCCCACCCCTTCTCCAACGCCTGTCTCTGCCCCTTTTCTGAGGCCCCATCCCCACTCACTTCAGCCCTCCTCCCTCCATCGTTCGCTTGCCCCCACCGTCACTCACTTTCACTGGTCTGGGGCAACGAATGTGATGCAGGTGGGACTGAGGGCTCCTGCTGGGGGTGTAGGCTCTAGGGTAGGGCCAGAAATGAGTGATTCAGGAAGCAGGAGGCAGCTCCGGCCTGGAGCAAGGGGTTTGTGTGCAGGAGGGGATGCAGGGTGCAGCCTCTTGGAGGGTGTTTGGGTGTGGGAGAGGGTTCCAAACTGAGGCAAGGGATTGGGCTGCAATGTTAGGCCTACTGCTATTTTCCAGCCAAGGCATTAAACATTTTCCATGTCCTCACCCAAGAAAAAGAAATAAGCCAATTAATTAGAACCACTCTGAACAATTGCTCCTAGAACTGGCCCACCCTGGATATAACACTCATTACCCATCTTTGTAAAGTGCTTTTTGATGCTCTGAGAAAAGGAGCTTTCAAATTGTATAATATTATTAGTAATACAAGATTCAAACATAAATGGAAGCTTTATGACTATATACAAGGACTGCAGTTGCTTAATCACGTTGGCATAGGACTGGTTAAACTTATTCAGATAAAATAAGAAATGCATCCAGATCTTCTTCCATATCTCAGATCCAGAACTCTGTGTTCACTTCTGTTATTGCAGTGTTGCCCTAGGATATTAGAGAGACAGGGTGGGTGAGGCAATGTATTTTATTGGACCAACTTCTGTCAGTGAGAGAGACAAGCTTTTGAGATATACAGATCTCTTCAGTCTGGGAAAACTACTCAGGGCTTATATACATTTAAAATGCTGCAATGGTGCAGCTGCACAGCTATAACGGTGCTATTGTAGCCCTTCATTGAAGACTCTACCTATGTTGATGAGAGGTCTGTTTCCATCAGTATAGGCACTCCACTTCACTCAGGAGCAGTACGTAGGTCCACGGGAGCACTACACCTGGGTTTAGGTCAGTTTAACTGTCACTCAGGGGTGCGGATTTTTCACAACCCCGAGCAACGTAGTTATATTGACCTAATTTCCTAGTATAGACCAGGCCTCAGAGTGTCATGTCTAAACACAAAGTAGAACAGATTGTTTAACATAAGTAGTTAACACGTACTCTATAACTATTCAGTCCTTTGACTGCAAAGGTATTAACTGGCCACTTCACCTTGAATGGTCCCTTAGAATGTTAGAATGTGTTAACTATTTATGCTAAACAATCTGATCCACCCCATATTGAGTTGTGATACTCTGGGTATGTCTGAGAGTTCAGTAAAACACTTGTGGCTGGGCTGGTTCATACCCTGAGGGCTTGGCTACACTTGCAAGTTGCAGCGCTGGTGAGGGGGTTACAGCGCTGCAACTTGCTCGGTGTCCACACTTACAAAGCTCAGCCAGCGCTGCAACTCCCTGGCTGCAGCGCTGGCTGTACTCCTGGTCTGCTACGGTGAGTGAATCCAGCGCTGGTGATTGCAGCGCTGCTCATCAGGTTGGACATCTCACACAGTGCTTATTGGCCTCAGGGTATTTAAGCAGGTATCCAGAATCTGCTACCAACAAAACCGAAGTATCCCGGAGTAACCTGCACAACAGCTCTTTGCCTCCAGCGAAGCGAGCCGCCCGAGTTGGATATATACTCAGTTCGTTTGCTTGAAGAAAACAGACATGGCGGGGAGGAGTCCGCGGAAGAAGCTGCTTATTCTGGTCTGAACCTTTTTTTACATTTAGAGTATGGAGAGGGGGTGGGGAAATGGCCCGATTGCAGGCGGGGACACAAGTGTTGGCTCAAAAATCTGCTCTCGCTCGTGTTCCCGCGTCCCTGTATCACTCACTCACACCACCACCACACCCCCCCGCTTTTGAACTTGCAGGCAGGGCTGCTCCATGGTGTCGGCTCCAAAAATCTGCTCCTCTGTCTCCCCGACGCTCCCTGTCACACTCCACCCCACCCCCCTCTTTTGAAAAGCACGTTGCAACCACTTGAACGCTGGGATAGCTGCCCACAATGCACCACTCCCAACAGCGCTGCAAATGCGGCCACACTGCAGCACTGGTAGCTGTCAGTGTGGCCACACTGCAGCACTGTTCCTACACAGCTGTACGACCACAGCTGTAACTCCCAGCGCTGCACATTTCCAAGTGTAGCCATACCCTGAGATCTGGTCTACTACAGACTTATAGAGGTATAACTACATCATTCACAGATGTAAAAAATCTACACCCCTAAGCGACATAGTTATACCGACCTAACCCCCCTGTGTAGACAGTGCTATGTCAGCCAGACAGCTTCTCCTGCCGACATAGCTACCGCCTCTTGTGGGGGTGAATTAACTACGCCAATGGGAGAACTCTCACCCATTGCCTTAGATCGTCTTCATTAAAATGCTGCAGCTGCATCCATGTAGGAATAAGAATTTTTGAGTCCAAAAGAATTACAAACATGAAAGGGTCCAAAATGTTTAAAGATTTGTATGTAAAATGTTCACATCTTTCAGTATGCCACGTGTGGACAACTTACATGCTCATTTCTTCAATTTTCTGTGTCTAGCTGTTGAATTACCTGCTTCAAGGAAATATGATGGAATAATAAAGCCACAAGAAAAAGGAGACATATACAATGTTTCTAACGAATTTCAACTTTTTCCTTTCTCCTGTCAAAAGAAAATTATCCTTTTTTTTCTTTCTTTCTTTTTGCTAGTCAAGTTTGAGGATGTAAGTATGTGTTTTGGTTTTTCATTTACAAAGAATCATATAGAAAATTATATCCATTGTGACAAACCCAGGACAAATGGCTACAAAGGGAGGGGTAGTAATTAGTCCCAGGGGGGTTAAAAGGCCTCTCCCTATCCACTGAGGAGAGAGAGCCATGGGGAAATAAGGTTCAGCTGAAAAAGGAGTTATCAGGGAATGAATTAGGTTCAGCTGGCCCCAACTGCTGGAGACCTTTTTAAACCCTCCTGGCATGGAAGCAGTGGGGAGAGTGAGAGAAGTAGCCAACAAGTTGGGTGTAGCAAAGCTCTGAACCCTTCCAGCAAGGAAGGCTGTGCTCTCTCCCCAGAAGGGGAGAAACCCAGCACAAGGGACTGACTGACTGAGGGAGGGATCAGCCAGATGCTGTGTGACCTGGAAGGATTTTGCTTTGCCCAAGCTGGTGTCTCCAAGACTAAAAAGGACAGCTTGCTGAGGAGAAGCAGGTACTTTGCCACACCATGCTATAGAATGGTTCAAAAGAGTTTTAGAGAGGATCTCAGTTTTTAACAATTTCCATTCTATGTTTTTAGAATGATTTCTGTAAAACTCTATTTTCATTTCTGTTAAATTCTATAGGACTTTACCCTAAGGAATTTTATAGGGCCAATCAGAACTTCATGGAAGTTAATGACAAAATTTCCATTGGCTTCAAAGTGAGCAATATTGGACCCATATAAAAGAAGAAAAGATGGTGAAAGGAGACAAACAAATG
Source organism: Chelonoidis abingdonii (assembly GCF_003597395.2). Taxonomy (NCBI): domain Eukaryota; kingdom Metazoa; phylum Chordata; order Testudines; family Testudinidae; genus Chelonoidis; species Chelonoidis abingdonii. The sequence goes on along the minus strand of NC_133770.1, from coordinate 171,044,835 downwards.
CTCTTTCATGACACCTAAAAAGTGTTAGTTTTGAAATTGTCTTCATCTTGCACTTTCTATAATCTTATTCTGTTCTCTATACCACATACTCTGTAGTCAATGGGAGTAATTCTAACCACTTGCCTTCATGTAGAGTGAAGATGCTACTATGCCAACAGGAGAGCTTCCCCCATCGGCATAGTTCCTTCACACATCACTGCAAGAGATGGTAGCTGTATCAACAGGAAAAGCTCCCCTGTTGACACAGCACTGTCTACATGGGTTCTTAGGTTGATATAACTATGTTGTTCAGAGGTATGTATTTTTCACACTCCTGAGTGACTGAATTATACTGATATAAGTCTGTAGTGTAGACCTGGCCTTACATTCAGAGGTGTACTTTGTACTCTATGAGGTGATAGCTATACTGTAGCTGCAAGATATCTAGTAGTTTTGCATAATTTTTTTTTCCTGATAGGGGAAATAGTTGGGGAGGCATTATTTACCATCTCTAAATTTCAATTTTACTTTTAGCAAAACTCACTTGCAACTGTTACATTATGCTCAGTTTCTAGTCAAAATCTGTGTTGTTTTTTTTTTCATGTTTCTGAATATCTTTGACCTTATGAAACCATCTATGAGCAAAGGGTCACTTGAAACTCAGCCCAGGCTTTCTTTCTTTGTTTAAGAAATGTGTTATTGACATTTTTCAATAAGAGCAAAGTTATGTTGATGCAGTTTAATGCACAAATGAAAAATCATAAGCAGGACAAGAGTACAGGATATCTGATGTTAAACAATTAGATGAAAGACCTTAAGCAAAGTTTTCAAAGATGCTTCAGGATATGTCTACCATGCAATGTAACCCCAGACCCATGTAATCGTGCTTATGCTGTGCAGAGAATTAATTTAAGAAGCTGTACTTGAGGTCCCTATGAACATAATTTCTGACAGCAGATACCCATGTCCCAGCCTTAGCCATCATTTAGCAATGTTTTATACTTTGCTTTTTCTTCATTAGTTTGCCCGTCCAGCACCTTAATCTTTTTGTGTTCCTCCTCTTTAATTTCCCATCAATTTGCATTAATAATATTGAACATCTTTACTCCACTGTTTTTTCAGGTCACTCACCTTCTGTCCTTTAATCTTACAATATTGATTAAGAACGAAGGGTGCATAGGAACCTTTAGAAGGAAAAGAAGCTTAATATGAAGTACTGTAAGTGGGTATTTTCTTCACATACATCTTATCAGACTGCTTGTATCTCCCCCACTAAGCTCCCTCCTGATGTATACAATCTCTGAGATACCTAGTAGATGTCTAAGTCCTTCCCTATTAGGAACCTGAGAATTTCATTAAGATGCAGCTGACAGTTTTCCTTACAAGGAATGCAAAAATAATGAGTAGTTTAGGACAAGGGGACTGAATGCTCCTCTCTCCTACTGCATAGCTTGGTGAAATATTTTTATGCTCTACCTGGACTGTATTTTGAGAGCATTTTTCTATCTACTCTCCTCCAATACCTCATAGTAAAATTGTGTTTGCCCTTTTTTTTGTATCTGCTGTCAGAGATTACGTTCATAGGGATTTCAAGTAGAGCTTCTTAAATTAATTCTCTGCACAGCATAAGCACAATTACATGAGGATAGAATGCTTTTACCCTTTGCACGGACAAGAAATCTGTTTCTCTGCTATTGTAAAGAAATGCTATCATACTTTTTTAAAAATCTTAGATATGCTCTATTAAAATTGTCAATGTCAGTTGTACCTGTGAAGCAGGCAGAATTTATGCACTGTTTGCTTTTAATCAATATCCTGAGGTGAAAGGTGTTTTTGAAAAACCCTTTTAAAAAAAATTAACAGCAATCATAAATCCATCCCTCCTGCTAAATCTTGGAACTGATAGGGGTTAATGGATTTGTTCAATTTCTCACTAAATAAAACGTATCCCCTTGGATGATAGTTACCATTTCTTAATTAAGAATCCACAGAAGTTCCATGCAAATGTACATAATTTATTTCCATCATATTGTTGGACTGGGAATTTTGCCAGTGAATGAAACATCTTATTATTGAGGAAAAAGGAAACTAATGCCTCTATGTCTGATGAGAGGGATTCATTTCTTAAACTGGCATACTCATAAATCTAAATTAGAGCAAATGGCTAAGTCAGGCTAATGTCTAATCAGTCTTTCAGTGTAGGGTTATTCAGATGTCTAAAACGGTGATCACTTAAGGCAAAGCATATCAGAACCTTTGACAGTAAATATGAATATGCTTGGTGGTCAACCTACTTTTCCTTCTTTAGACAAAAAATGGTGCTGCTGCTAATCTCTGTTTTGTGTGTACACACAGAGATACACAACAGAAGGTAAATGTGAGGCTTTGATGACTTCAGAGGTTTTATTTGTCAAGTTAGGGATGCCAACAGCAGCTTTGGTGTACAACTAATGAATAAGGCAGACATAGTACCAGATGGAAGCACTTTCTCAGGAGGTTTGACCTTACAAAAATAAAGAATGACTCAATATCTCTTTGGTTTCTGGCAATATGACCATGTTACATGCAGAAATCCTTCCAAAAAACAGTGAATTCTTTAGATAGTCCTTAATTGTATGAAATGTCCACAGTACTGCAAGGATGCTGGAACAATTTGTAAAGTGGGGGTGTTGAGACCATTGAACCTAACTGTAAACCCTGTATGTAATGGAAAATACTTCAAATCAGGAGTTGCGACAGCACCCCCAATTCTAGCGTCTATGCAATACTGATGAGTCCAGTATCTGTCATGGACAGGACTCACTACTACATGGAGAATGAGAGCATTTTCTGCATCTTTGTTTAAACAACATAAAAGATGGCCAAGGCATGAGTTAAATAGAAGGCATTCTGAAGTTCTGAATCTTTACCTGTACTCCAGGAATTGGCAAACTTTGAAAGGCAGCCTGCCATGCCAGGGCAGTTTGTTTACCTGCCGCCTCCGTAAGTTCGGTCAATCGCGGCTCCCACTGGCCGTGGTTCGCCACTCCAGGCCAATGGGGGTGGTGGGAAGCGGCGGCCAGCACATCCCTTAGCCCACACCACTTCCTGCTGCCTTCTATTCCCTTCTTTTGTTGTTAACAAACTAGCTTTCTGTGCTATACCTCAGGTGTTTGAAGCAGTGCTGGAGTGAATCAGAAAAATCCGAGGAGACAAAGATGCCACAGTCAAAGGCTCATATTTAAGTATTCTGTGCAGTTATAGTAGAAAAATAGGGCCCAAAAAGGCAGGTCAGGTGACCGTCAGTCATACTGGAAGTATCGGTTTGATCCTGGAGGAAGTCCAGTCCACTGATCTAGCTGAACTTCTCTTTTCTGAACTTTCCCCTTTCAGAAGGGTTTATAATTCCAATGATGTTTCTCACCATAAAGACACACATGCACTGACACTTTGGCCACGTCTACACTACCTGATTAATTTGAATTTGTTTAAACCGATTTTATAAAATCAATTTAGTGCGTCCACACTAGGATCCTTAAATCGAGTGTATGCGTCCATGGTCCAAGGCTAACGTCGATTTCAGGAGCGGTGCACTGTGGGTAGCTGTTCCACAGCTATCCCATAGTTCCCACTTCCTGGTTGAGAGCCCAGTGCCTGATGGGGCAAAAAACATTGTCCCGGGTGGTGCTGGGTACAGCCTCACCCCTCCCTTTGTGAAAGCAGCAGCCACCATTTCGCGCCTTTTTTCCTGGTGAAGAGAGCAAACGCCATAGCAAGCAAGCATGGACCCTGCTGAGACCATGGACCCTGCTGAGATCAGTAACGCAATGTGCAAGTTGTAAACACCTCGCGCACTCTCGTCTGTCTATGCTGAGCCATGAACTGCAAATTCAGGAGAGGGGATGAGGAGGAGCAGGAGGCAGCTACGGCAGCGCACCGACAAGAGCGATGACGATGAGACATGGAGACTGAATTCTCCCTAACGCGGGATGCACATTTTGACTACTGCTGGAATGGGCAGCTTCTACCCATTGAACGCTGATTTTGGGCACGGGAACAAGCACAGACACTGTGGGACCGCATAGTTTTGCAGATGTGGATGATTCCATGGCTGCAAAACTTTCTGCATGCGTAAGAGCACTTTCTTGACTTTGACTTGCTTTCCCGCCCTGAAACGCTATAAATAAGATGAGATGCATCCTAACAGTGGAGAAGCAAGTGGCAATAGCCCTCTGGAAGCTTGCAACTCCAGACAGCTACCGTCAGTCGGAATCAATTTGGAGTGGGAAATCTACTGTGGGGGCTGCTGTGATGCAAGTAGCCAAAGCAATCGTTAGCTGCTGCTACGAAAGTTTGTGACTCTGGGAAACGTGCAGGTGATAGTGGATGGCTTTGCTGCAATGGGATTCCTAACTGTGGGGGGCATAGATGAACCATACCTATCTGGCCCAGAGCACCAGGGCACCACAGTACGGAACCGCAAGGGTACTTTTCATGGTGCTGCAGCATGGTGGATCACAAGGGACGTTCACCAGCATTCCACGTGGGATGGCCAGGAAGGGTTCATGACGCTCGTGTCTTCAGAAACACAACTCTCTTTAAAGGCTGCAGCAAGGAATTACTTCCCAGACCAGAAATAACAGTTGGCGATGTTGAGATCCTGTCGTTATCCTGGGTGACCCAGCCTACCCTTGATGCCATGGCTCATGAAGCATCAAGGCAGCTTGGACAGTGGGCAGAGCTGTTAACTACAGGCTGAGCAGTGCAGAATTGTGGAGAATGTGCATTTGGCCGTTTAAAGGGTCGCTTCGATCATTACTTACTCGCTCAGATTTCAACCAAACAATGCCCATTGTTATTGCTGCTTGCTGTGTGCCCACAATCTCTGTGAGAGTAAGGGGAGACCTTCTGGCGGGGTGGGAGGCTGAGGCAAATCACCTGCCGCTGACTACGAGCAGCCAGACACCAGGGCGATTAGAAGAGCACACCAGGAGGCGGTGCGCATCAGAGAAGCCTTGAAAAGTAGTTTCAGCACGGCAGGGTATGGTGTGACTGCAGTGCTTGTTTCCCTTGATGGACATCTCCCCTCTATTGACTCCCTCTAAGCAACCCACCCTCCCCTTTACTTACAGCTGCTGAAGGAAATAAAGTCAGTATATTTTAAAAATCATTTATTCTTTATTAAAAGTCATTTGGTTAGCTTAAAAATCATGAATTCTTTCTTAAAAGTCATTCCCTGTAAGAAACCCTCCCTCCCTCTTTGGATGTTTTTGATTAAAAAGTATTATAAAAAGAGGCACAGAATTATTGGTATCCTGCATGGTGTGGTTTGGGAGGAGGATCGGGAAAGGAAAGCCCATTAAGCACATTCAGCTTAATGTCAGCTTTTGTGGGCTGCTCATGGGGGGATGGGCTGGTGCAGAATCCTTCCCCAGCGTTCTAACACGTCTGGTGAGGGAGATATGGAACTGGGGAGCTTTGGGGTGGTTAAACATGGGCTGCAGTGGCACTCTGTACCCCGCTGCTGTTCCTGAACATCCCATGCGCCTGAGGATCTCAGTTTGATCACGCACAGCTCCAGCGTTCCATCACGCCACCGTGATTCCTGCCTACACTCTGATCTTCCTGCCGCCCCTCTCATCTCGAGCGTCTCTCCTATCTCTCCGGTCACTGGCATCTTTCTATATTTGCTATCACTTCCTTCAATCATTCTGATGAGCTCTGTCACTGCGGGTTACTTCCATGATTTCTGAAAACATTTCATCTCGAGTTCTCTTTCTCCTCCACTTATCTTAACTAGCCTTCCGATGGGGTACCGAGACAGACAAGTGTGCAGCTGCAGGGGGAGAGAAAACAGGGAGAGAAGTATGTAAAAAGATACATTTAACAGAACAATGCTTGTAGTCTTTCACAGTGAATAAAACTATGCACCTTACATAGCACATGTGATTCACTACAAGGTCGTATTTGCATCCTTTAATATGATCCTGTGTCCCTGGTGTCTCAGAGCACACTGCAGACGCAGGTCCCGGTCCTGGCATCATTCAGCTTCCATGCGGCCATGGTAAGCTTATGTTTGACTTCTCCGGGTTTTATCCACAGTGACCTATCATGCCTGCTGTTAAGAGAACCAGTAAACCCCAACACTGCTCTTTCCCCTGCTCCCACACTGCATGGCTGCTATCAGGTAGCTATTGTTACTCATCTTCCCCTTCCTCCCCACAAGGCTGGCTGCTAGCTGGGAAGATCCCTGCTCGGGCAACACAGAAAAGCCCAGCGCAAGCCTTCCTCCCCTCCAGCTCAGCTACGGGCAAGGCATGAGTAAAGCGGCAGCACAGTAGGAAAATCGCCATGTTTGCCCCCTCAATAAAAAAATCCCTAATTTCACCAGGTTACAATGAAGATATAACTCTGGTGAGATAACAGCGGAAGATTTAGACATATCGTTCTTGACTGCTGAGCATGTCAGGCGCTTACAACAGCTGTGCTTCTGTGAAGCAATGATTCCGAATACTGGCATGCATGCCTGGGCGGGGGAAAGTCTCGTTAACAATGGGGGACCGTGATAGGCCCCTTGCCCCGACAATCTCTGAAAGGCTTTTGAAGTACCCTCCATATCGATTCATGGAGATTTCTGGGAGGATTTCACTCCTCCCCAGACATGTTAACAGAACTTTTCCTGTAACTTTACTAGCTTGCGAATGATGAAACCCCTGCTGACAACGCTGCTTCAAATTAATATTAAACGCTTGTTTAAACCTTGTTTTGAAATTTAGAAATGTTACACTACCAGAAGGTCCCTTCCATGGTTCACTGCTCTGGGAAGTGGCTTGAGTGGGCTGGGAGGTTATTCTGGGGTCAAAAAAGCTCCTGGCTGCTGTGGGGTAATTGGAGCTGGTGTGATGATCAGCAATGTCTTCCTCTTCGTCTTCCTCACTCCCCCTCAAGATCCTCAGCACACGGTTGATATCGCAACCACAGCATCTTGAATCAACGCAAGGGGTGGGTACTGGTGGCACAGCTCCCAATATTGCGATGCAGTCAGCATAGAAAGTGGCATGTTTTCGGACCTGCTCCAGACCTTCCGTTTCTCTCTCTAGGTTTTCTGGTATGCCTGCCTCAGCTCTTTCACTTTTATTTCTGCACTGTACTGAGTCTTCCTGTTCCTTTTGGCAATCATAGACGTGAAATTCTTTCAAATATTTTCTCATTTGTTGACAACGGAGTTCTGTGGACTGTATCCTCTCCCCAGAAGCGATGAGAATCCAGTACCTCGTGTGTGGGTCCAGCGTGGTGCTCTTTTTCTATTCTCAGGGAACTGCATTGTCTTACCTGTGCGATGAGCCTGCGTTGTCACACTGTGCTGATCAGGAGCTCCAACGCGGCCAACAGGAAATTGAATTTCAAAGTCCGTGGGGCTTTTCCTGTTTACCTGGCCAGTGCATCGGAGTTCTGACGACTGTCGACGGTCAGTGGTGCTCTGTGGGATACCTCCCGGAGGCCAGTAACTTCGATTTCCGTCCACACTACTATAATTCCGATTTAGTAAAATCGATTTTAGGGTTACTCCTGTGGTTTTGATGGAGTACAGAAAGAGCCCTTTAAATCGATTTACAGGGCGGTGTAGCGTGGACAGGTGCAGCATTAAATCGATTTAATGCTGTTTAAATCGATATAACGGTGTAGTGTAGACCAGGCCTTTGAATGGTTTTCTAAAGTAAGAGAGGCCCCAGTGGTTCACTGTGATCTACAGATAGAAGACTTCCTCCTCCTTCACATCCCTTTGACACATAGATTTCATCTTTTATTCACAGGAAAAAGGTGCTGATAGCAGTACTGCCAACCCCAAGCATTCAGAAATTGTGAGTAAGACCCCCCCAAATCATGAGTGACTTAAATGATGAAATATAAAAAAATATAGGGGGTCTATTTGCTCCCTGGTTTCTTTGCCTTTGAGATGTAGTTCATCCACCTTTTCAAGCATTTCTCTACAACCATGAGGGCTAGACATTTATTTTTATTTAAAATGGAGATTCTCAAAGTAACATGTCTCTAGCAGCTGTGATTTTAGGGAAAACTGCAAATATTGTGAGACTGATAAAATCACAAGAGATGGCAGTGCTAGGAGTAGGGCAGCTGCCTCTGTAGCACTGTTCCCTTCTTTCCCATGCCTTGTAGAAGGAATGGCTCTAATCTTCTGAACGTGGATTCAGAAGTGGGCTAGTTTACCTTTATTATATTTACTTTTTTGCATTATATCCTGCTTTGCATTATATTCAGCAGCAATGCAAGAAACCTACAGGCCTGTATCCTGTAAGACATTAGCTTCAGCAAGTTATCATAGGCTTGAGGCCTATGAACTTTGAACAGATGAACTTTGAACAGATAGACGGCCCAGCGGAGAACCCCAAGTATTTGGGGAGCTGAAAATAGAGTTTTAAGGGGAAGTTTTGACCAAAGGTACATGAGTCAACCACAGAAGTGTTCTGGCAATGAACCGATGTACATAACAGATACATGAAATACATCTAAGGCTAGCCTGCTTCTTTGTTATATAGCTTTCTTTATTTTCTGATGGGTTTGATTATTTGTTTTATTAGAATAGGTTTATGTTAGAGTATATTTTGACTATAACACAAGAGACCTACAGCCACATCCTGTATGTTGAGCTAGGACAAAGTTAGCATACATATGTTTGGGACCTTCCACCTAGATAGATGGTGATGAGCTAAAGCATAAAGGTCCATATATGGCTGCGAGAGAGATGCAGTCCTTGGGAGATGCTGTGACAGATTTCTGTTACCAATCTGCCTGAGGCATGAGGTGATCAGGCTGAGGCCACAGATTGTTAGGAGAGGAGATGATGGAGCACACTAAGTGTCTAAGTTTTAAAGCTCTACTAATGCAATGATAAAATAACAGTGGAAAGTGCTGGAGGTTCCCCACATCACTCAGAGGAAGGAAGAAAGCATTAGTGCCCCAAGACCTAACCCACTTTAATACTCACATCCATACTCCCTGAGGCTGGCCAAGCCTGGGTGTAATGTAAGAAGAGGGAGAAGGGTGGACGGGAGTTCTGGTCCTGTGCATAGTTCATCCAGGGTCTGCTGTTGATCTCCAACTTGCTTCAGCTCTTGGGAGGTTTTTAAGCCCTAGTGTCCTTTGGGGGGTGTCTCATTCAGGGACCTCTGTTCCTGGTGCTCTTTGTACCAGTTCAAACCAGCCTTCCATGGCTTTCTCAGCTTTCCCAAAACACAACAGCCTCAGGGACATGAAAATGGTTGTCCCCTGTCCCCCCACTCCCCCACCAGCCTTCACTGTCTCGCTTTTTTTTTTTTTTTGGAGCCCCTTCAGTCCTGAATCCTCCTTTCTCACAGATGGTCGGGGCGGAATAGGCCCCCGTCTTTCTTGGCTGGCAGCCAAGAGTCAGATGTGGCCTTGGGCTGGAGTCAGCGTCTTATCTTTGGACTGAGCTAGCTGAAATGTCAAATTAACCTGTTCTTTGCTTTCTTTCTCCCCCTTCTGCCTCTTGCAACCTGCAAAAGAATCTTTCACTCCACACCCACACTTTTGACCCTTTCCGACACACTTTGCAATGCCTGCACCAGTGTTAACAACATACAAGGGTGATTTTCCTCCCCCTGGTACCCCCTGAAGGAAGGGGTCCTTGAGGCTGTGACAATGCCAGAATGATGGCCACTGGTGATGATGGGGAAGGTGATGAGGAAGATGATGGCTAACACTTCAAGTTGTTCTACAGGAGATGGTGTGAGTATATGGATGTGCAGATGTATATTCTGTAGCATCTCTATCTACTTACTGAGTTGGGGTGCTTGTTTATACATCAGTCACTACATTTGTAAATATAAAAGTTTGTATACTGTGAATATTGCAACTGTGCACATTGGGGTTCCCAGTTATACAATAATTTAAATAATACTGGGCCCCATCTTGGTGCATGAATCTATTAACTCTTAGAGTGATAACTGAGGATTAAGTAAATCAATATAATTACTATATAATCTAAAGATCGGGCAACAGGGAATATGGAGGAAAGCTGATGAAAGGGCTTAGAGAAAAATGCATTGTCCCTCCTAAACCTACTCAGAATCCACAGGGAAGTTAATATAGCTTGATAATGTTCTAGCTTTTCAGTAGTGTCCTTCCTGTGCATGGAATTATTTCCCCTTAAAGGAGAAAGAGAGATTAATCTTGTAACTGTTTTCAATGTCTCTTCTGCACACAGTGCTCTGAATAGCGCCAGAAACTCTGGTCTGTTTTTCACTGTTACTGTTTGGCAAAGATTTGTGCAACAGCAGAAACACTATAATTCTTTGTGCAAAAGCAGGAAGATTGAAGTAGATCAGTTCACATTTATAAAGTAATAGTGTATCCATACATCAATGGAGTAATTCTAGAAAGAGGACAAAAAGCATACAATCTTGTGTCTTCCCCCTCAGAATCACTGGGGATACCACTATCCTTAGTCTTTTTGCCTTCATAAGATTCTCCATTGGTTCTAGCCTTCAGTGTTGAGTTTTTCAAAATGTGCAGGGAACCCCTACTAGAAGGGGGAAAAGAGGAGTTCCAGGAGTAGCTTGGCATTTCTCAATGGAGCTGTATGATGTGGGAGCCAGTAGTGAGGTAGGGAGGCCAAGAACTCATCTGGCCTCCTATGGATGATCCATGAGTTCTGGGGGTTAGAAGTCTGTGCTCATTCCAGTGTGGAGGAAGTGGGCCAGAAGAACCAACTTCATACTGGAAAAAAAAAGATTCGTTAGCACACTCCCACGTTTTGTGCTAAGGTCATTCATGAAAATGTTAAATATGATTGGTCACAAGAGTGATCCACTAGTAACCTCCCTCCAGCCTTACAGTTCACCTTTCAGCATGACCCCTTGTCATCTCTCTTTCAGCCAGTTCCTTATCCACCTTTTTATTCTTGTATAATTCCCATCTTCTCCAATTTAAGTAATGATCAGGGGTGGTTCCAGGCCCCAGCATGCCAAGCACGTGCTTGGGGCGGCAAGCCATGAAGGGTGCTCTGCCAGCGCCACGAGGGCAGCAGGCAGGCTGCCTCCGGGGGCTTGCCTGTGGAGGGTCCGCTGGTCTCGTGGTTTCGGTGGACGCCTGCAGGAGGTCCTCTGAAGCTGTGGGACCAGCAGACCCACCGCAGGCAAACCACCAGAGGCAGCCTGCCTGCCATGCTTGGGGTGGCAAAATCCCTAGAGCTGCCCCTGGTAATGATGTCCATGTGGAACTGTATAAAATCCTTTACTGAAATCCAGGTAGATTACAACTACTGGATTACCTTTTTCCCCTCAGAAAATTGGTTATCTTCTCAAAGAAAGAGATTATGTTGATCTGCCATGAGATCTACCTTCTGTAAAAACATGTATTTTATCCTAATTAATGGTTACATCTCTATGTCCTTAACAACTCTTTCTTTCAAAATTTGTTTTAAGATCTTGCATACAACTGAGGTCAAACTAACAGGCCTGTAGTTTCCCAGATCACTTGTATTCCTTTTCTTAACTATAGGTAATATATCTGCAATTCTCCAGTCTTGTGGACGACCCAGGTTCATTAAAAATCCTTGTTATTGGGCTGGCAATTTCATGTGCCGATTACTTAAGTATTCTTATACAGAGATTATCTGTGCCTCCCAATTTGGTTCCACTAAGCTGTTTGAGTTTGGCTTCCACCTCAGATGTGGTAATTTCTACTTCCATCTCACCACTGCCTCCCCAAGCTCCTCACCACCCTTATTAAAAACTGAGGCAAAGTAATTATCTAGTTGTTGAGCCATACCTAGATTAAATATAATCTCCATCTCACTCAGCAGTCCTGCTTCTTTCCTTGTTTTCTTTTTATTTATATGGCTAAAGAACCTTTTACTATTGGTTTTAATTTCCTTTGCAAGGTGAAATTCTGCTTGGCTTTTGGCAATTCACATTTTCCCTACACTTTATGATCTCCAAGAAATAGTTTTCCTTGTTGATCCATCCCTTTTTCCAATTCTTGGAAGCTGTCTGCTTTCTCTTAACCTGTTTGAGATGCTCATTCACCCAGTTTAGTTTGCAACTATTCTCTAAGTTTTTCCCATTGCAGGGATGCAGAGCTCAGATGGTTTCTGCAACTTTGACATACAGTAATTCCAAGCTTTCTTCATTGAAATTACCACTAGATCCCTGGGTTCTTCACCAATCTACTTCCCTAAATAATTCCCTTAAAGTTTGCCCTTTTGAAATCAAGAATTCTAGCTGCAGATGTATTTTTTTTCTATTCTTCCGTTTAGTTTAAATTGAATTAATGATTACTGGAATGAAGGTTGAGCTCTACAACCAGTTTCTCTAAGAGGTCATTACTACTTTCCAATAGTAAATCTAAAATGGAGCCTCCTCTTGTTGGTTCGGTTACTCCTTGAACAATGAATTTGTCAGCTACCACATACAGGAATATCTGGACCCTACCATTATTAATTGCACTTGACCTCCAGATTATATCTGGGAAATTAAAATCACCCATAAACACACAATTCTCAGTAATATTTAACAAGATTGTTATCCATATCAAAATTGGATCCTAGGGGTCTGTATCAGACCCCAAGCAATATCCCAGTGGAGTCTCTGCTACCTTTCTTCCCCCAAGAGATTTTGACCTAAACTGATTCTGTTTTATCCACTCCATCACTTTTTTTTAATTTATTTAAAATGTACCTCATTATTAATGTACAATGCTGCTTTACCACCTTTACCTTTATTTCTGTTGTTCCTGAACATACCCTTCAATATCTGTATTCCTGTCATGAATACTTTTCCACTATGTTTCCATTAGCGCTGTCATATCTAGTTTCATGTCCTTCATCAGTCATTTTAATTCCTCCATTTAAAAAAAAAAAAAAAAAAAAAAAATACCACAGACTCGTTGTATTGCTGTGCAAACATCTTAGTAGGTTCTGCTCAGCTTCACTCAGATTCCTCATTGGACTGGTACAGCCATTTTACTGCCAGTATCTATTACTCTCAGTGGCACTGGCACTATCTTTCCTCTTATTGTCCATTCTCCTTCCCTCTGTTATTCCTTTTTCCATTGTTGTATCATCTTTTACTTGATTTTCCTCCCACTCAATACTAGAATCAGGCATGGAGAGTACCTGAGCATCTCCCAGAAGTCTCCCCTGAATTCCCAGAGTAGAGCTCTTTTAATCAGTTGTGCCAATCTCCATCTCCCTATTCAGGCATAATAGGTGGATGAGACAAACAAGCAAGAGGGGGGTGAGATGGAGAGGGAAGCTGAAGTAACAAATATATAAGATGTCAAGTTCTTGTTTGTCAGTAGTAGTGGTCACAGCTTTCCACTTGCCTTGCCATTATCAGGCTGCTTCCCTTCCCTTGAAATCTACAACCAGAGATTATCATCTTTCTACATTTGAAGAAATGTAGAAAGATGATAACAAAACACCACTAAAGAGACTAATTAAATAAACTAATCATGTTCAGAAATAAATGTAATTATTTATACTCTTCATTCTTACACCAGTAGATGACTTGGAGTCAATGCAGTGAAACAAACAGGAGGTAACCTAAGGTGTTGGATGAATGAGAAATTCCAGAGGCATAGAGGTGCTGTGATATAAATGCAATCTTTCTGTTCTTGAAGATTCTGGATGCTGCAATATTTTTCTCAAAGAAAAAAATATCATCCAAATGTGTACTTCTGTCTAGTGAAAATCCAATAAAAAGGTTGTTTATTTCTTTCAATTTAATTGCTTGTAAAACTGAATCAATATTAATCATACTAGCTGGCAAACAGGTAAGTGGCATCAAGGAAGTCTACTGTAGAAATAGCAGTACAGCATTAAATTCACACAGCTGCGAGCTTGACAGCAGTCATTGCGTATCTGAAAATCCATTTTACTTCCTCTCATATGCATATGGTTACGGCTTGCTTTTCAAATAAATCTGATCAACATTTTGTGGTATGTGAACATTTTCCCATCTGGTGGATTGTTCATAAAACTCATTTTCTCTGATTTAACGAGGAACACACCAGCATGAATGGTTTTAGATTCATATGCGGAACTTGTATGGATATTTGCAATCCCTCATATGCCCCATAATATGTTCCTAATTTTACAATTGATTGATTTATGTTCTAAAGCTAATAAAGCAGGTGTCATGGTGTTTGGTTATTCTTTGCTGCATTAAGCTATTTCATTTTAAAGTGTTATGCTAGCCAAGTCTCTGCATGTCTCAAATCAAAAGATGAACCTGTTTGAATTTTTCAAGCCATTTTATGTCCTTACTATTAAGTTCACCTCTGCAGAATGAGTCTGAATATCATCTTAGGAAATTCTCTAGCTGCTCTTACTGGCATATCATAAAGTATTGCAGACAATCTATGACTCAAATGGACCAAAACAAGTATTCTAAAAATTAAATTAGGACTCTTTTCCTTTCTGTAGTAATTTCTGAATCTGCTCCAGCCTGTGTGCTGCTGCATCTCTCCCAGCTTAGGGCTCAGCTGAACAAGTAACATACCCTGAATATAAAGGGGTCATAGAAAAAGTCTCAAATCAACACTGCAGAAGTCCACATAAGGATAGTCACTCCTTAGCCTCAGAAAAACTGCCTTGAGTGGGGTTACCTATCAGACTAATCTAGCACATTTAATGTTAAATTCAAGCTTTGAGAAGAAATACTTTCTGTGCCCACCAAGGGGTGGCCAGATACTAAAACAGACTTTAATATGTGAAATCTGCCATCTGGTGACTAGACTCATGTTTGCATCCCACTCATCACTGGATCTGACACTGGAACTGAGACCTTCACGGTCATCCTGTAGCAGTTCCACCAGGGAAGCCAAAATGGAGCTTGTCTTACGTGATACAACAGAAGCTGCAGTCCACTTATCTGAGCTTCAAGCCACTCTTCATAGCAAAGGTTTTCCTCCTGTTTTGACATTGCACATGGGGTCTAAAAACACTGCCCTCTCTGCCCACTGGTGCACCCACTAAATGACGGGCAGACATTAGAGCAGATTTAACCAGATACTAAAGTCTCCTGTCGGATAGCCTGCTCTAAGTGCCTCCTTCACATTATTGACAACACCAATCGAGGTTAGGCTCTTATGATCAATAGGCAGCAGGTGAACCTAAAATGAACCTTTCAATGTCCAATCCAATACACTATGTTTGTCTCATTTAGAAGTGTCCTTTGAGGCTCTCAGACATTACTGAATACCTTCGAGTATTTTAAAGTCAGTTATACTTTGAAATGTGCTGCTTGACATTTAGAAGGCTGCGTGAAAGCCTTCAATCAACTGAGTTAGATCCCCAGGTAATTAAGACACCATTTCTAAAAGAAGGTTGTTATGGTTTCAAAGTCAAGTATTGCAAAGTTATGTAAGCAGGGTCTGAATGAGCTCTCCCCTGACATCTAGTAATTAGCTTGGGGAAAAGATTTGAACAGACTGTATTTGCACAGACACACCTACTCTGCCTAGGTTCGCAGCATGATGGAGCTGGTTTGCCAAAATAATCACTTTTGGATGGAATTGGGTTACAAATCTCTTTACTATCAAGTGCAGGGGTAATGAAATGTTATCCATATTGCATGAGTAAAGGGCAGCATAACTGTACTTACCCTGACTGACTGAGGGGGTCACCCTAAAGTGTTCCTCGCTCGCTAACCAGGGGATGGGGATGCCAAATCCCAGCAAAGGAGAGAGAGAGTGTGGGAGAGCTCTGCCTAAGGAATTCTAGACAGGATTTGATCCTCCCCTCTCTGCTGTTTAAAGAAGAGCTGATCAGATTCAGTTGAGAGTCCTTCTTTTGTTCAGTGATCATTAGGGGTGAAATATCTGATAACTGTGTGCTAAGCCTTAGACCTGATATGGGACAGAGTTGCAGATGCAGACACTGCACTAGCAGTGAGATTCCTCACTATCTGCTGAGATCACTGAGTGGTGGAACCTCAGAACATGACTCACCACAGGGGACAGCAACAGCAGGCAAAGGCAGCAGAATGGATGATGGCAACTGTGAGCCCAGCTGCAGCACAGCAGCTGGGGTACAGCTCAATGCTTCCCCCTTACTGCAGGTGAGAGTGAACCTATATGCATGCACCTCTGAACTCTGAGTCTTCACTGACCAAGGACAGCAACTGTGAAAGGGGTGCTGTGGGGAGAAAAGGCAATGGTATGTTAAAGGAACATTTGTTTGTTAGACTTTCACAATGGAAGGTCAGAAACTGAGGCAAAGGACACCGTCCACCATCATGGGTGTTTGCTCACAGTCATATGCTTTCAAATCATGGTTGTGGTGTTTTTCCCAATTAATGCTTGGATTTTTCCCCTTTTTATTAAGTTTTCTTTGCTATACACAGACACAGTGCTTGTGAGAAGGGATGTATTGCCTCTCAGAGGTACCCAGGAGTGGTGTTAAATTTTCCCAGATTATTGGGTGGGGCCCTGAACCCGTTCTGTTTTGAGGCATCCCTAGATATCAAACCTAGCCCTTGTTCCTGCCAACTTCACCTTGCAGAAGGGTTACAGCTAGAAAATGCTAGAATTAAGGTTGCTCTTAATGCATGACACAGTGTTTAATTCCATGATCCCAGCCTAGTTTTGTTAGTATTTGCTTTAAGGAAAATAGCTTCTGTCCTCTTCAGACATTTTCAGCTAATAAGTTATTATATTAAAAGTTAGTGTACTTAATTATGAATTTTACTCACATCCTGAGACCTAAATATGTTTAATTTGAGACAAAATTTAAACATTTCAGGAAAGAGATGTAACATTCCCAGGAGAACAAAATAGATTTGGTTCTGTTTAAAGTCCACAAGTTGTGCAATATAGGTATGTTTATAGTAACTTCAGTTTATTTGTCCATGCTAACAAGAGAGATTAGCATACTATTAAATCCAAAATCTCTTGGTAATAAACATTCCATGTACAGTAATGCTTTTTATCTGAAGATTCAAAGTACTTTACAAACACTAAGTCAAGCCTCAGGTCATCCCTGTGAAGCAGGTAAACATTATCACCTCTGTTTCACACTTTAGGTATAGCTACACTGGAGCTGAAGGTATAATTTCTGGTATATATAGCCATGAGTGGCTATATACCAAACTAGTGCACTGGGAACAGCAGTGTAGCTGAGGCAGCATGAGGGGCAGGATAGACCAGCTAAGTACATACCTAGGGCAGCTGCCCCTTCAGTAGATCACCCAATTGCAGCTACTCTTCTATTTTTACCACAATAGCTCAACCAGAGTTAGCACAAGTAGCTCTATTCAATCTAGAAACTGCGTACCCAGCTCCAGCGTAGACATGGTCATTAGAGGCACAGAGATTCTAATTACTTACCCAAAATCCTTTAGCCATAAATACTTAATTCTTATTAAGCACTTTTCAAAGTAGATTTCAAATGCCCTTTACAAAGGAAGTCAGTACCAGAATCCCTATTTGGGATACTGAGGCATAGGGAGGGAACTGATGTTCACAACAGACCAGTGGAGGAACTGGGACTAGAACAGGTCTCTCCCGAATCCTAGTCCAGTACTCTATGGGCCTGATCCTGCACCAGTGAAGTACACAAGAACATTGCACTCTTTATTCCAATGGGCTCAGGATCAAGCACCTAACACTAAGACCCAGATTCACAAAAAATACTTATGCACCTAAATCCCAGATTTAGACTCCACGTGATTTATAAAACTCCGTCCTAGCCCTGTAGGTCCCTTAACTCACTTGGCCCCTAAATTTTTCAGAATAAAAATTTCCCTAGGCAGCTAAGTCTCTGCCTTTGAGCATGCATGTTGCAGCCTCACTTTACAAGTCCAGTTGCCTATCCTTCTTCCTAAGCCTCAAAGTGATTCACAAACTAGGGAACACAGGCATTTGTCCACATGAGTTGCACTGTGTGGGGGCTTCAGAGCACACCTTCCAGATATCTGGCCAGAGGAGGAGGAAGGGGTGGCAGTAATAGTGCTCACTTTATAACTCTTAGCTCAGGCACTAAAGTACTCACCTGGGATACAGGACACACAGGTAAATTTCCCTCTCTACCTGAGATGCTATGAGATACTTTGATACTCCCTCTTTGAAGCTGTTCCACTTTGGATTAGATAATTACAACCATTGGGCTAGAGATGGAGTGAGAATGACTCTGTAGCCAGGGGCGGCTCCAGGCCCCAGCACGCGAAGTGCATGCTTGGGGGGGGCAAGCCACAGGGAGGGGGGGGCTCTGCCAGCGCCATGGGGGCAGCAGGCAGGCTGCCTCCGGCAGTTTGCCTGCCAAGGGTCCACTGGTCCCGCTGCTTTGCTGGACCTTCCGCAGGCACGCCTGCAGCAGGTCCACTGAAGTCACGGGGCCAGCAGACCCTCCACAGACAAACCTCCGGAGGCAGCCTGCCTGCAGTGCTTGGGGCGGCAAAATCCTGAGAGCCGCCCCTGTCTGTAGCCTGATGATTCGGGCACCCCTTGAGTAGCAGGAGACCAGAGCAAAGTCCCCCTGCTCCAGTGATTCTTACTGTTTATACACAGTGGAACAACATCAGCAGGAGTAGCCGAGGGAGGCCCACATCAGAATATCCTGTTGCCCAGTGGTAAGAACATTCTCCTCAAAGCTGAGAGACCACAGTTCAAATCCTTTTTCTTCCCTCAGGCAGAGGGTGAGGAACTGAACCTGAGTTTCCCATATCTCAGGTGAGTTGGGCTAAAAGTTATAAGATCGGCGCCTCCTCCTCTGGCCACTCTCTGCACCTGCCTAACCCATTGTCAAAAAACTTCCAACATCTTAGGCACCTAAGCCGCTGACTCCAGGAGATCATGAATCACTAGCAGACAACAGTGTTTCTTTAAAGGCTGGGCTTAGGCTCTTATCTTTGTGACAGTGACAGGGCCTAGGATATACCCTTCTCATCAGCATCTCCCATCGGCTAGCTTATAAAGGGATCTACCTAGTGTACTGGCTTCTGTGGCTCCAAGCCCAAGGCATCTATCTCTCCAGATTCATAGTATAGCAGCTTAGGCACCTAACAGACATTGTGAATCACAATGTTGTTCCTGTGATTTTCTAGGCACCTAAAAGTTAGGCGTTGTCATGCTGAGTGTCACAGTGCCTTAGGCTTGGATTGACAATGGGAATAAGTGATTGAGAATCTCACTGATTTTCACTTACATGCTTTTGAAATGTTTATCCTGTATCATTAACATTGGGGCCACTAAAATATGGATTTATGGCATATCAGTATGAAAATAAAAAAAAGTTACATTTTATTTTTTTCCAAATTCAGAGGAGCAGCAATGGAGGAGGTGTTAACTGGAGAACAACTGAAGGGCAGATACATTTAGATATTTGCTTAAATTCTTATAAGCTTTGCTGATAAAGGCAAGCAAAAACATTAAAGAAGATAAATAAATTTTAAAAAAGGTAATAAAGGATCATTTAATTAGCATTCTGGCAACAAAGTTATGTTTTCTATAGCATCAGTCTTTGCTAACGATTCTTTCACCTTTTTTCTGCAGGGGAGGGTGCCAGTTTTACATCTAAGAATTTCTTGGCATCACTGTGCACAAAAGTCACATCATTAGTCCACATCAAGGTCAAAGGCACTTTAGCAAAATTAAGAATTAGAGCATTGTCGGGCTGCCACTCTCAGTACATTTCTTCCTTGTTAGCAAACTAGAGAAAGTAGTTATTATAGAAACTGCTATCGAGGTCAGACATTAAGTATGAGACCTTACTGCAAATCTTGGGGAATCTGCTTTTAAGACAATATATGGCATGATCGTCAACTCCTCATATTGCAGAAGGAGTTTATATCTGAACATTCATGCTGAATTAGAAAACTACATCACAGAATTTGTGCCAGTGAATGGGAGTGATTTAAATCATTACCAAACACATGTGGACATATTTTTAAGTAGGAGATCCATTGCCCTTTAGTGTAGTTACATGGCACTTTACATTTTCAAAGTGATCCCATCACCACCTGTTCACAGAGGTGCTTCCCAGGGCCTCTGGTGGCATGGCAAGCATTTGCTTCCTGTTCTTGTCATGTGAGGACAGGCAGTCTCCAATCCGCAGGGTAGTGTCTTTACCCTCCCTCTGTCCGAAGAGGGCATTGGGACTAGATTTGGGCAAAAATGTTAATAGAAAAAAAATTTCTAGAGGAAAATGCAGATGCAGGTCAACCAAAAGGTTACATTAATTTGTATTGATTCCATCTAACTGTTTTGATAGACCAAAACTAAAACAAAAGTCTCCTCTAAAATCAAAATATTTCTTTTTTTTTTAACGTATTCAAAATAAAACTGCCAGCAAACTGAAAAATCAGTTATTTACATAGCTTGAAATCAGGACAGGAAAACTCTCAAACACTGCAGTCATCTTTGAATAGGTTTTATCAAATCTAGGCTAGAAGAGTAAATAAAGAACCTTAGAAATTTCTTACTAGATTTTTTGAGGCCTCTCTTCTATTAAAGCTAGTTAGAAAATGAAAAACCAAAATTCCCAAATTCACCCCTTTTAAAACAAAAACAAACCAACCAACCAAACAAACAAAAACTGTAGATTAAAATACTATTAACAGATGTTACAGCCCTAGCTAAACTCCCTTTGTGGGCACTCATCTAAACTCATGTACTAGACCTAATTTTTTGGTTCTCATAGGCTTTTAAACATATTGACTCTGAGCAGTGTTCAGACACTATCTCTGTATCTGTACTTTCAGGGAGATACAGAGTTCCTTTCTTGGTTGCGGGACCCTACAGTCTAGCTGCACCAGTTCCCAAGATCACTGCTGACCCACGAGGTGTCCCTTGCAGCTTATGCAGAACTCCACTGTAGCTAAGAATCTTCCGGATTTTTGTTTCTCACTCCTTCTCTTAGCAGTTAAAGTACATAACACACAGACTTTGTAAAGGAGTTGCAGAACCACACACTTTCTTCATAGACACAGCACAAAAGATATACAGCTCCATGGAAAAATTAACACCTGCACAAAAAAACTTTACCTGAGTTTCCCTTACCCCTCCTGAAAGTCACTTGGGTCTTAGTGTCTTCCAGGCATCTAAGGATTCTTCTGCATTTCCTCCTCTCCTGTCCAGTCTTGTCCTTAGGTTCTAGTCTGCTCCCTTTTCTTTGTGAGAGTCTTCCTTGTAACAGATTCTAACACCTTTGTCTCTTCCTGTCTTTCCTTTGGGATTTTTCCAGTCTCTAGTCTTCTGTAGTTGATACAAGTCAATACATCAGTTAGCAAGTCAATGGACTTTTGCTTGGTTGTGTCCCCTTGGACTTGGATAATATGGGTATGTCTTGATACCTTTTCAATTAAATACCAGTGTACGGGCCATCTACACCTATTGTCTGTCTTCAAGGATTAAGTAAATTCTATGTAACCACATGCTAGGCTAGTAAACCAAACAGGCAAAGGTGCATAAAATATTCATTAAAAAATACAGGTATCTCCCACTATCTTTGCACCACCCTACCTAGTGGTTCACAAATGCTAAGGAAGTTTGAGGGTTTCACAGTGTCTGTTGGATTACTAAGTGAGAGCTGCAGGTGCCATTGCGGTTTAGGGCTCAATCCTACAGGGTGGTGAGAAAACTTGCATTGATACAGCAAAGCTGTTAAGTACATTCTTTGTTTTAAGGACATGTAAAATCCCATTTAAATTAATGGAACCAGTCATGCTCTCAAAGTTAAGTAACCATGGGGCCAGAATGCTCAGCACCATATATCAATCCCCTAGTGCAGAACTGAACCTAGTTTCCCTCTCCTGCTGACTTATAGGAAAATCATGACAGATCCTGCCCCCAGCTTCCCCCCCACCAAGAAGTGGTTATACCTGGCAGCCTTCTGGAGATTCAGAATGGGGTACAGCCATCTATAACATTTTCAAGACTCCTGCAAAACAACCATCACTAAGCAAAAGCAGAAGATGGCATTGCTCTCCTTCCCTTTGTTGATTATAGCAACAGTAAGTATGGGCTTGTTAGCGACAGGGAAAGCAGTTATAATGGCATATAGAAGGCTGGTTATAGGAATAGAATGAGGCCAGCTGGTCGAAGGAGAACAAAGTCAGTGGTTCATAAATCTCCCACAATGTGCAAACTTTGCTCCCCACCTTAACTTCAGAAAATATATCAAGCCTTGGATCCAAATTCAGCTTCTGAGGATTCAGGGCTTAATATTTCATACTTCTCCAATAATACCCTCTGGAGTTAAATCAGTTTCTCTTGAAGAGCAACAGAATAATTAAACAGGCCAAGTATTCCGCCACTCTGTATATGAGTCTATAACTTCTTTCCCCACCTCCTCCACAAGACATGACTTGCATACTCAAGAGTAACTACTGCGGCTCCATCTGAAAAATTATATTTTAGCCTCAGAGCTTTTTGTTTAGGCCATTCAGTATGTCATCATTTTGTTTCCTAAAGTATTCATAAACTTGTCTATACTGCTTGCATCATACTAGTGTTGCATCCATTGTGCTGTATATTTGACTATTTGAATTCATTTCAAGGGATTGATGTATTGTCTGCTTTTGAATACAGTTTCTGAAATGACACATATTTTTGCATCTAGGGAGCAAATTGCCTCTCAAAAATGTATTATTGTTGTCATCCATTTAGCAAAGGATAAAAGATCTATCTTATTACCAAACAGTAGTCTAATGTAGTTCAACAGTCATTTAATTACAAAGCTTTGAAAGCAAAAGAGAGCAAAACAGACTAACAAAAAGGCATATAGCAGAACCCCAAAGAACCAAAGTCATTCACAAAAGACTGAATTCCAAAATTGGGAGGCATTCCCAGATACAGATCATTATACTATGTCAGCAAAGTAATCAAAGAAATCATTAGAAGTCAAGTGAATCTCAAACTGAAAGAGATGGCAGGATATCAAGCTAAATTCGGGTCCAAGTGAATCATTATCAAATAGATTTCTCTGATATGGTTAAGGATACACAAATATTTTAATACCTACCACAAAAGTACTGCTCTGTTTATTTGATTAAAGCTTAATTTTGATCAATAAGGACTATAAAGTTTAGAGAAATAATTGTACATGAAAACATCTAAGTGAAAGATTCTATCTTTAGAACAAAAACTACATGTCTATATTACAAGTGGTAAAATGTATATCTGTGTCAAGAACACGGTGAGAAGAAGACAACATTAATTACTTCTGAATAGCAATGGAAGTGCTTCAAGGTTGTCTGTTGCCTGCAGACTTGTTAGTTCCTTCATGGAATATGTCACAAGGGAAGGATTTTTGAAGCAACACCAGCACTCTACGAAAAAAAATATCAATATGATGCATGACTGTAATCCCTGCTTTGCAGATGTTAATGCTGTGCTTGCAGCAGTAAGAAAAATAAAGATGCCAAAATGTCTGGAAAACCAAAGCTGGTCAGTTCACAGTACTAAAGTGGGGATATCAGTATTAAAGCAAGGCTATTATACAGCTGAGAGGGGAGGACTTTGCTTTAAAAAGTTCAAAGCTTGTGGATTTAAAACTTTTGCGCACACAATCAAACCTTTTGAGGTTTGTTCATGCTCTCTGAACAGGCTACAGTGTAAGAAAGGCAGTTAGAACTGTACAGAACCCCAAGGTTGTGGAGGGTGGGATACATGCAAAAGATTTTATACTAGAAAAATGGCTCTCAAATTGCTAGAAGCAGTGCCATGCATTAAGGTTATGATCATCCAGTGAGAGTTTGTACTGATCTTGTAATGGTTTGAAACTTTGTGTTTCTTGCTTGAGTCTATTTTCAGATTCCAATTAAGCCTTAGAAAAAAAATTATCATAAGCTTTTATCTTTGGCACCTCTTCTTTCCTTATTTCTTAATCATTTTTGTTTTATTAAATTAAAGTAAAGCAATGTGGTTCGGGGATTAAGCATTGGCTAGAAGTCAAGACCTTCTGAGTTCTCATCTCAGCTCTGGAATAAACTTATTGTGTGCCCCCGGGCAAGTCACTTTGCTGCACTCTCTCCATGTGCAATCTGGGGATAATCACACTGTCAATTAAATTCAGTATGGTTAAGCTATATATGTGTAGTAACACCTATATATACAGGTTTTACTGAAAAGAAAAAGAAAAGAGAGAGAAAATGCCTTCTGCTGTAAATGAAAGTCAAGGGGATGTTTTGGTTTAATTTTCTAGTCAAGCTTTAACACATTTGCTCTTATATGTGCATTTAAACTCCGTTCTCATCCATTTTGGAAATGCTCTAGTGCAGAAGTGAACTAATATACAATAATTTACAAAGGTTATACTCCATATTGAAGAGGTTCTTCAGTTCATAATTTTTAAAATGCTGTGAAACGGCATGTCAAAGATTGATCCTCTGTGTTAAACTGGGTCAAGAAAACAAAAAGTTCAGGTTATAATAAAGACAAAGAATGACGAATTGCTGATATACTCACCTGAAATGGAAAATGACAAACATCTAACATTCTCACTGAAAGAAAATGTTACAGGGGAAATACACACCAGGCATCCCGCGAGAAGACAGTATGATGGAAACCATCTGTCCCTCATCAGATGGGTCTAGAATTATGAATGTGTGGAATACAAAGAAAGAAACAAAAAGCTAACTTCAATGACTACCTAAGGGACTCCCTCCTCACTGCTTGCCCCCCCCCCCAGTACTGGTGAATGAGTTGAATGGGGACTGAAATGTCATTTACAGAAGAGCTAACTTTTGGGAAGTGTTTAATTGCTTTTTCAGACTTCATCTGAATCATCATCATTTGACAATATTTGTAGTTAATCAGCACAAAATGAGGAGCATTGCATCATCAAGACAAATGATCATGACCCGAGTTAATGACACTGTTTCTAGCAGTTTATGCTTTTTCTGTGCTGTCTTTCCCAAGTATCATATATGTCACATTCTTGGGGCTTAGTGCAGTTCAGGAGGTGAATTGGAAAAGAAACCACTTTACTGCTGGGACTGTGATTAAAAGCTACATCTTCAGTGAAAATTATTTATAAATACAAGCTTTAGCCACAAAGATGAAGATGATGTTGTTGTGGTTCAAGACTGTTTTGTATTGAGACGTAGGCCAGATTCCATAGTCTGCAATGGCATGAATGTACCACTATGGAAGAGCTGCAGGATCAGATTTCAGGAGCCTGAGTCACCATATTGGCTGCTAGACCCCTATGGAAATACATACTCAGCAAAGACGAGCACATTTGAGATTCAGACACTTAATTTGCAGACAAAGTTTCATAAGACCTGGACCAGAGATGTCCCCAGGAGATGAATCAATTTATCTTCCCTGTATCTAGGCCATGCTTTTCAATTTGGGAGTGTATGCTTTTGAGTACACAGGCACCTTGTGCTACTGCAAGGTTCCTACAAGTGGACTCTCTCTTGGTGTGAGCCTTGAACCTTGCTTACGACAGCAGGAGTCTGCACAACTTATTGGGAATACGGGTACACAAGTACCTAAGTACACAAGCTATCTGTTGCGCAGAAGCCCTAAGATTTATGGATTGCCATACCACCTTGCCTGCACACAGGCTAAACAGGGTCAAACTTTCATTAATACTTTGATGGAAGACTACCTCCATGCATCACAAGTTCTGGTAGAAAAAAAAAAGTTACAGTTCAGTATTGAATCCATGTCAATATAGTGTGTGACAAAGCTCTGTCCTTGTCTCAATGGGTCCTTCACTTCCTGGTGGATTTTGCTAGCCTCAGACTCTCCACATAGCCCTTCTCTCTCTAGAGGGAAAGGTCACAGCCTACTGAGCTGTTTTCATCATAAGCCAGCAAGGGAGGAGAGGAGAAGCAATCCTCCCTCACACAGTCTCTGTTGTCTCCCAGTCTCAGTGATTAATCGGGGAGGTGAGAGGGGAGCCCAGGCCCACTCTCTACTTCAGGCTCCACCCCAAGAACCCTAATAGTAGCAGCTATGGTAGCTGACTTTTTTGGAAATAGGAGGTGTACAATTCCCTGGGTCACTTCCCGATTGTGGTCCCCACTCAATGTCTCCTTCACCATTACCTCAGGGCCTCCTTCCCTTGCACCTGATATGGATTCCTACTGCTTAGGTCCTCCAACAGCATGGCTTCCTCCTACAGCTCCTGACACATGCTCCTAACTGACTTACTGACTGGGAGGCTTTTAATTAGTTTCAGCCAGCCCCTAATTGACTTCAGGTGTCCCAATCAACCTAGCTGTCTTCCCTGCCTCTGGAAAGATCTTAATTGGCCCCAGATGTCTTAATTGACCTGGAGCAGCTGCCATTTACTTATTCTGTTAACAGGGACTGGTTTAACCTGGGGCTAACACATCTGTCTCCCACTACTTTTTTATAGCCATCTGGCCTTGCCCCATCACAAGTGATAGGGAACAAGCTGATCTTGGAGGAGGAATCTGTGAAATGACACTAAACCAAAGTACCAAGCATTGTAGTTATTTATTTAAAATGCATTAATTACATTTATCTTACATTATTGCTTTATTACTGGTATTATAAAAAAAGAAGACCCATAGTGTTTTTAGTAAGGGTAGCTAGTGATGATATCCCTGGTATCTTGACCAAGCTCCAATACAGGAATACCTAAAATCTACCCTGTGGCTTTAACTAATTACAGTTTTCTTAGCTAAACTGCTATTGTTGACTGTCCAGCAGCTGCTGTGTTCCCCCACTCCAGAAGTGACTACCATTCATAAGTAGCTGAAATGATATAACAATTATCTACTTCAGAAAGCTTGTATTAACTACTTAATTATAATTATTAAATAGGTAAGTATGGAAAATTATAAGGTAAGGCATATAACTTCAGAGTTTTGGGCTTATTTAAAAAAAATAATTCACTTAGGTTGATGTATACTATATGTCACAAACGAATTCAAATTATTGCAGTATAACTTTGGCTTTGATTTTTTTTTTCCCACTGATGAAGAATCACTGAGTATATATCCTGTTAAATTATTTTTTTTCGTATTTTCCTTGAAAACACTACAGTACTATCAACACAATGTTATACAACAAAATGGACTTGTCAATGTTTCTCAGATTTTGAGAGAGGATGCTTGCTATAGTTTTTATCCTCCTTACTGACAGAAGGTATGTAATCGACAGTCATTAGAAATGCACCATTTTGCATCATGTCACAGGAGCTTAGAGTACGAGTCACACAGAGTTTAGTGTAGAGACTCTTTTTTTTTATATTATCTGCTCTTCTTTATTGTGCAGTATTTCTTTGTTTCTATATTTAGCAACAGCAAATAAAGAGGCAAATAGGATTTAGACAGACTTGTGAATAGTTTCAATAAAACACTGTCATTTGCATTGTAAAGGGAAAAAAAACTTCACTAAACTTATATGAATGCAGATACTTCGCTACAATAGTGGGAGATGCTCACAATGGAACAAAGTACAATGCCAACAAGTGGCAGATGGACACCACAGGTACAGATGAAAGTTTGACAGTAAGGAGTGTGATCACATTTCTGTGTCTACCATTTCTAACACATTCAATCCCAAGGTGTGCTTGTGCATCTGTTAATACCATTTTCTCTCATTTTCTGAGGCTGTATGAGAATCACCTAGAACATGCGAGTTGGCTGTCAAAGCACCCACATATTAGAGCAGAAGAATGGTCTTGTATTAAGCTGATGGAAAATTTCCCAACTGAAAGTTTTCTGTTAGGAAATGCTGTTTTGTGAAACTCAAAAATTTCCACATGTAGGTCTCAATTTCGGTGAAATTTAGTTTAGACAAAAATTGAAGTGAAGCATTAGGATATCAAAACGCAATGGTTCATTTTATATTGGATCACTTAAACTTTTTGTTTCTCAAGTACTTTTAAAAATGATTATTTCTATATTTATATTATATATTATACTATAAATTGAAAACAAAATTTAAAAAGTCAAAATCAGGGGAAAAAATGTCAATTTTATAAAAATTGAATGCTTTGATGGATCCAAGAGACTTTTTTTAACATTTAATTTTGTTGGAAATTTCAAAGTTTTTTGTTCTTGTTCCAATTTGGAATTAAAACAAATTTCAATATTGCATCATTTCCTATGAAAAGGACATTCTGGTTCCAACATGGCTCCAGTCTTGTGGGTAAGACACTCAGCTAGGACTCAGGAGATCTGAATTCTGCTCCAGTTCTTCCTGTGTGACCTTGACCTCTGTGCCTCAGGTCCCCATCTGTAAAATGGGGTTAATAATTAATTCCTTTCTCCTGCTCTTTTTCTGTCTTGCCTAATAAGCTGTAGGTTGATCTAAGATACACTACTTCAGTTACGTAGTTGACTTTAACTTAGGTCGACTTACAGTGGTATCTACTGAGATGCTATTCCACCGATTTACCTTATGCTGGGAGCTGAAGCACAGATATTGATGGGAGAGCGTTCTTCCATTGACTTAGCGGGTCTTCACCAGACCTGCTAAATCAACACCGCTGCATCAATCACAGCACTTAGGGCTTGTCTGTACTTACAGCTAAATCAGCACTGATTTAGTTGTAAGTATGGACAAGCCCTAAGTTCTTCAGGGAAGGGACTGGCTCTTGCTATGTGTTCAACAGAGCCTCAGTCATGATGATCCTCTGTCATTTAATGGGGTTAGGCATGTGTTTAATTACTTTTCTGAATAGTGCCTCTAACAATGCAGAATATCTGAGCCTCTGCTCTGCATTTTAAGGAATTCGGTGAGATATAAGGATGGTAATATCAATAATATGTAATCAGATACATATTATAATATCAAAAATACAATATCAATATGTAATCAGAATTCCCATAGAGGTTATTTGTGACAGAACATTTTGCTTTCAGGAAATAAATAATTGGCTTGACTGTGAGTATTGGTTAATGAACAATACCTCCTCTTACACCTCTTGTAAAATACAATAGTGTTTTCAGACACAAGCAACAGAACACAACTTTGCTTTCTGATATTTGTGCTTCTTGAGCCCACAGAATTAAAGAGGAAAAAGTCAATGGGCATTCCAACAAAAATCACTAGGACAGCAGGACCTTCTGTTAGGGAGGGGGAAAAGGATTAATCAGTCAAAGTGAAACATCTGGTCATCTTTGCCTGAATTTCCTACAGTAGGATTAATAACTTTCATGTATTTAACAAGCATACATTTGAAATGTAATCCAAACAGTTGTTAAAAGTATTCTATGCCTCTTAATCAAGGCATCAAAACAGTTTTTTCTATACAAAGCTGCTTTTTTTCTTTTATTGATACTGTGTTGATGTACAAAACTTTGCTTCATCAAGGTCCCATTATCCTACAGAAAGCAGCAGGTGGGTAGTTATCTTCTGCACTAGCACTTCAATTTTCTCATTACAAAAATTGGCTTCATCTTCCTGGCTTGGGAGAACCCTGATCACTGTCACTGAGACCTTGGGGGCCATTAAACAGGAGTAGCAACAATGGAAGAAGTGCCAACAGCAACAGCAGATATTTTAGCAACAGCTGTCTGGCTTTGCATCCTCCGCCTGGACATCAATTTGAATGCTGCAGTTTAGCCAGCTTGTGGTGTTTGTCCCCAACATGTATCACAGAGCCAAGAAAGAGTAAGATGTCCTTTAAATGAAGCAACAAGGGCTGTTGTCTCATAATGCCTCAGCAGATTGTTAGCATCTTTCTACATTCCAAATGATACTGAAAGAGTAATCAGCGATGTACATGATATGGATATAAAGTGATATGAACCCAAATTATTTTAAAATCAGGATTTACATTTGTGCAGAGTTTTAACTGAAGTGTTTACAGCAATTAACTCTCACAGCACACCTGAGAAGAAGATAAGCATTATTATCCCCATTTTACCAATGGGTAAACTGAGTCCGAGAGCAATTAACACTATCATTTGTCCCCTGTCACAAAGCCAGTGAATGGCAAAGCTGCAAATGGAAACCAGGTCTCTCAACAACAAATCTCATGCCCTGACCACTGGACCATTCAAGTTGGCTGATGGATCATTTATTTTTCAAGTACAGCTTCCACTTCAGTAAACATAGGCAGTTGTTGTATAGTGAAGGACATTAGAAAATACAAGAATGCTTATGAACCCACTTAGTTCATGCATCTTTAGGAAGTTAGTTGTTTTATTCAGCTGTGTGTAATTATGCATAACAATAGTGTCACTTCAGATAATCATCTGATCCTTCTTTGCATCTCTGGGGTCTGCAATTCTCATGAATTATCAGGATTTCTGCTTCAAGAATGAAAAAGGTTAGAGGTGTTCAAAAATACATATATAAAATCATTAATACGTAACGATAAACAGAACCAGAATAATAGTTAGCACTTTTTTTTCCCTGTCTTCAGGCAAGATTTGTTTCTTGGTTTAATTGGAATTGGTTTGACCTTTTATTTTTGTAAAAAGTCCAATCTTGCTCCCATTGAAGTCAAGGGGATTTCATGCAGGTTCCTAGCAGGCAATTATGGTTTTGTATTACTTTAAATACTCTGCATTTCGCATGGTACCAACCCAAAATGGGATCATTTAGGCTGAGTCTGACTGATTTTTTTAGGTTTCTTAACACCAAAATATATAAAGTGATGTTCAGAAGAGGCATATTCATGTGATCCAAACTTTTCTCCTTTTCCTCAAAATGACTCAACCACTGAGTTTCACATAGGTCTAAAATGGCAGGTCTTATATTACTCAGCAGTGCTGTACATTAGCTGATGACTGAAACATAGGATACTTTATCTAATAAAATTTCTCATAATTTCTGGGTAAGCAAAATGTAATTACCAATTTTGGAATTTAGCCAGGACACTGAGACTAACGTTAAACACACTGCTTGCTTGAAAGTGCCATAAAGTGGCCATTCGGGACCCTCAGTTTTATATCTTATTGGAAATATGTATTTCACAGCAAATACGTTATAAAAATATGAATCCTGGATATCTTAAGTTTCTAACATTTGAGAATTAACTTCAAAATATTGCTGATTATTGAATACCATGTATGATACTTGCAATTTTTTAAAGGGGTTGCCTGAGGATTTGTTTGACTCTCTTAAGAATATTTCCCAGACTCACTCACTTGCCTGAGAAGTCACTTCCAAGGACCCACAAGCCTGAAGCTAACAGTGACATCTCAACAGCAGAGATGATGCACTGCCTGAGCGTCTTTGCTGTGCCAGAAGATATAAAGGCTTTCCAGGGAGGCCCTCTACCTTTTCTACCTTATTGCTACCTCCTTATACTAATTACTCAAACAATGGTATTGTGAGAAAGGGCACTGAAGAGGTATCTGCAAGGAACTTTGTATGTGCTTTGTGATGGAGAACAAGGTACTGGGCAGTTGGGGAGTTGTACTCCCTTATATAATTTTAGGCTTTGAATGTTTGGTATCACAAGGGAGCATTCATGCAATCCTCATAGACACAACTTTCCAGAAGGTTGTGGAACATAAGGTCAAAACCACCAATTGCACAAATAGAAATGACCAGAGGACCCTTGCAGAAGAAAAGCAGCCTTCTCCCTTCTCATATTACCTTTACAAGGACAAAAGAAAATAAGAATGTCCTCTTGATCCTATGGGAAAAGAGAACACAGTGACTCATTGTCCCTTCCTGAGCGAAAATGAATAAAGAGAAAGACACTACTTCCTCTAGCACATAGACTAGGAGGAGAAGAATTTAGCATAAAAACTATAGTTTGGATGAACGCTGAACCTAAATTTTCATACATGTTACAGATCCAGAGTCCCTCCAGATTACACTTACGTGAAGATCACAAAAATGTATTCACAAACATTTATTCAAATAAAAAACATATTTGCTTCCAAAAGTACTTACACAGCTCCTTTTAATTCACTTTCCTGGACATATGTATGAGTGAATTTTTCCTCTCAGGAATGTTTGTTGAAAAACAAAGTCTTTGAATACTCACAAAAATCTATGTTCACAAAGACTCGTACCAAAAGTATTAATGTGGCAATCTTGACATCTTTAATTTCCCCCTATTCATTTCAAGCATCCAATCAGGTCCCAGAAGCAATATCATGTTGATATAACACATCATGAATAATGAACAGCAAGCAGAACTGGGTGGGAAATGGCTTTCCTAGTCCACAAATATTTGCAAGAATTCTATTCCTCCCCCACCTCCATCTCAAACTAGGACAAAAAATTAATTTCCAAAAGTATTCACAAACTAAAACTGATTTTTGTTTGCTTGTTTGTTTTGGATTCAGATAAAACTTTTCATTTCGATTTTGACTTTTAACCTTTTTTCAATCAAATTAGCTTAATTTCAAAATGAAAAGTTGTTTCAAACTCAAAAAAAAAGTTTTTTCTCGTTTTGAAAATGTTGAAACAAAGTTTTTTGACAATTTTGGAAAAAAAAAAAAAAAGCTTCCCTAATATTTTTTGGAGTCAGGAAATTTGTTGAACCTGGCCTTGTTTCATGTACAGTTTTGATTTTAACAAAACAGCATTTTTTGACAAAGTTTCATTGAAAAATTTCCAATGTGCTCTAATGGAAAATCATGGAATACATAGTCACAGGGCGAATAGCTCACAACAGTTTATAGGTTGAAATACATTCACATTGCTATTCAGCATATTTCAACAAACACTCAATCAATTTTTTAAAAAGAAGGCAGTTCAGATAACTCATTAATGGGGGAAAAAAAGGGGTCCAACTCAGCAGCTGAATATTCTTGGGATCTGTATACAAGAATACCAGCAACAAGTGATCCTTGTCATCATGCAGGGGCCTTGATTCAGGCTAAGCCATGTTCTGCCTAAATCGTTAGCATTTGGGTTCATAATCTGAATTAACATAACTTTCAAG
The DNA here is from genome assembly GCF_003597395.2 of Chelonoidis abingdonii. Classification (NCBI taxonomy): domain Eukaryota; kingdom Metazoa; phylum Chordata; order Testudines; family Testudinidae; genus Chelonoidis; species Chelonoidis abingdonii. The sequence goes on along the minus strand of NC_133770.1, from coordinate 171,012,053 downwards.
TCTGCCAAATGTTAAGAACATATGCCTAAAAACTAAACAATAATCTAGTCATTCAAATACGTTCTTTTCAGTAAGCGAGTGGAACGAAGGGTGAAAGAAATCTCCACTGAGCAGTTTTCATACCATTCTCTAACTGTTGGTACCTACTAAAACAGGCTGAAAATTTAAATTATTAGGCTTACACATGTTTAAGTGCACTAAAAGAAACAGAGGACAACTAAATTATAAATGCTAATATTTAGAACTTTTAACTGCTACCTGACAGGCAAAATGTATCTGGATTTGCTGGAATGCCAGTGGGCTTTTATTAGCTCAGCCCATCAATCTGTTGTGGAATGGAAAAGAAAATAGGAAAATATGTTGTCTTTCTCCAGGGATCACTTCAGCTTTTTTTTTCTCTTTATTTTATCAGACTTCTTGTTGCTGTAAGGGTCTTGGAGGCCTATTATTAAAACACCCTGCAGTCCTAAGGGAAGAGAAGCAAGCTGGTGATGCAGATGGCAACATTGTGAATGGAATAAGGTAAAAGCAACAAAAAAACAAAACAAAACAGTGAAACCTTATCATGGTAAAACTTATGCAGTGCTCCTGTTTCCCTTTCTGAATCCAAACAGATATTTCTGGAAATCCTCATTTTCATTCCCCATCATTTATTCTCCATTCATTGCAGCTTACTTGCACTACTACTCACATATGTAAAAAATCACTACAGGAAAACACTATTTCAGGGTTGTTGGGTTTTTTAAGGATTCTTTGGCATAAAACAAATTAAATCCAAATGGGCTCATTCAGTCATTAACATCACATCTGCAGCAGGGCTGTGCCTAATATAAAATATTTATGTGATACAAGGATACATTCTTAGTTGCTTTAGAAATTACATAAAATACTAAATACTTTAGTAGCCAGGTGACCATCAACATAGTTAGTGAGGGGTCAGGACAATAAAAATAATAATAATAAAAAAACCCAGAGCTTTTTCCATGTGAAAATTCATCATCACATTCAAATAAATACTGTGCAAAAATATGCTGTCCCTTAGAATGTTATTTACAGCATCTCCTTGGAAGTTTCAGCTTTTGATGTAGGTTAAACACTATACATTTTGTTTCAAATGTGATTAAAATAAATAATACTATAGTTTATATTAATACTGGAATCCATTTCCTGTCATTTGCAGCATGCACTAGGTGCATAATCCTGCAAGCTGTTGAGCAAGCTTGACTCTCGTTGAATTCAGAACATGTTGAAAACCATCAGGAATGCTTTTACATAACTACTGTGACTTTCCAAAAAGGACCAACCGGCTTCAAGTCAAGTGAGTCAGCCTTCTGCATTCAAGTGCCTAGCAACATTTTCAGAGGCTATTTTGGAACACTTTGTTCATTTCAAGAAAAGCAGCCCCATCCACAGAAAGTCAGAAAAGATTCCTCTGTAGTAGCTGAATGATTTACATTGTTATTGACTGTACTCATGCCAATGATAGCTACTGGAGATAATGAAACAATCTATAGAAATAAATTGCATTCAGTGAGAATGGAGGGTGCACAATACCTCCCAGGAGATGTGCAGCAACTTGCAGATGGGTTTGAGTTTGCTCTTCACCTTGAGGAAGGACTTGGGGCTTGAACAATTATTCCACTCATTGGTTTTCTTCTAGAAATGCATTAGTACTCATTGATGTGACATATTGCTTTGTTTTCAACCTCAGCATTAGAGTTTCTTCTTAACATTAATTTTACTTAATGACTGGAACACCTATATTTTCTCCTTTCAAACACTGGACCTGTTCCTTGTTGAACTCATTTGGTACTATTTGCTTCCACTGCTGAGTTTGGCAGCTTGTTTCTTATTCCAGCTATTTGTCCTGCCAAGAAACTCTACCTGAATCATATTCAGTGCCATCAGCTAAAATATGCTGGATTCCTATGGTGTAATTGGAAGAGTTTTGTAGGACTTCCCAGGAAATTATACAAAAAGGGAACACATGCACAGGAATGAGCTTAAGATTTTGGAAAGTAACATATTCTGCAGCTGCAGATGCTCATAAAACTGTTTTTTTCTCATTAAGGAAAACATTTCAACAACACCCTTCTTGATAAAAATTGATTGCTGTTATTTTTGCTACTGTTTTATTCTGAAAAGGATTGATTCCAAGTCGATGGGCAGAATGCCTTCCAGTCTACTAAAGAGATGCAATTGGAAAAGATGCTTTGCTTTCAAAAATGTGTAGTTGAATAAGCCCATACTGTATGTTTAAATATGCTTTTGTGTAGGTTGTTGTTTTTTTCCACCCTAAATGTCTCTGAGTCTATTAAGACGGCCTGGTGGCCATCAACTTAGAAGGTCTGGTATAGTAAGATTCTGCAGCTAAGGTCTATGGCATACTTTTAAAGTGATGAGTATACAGCAATTCTGAGGAGCCCTCACTGCAACTTGCAGGTGAAATTCACCTTTAGGCAGAGGGCCCAATTTTGAAGGTTCAAGTGAAATTTAAGTGCTGCACAGAAGTGAATTTTGTCCTATGAGTTGAGAGATTTTTCAGCATACAGCACTAGATACAATCCTCCCTACCTCCTCACCACCCCATTCGTATCAGAATATCTTGTTTTGTAAATGTGAGTTTTTCAGTATATTAGATGGTGTCACTCTGCTAGTTCCACAGATGCGTAAATCCTGACCTTAATAGTGCTATTTTATTTATTAAAGCAAATAAGGAATCTACAGAATGCTGGCACCAACATATTGTTCAGGTCTTCCCTGCTACAAATGTGCTACAAATTGAGGCCCCTGAAGTAGAAAGAGAGAGCCTAGTGCAAGGCCTAAGGCCTGACTTAAAATTCGCAAAAGTCAGGCACTGCTGCGGTCAAAGTTAGCAAAGTTTAGGCTGTGTGCAAAACTCAGGCCCTTTTACAAAGCAAATGCCTGCTTACAAGTTCACTGTCCAGTACACGAACTTGGTAAGAACACGACTGGCACTGCAAAAACAGACACTCCTAAGAGCTACTGGACACTATGTATTCACATAAACCCTTGATGCAAAGTTATAGTGTAAAGATAGTCCCTGAAAATGATACAGAGACATGCTGACCCCTCCCTCCAAAGATAAGATTAGGATGACAGGGTGATGATTGAAATGTTTTGATTGAATCAACAGGTACAAGGTAAAGAGTGGTAACTAACCACATTAGAGGGGCAACACACAACTTATATCAGTGTATAAAAGAGGGGTGTAACAGGGTGCTGGCCAGGAGACCTGGATAGGCCCCTGTTAGCCCCAGCTCCCATTAAGGGGAATTAATAGGAGCTGGCAGGGTGTAGCTCATTGCTGGGCTAAAGATAAAACACCTGTGGGTTTTATGGGCCAGGGAGCTGTATAAAGCTCGCAGACAGTGGGGGGAACAAGAAAGGGAGGAGTCTTAGGCTGGAGTTCCCAGCTAGCTACAGAAGCTAGCTGTCCCTCAAGGGGCTACCTGGGCTGAATTGAACTGTATATAAAATGTGGTAGAAACACTGAAAATAAAAGGGCATTGGTGTTTGCCCAGAGAGGTCTCCTGTTGGTTTTTGAGAGGAGCAGTGTAGTGTACTGCTACAAGGGGTCTCATGAGGAGTTTCTTTGTCTGGCATGGCAGGAGCAGAAAGTCCCACTACCCACTGAGCTGGTCCATTATAACGGGAATACATGTCTGAGATCTCTGTAGACTCTGTGGGGTGCTATTACTGTGCTTTGTTGACAATAAACCTGGCAGAGCGCCTTCGCCACTGAACCGAGTCTGTGGGTACGTCTACACTACGGGATTATTCCAATTTTATATAAACCAGTTTTGTAAAACAGATTGTATAAAGTCGAGTGCACGCGGCCACACTAAGCACATTAATTTGGTGGTGTGTGTCCATGGTCCGAGGCTAGTGTCGATTTCCGAAGCATTGCACTGTGGCTAGCTATTCCGTAGCTATCCCATAGTTCCCGCAGTCTCCCCTGCCCCTTGGAATTCTGGGTTGAGATCCCAGTGCCTGATAGGCAAATCATTGTCGCACGGGTGTTCGGGTAAATGTCGTCAGTCATTCCTTGCCCCGGAAGCAACAGCGGACATCATTTTGCGCCCTTTTCCCTAGATGCCTTGGCAGACACCATAGCATGGCAATCCATGGGCCTGTTATTTTTTTACTGTACCCTAGGTATGTTACTGATGCCGCTGACAGAGGCAATACTGCACGCGCTACAGCAGCGCATTCATTGCTTTGCATAGCAGAGATGTTATCAGTCGTTTCTGTACCGTCTGCTGCCATTGTAAATTGCAAGTGAATGAATGGATATCGTCATTCTGTACCATCGCGCTATCAGAGTGGCCCCTGGCTAGTTGGCCTGGGGGCGCAAAAGGCAAAAATGTGAAGACTCCCGAGTCAATCCCCTTTTATGGTATCTAAAATAGAGTAGTCCGCCTAGACTAGGGTCAAGTGTATAGGAAACCAGTGTATTCAGAGAAAAGAGAGCAACAGCTGCTCCATTATGACAGAATCCGCAAAATGATGAGCTGCATGCCATTTCACGGGGTTGCCCCTGCACAACCCCAAGCCCATTGGCTTCCTCCTCCCAACCTTCCCTGGGCTAACCATGGCAACTGTCCCCCGCATTTGTGTCATGATTAATAAAGAATGCAGGAATAAGAAATCAGTGACTTGTTAGTTGAGATAAAATGAGGCGGAGCAAGTCCAGCTGCTATGATATTCCAGGCAAGAACATAAGCGGTTGGGGAGAGGAGCCCAGCACCCACTGCTTGACAGTCCAAGGCAGAGGATTAAGCAGTGTGGGGGAGAGGAGCCCACATCCCATTCTGTGAATAGTCAGGCAGTACAGAATCTTTTCTTTCACATGAAAGAGAGAGAGGGCTGATGGAGCTCAGCCCCCAGTTGTATGATGAGGACGGTTACCAGCCGTTCTGTGCCATCTACCTGGAATGACCAGGAAATTCATTCCTATTTTATGCCAGAAAGGACCCCCAGCCCGCCTCACTGAGCCACCAGGGTATTGGAGCGCTATACGCATATTGTACGTCTTTTCATCACCGTGGAGAGAGAGGAGCGGATACTGCCTTTACTGCAGCAGCACGTGTCTGCCAGCAGCAATCAGCAGTACACATAGGGTGACACTTAAAAAAAAGTCAAGAAACCATCTTTTCTTTTTCTTCATTGTGTTGGGGGGAGGGGTACAGTGACGGGAGCTATCCCTGAACCGCACGACAATGCTGTTGTGAACCTGCCAGCATTGGGACGCTCAGCCAAGAATGCAATACTTTCGGCAGATCTGCTGTGGACTGTGGGATAGCTGGATCCTCAGTACTCCCGTCCCCTCTGCCTCATAGCGTCCATTGAATTCTTTTGTGCTTCCGTTACGCTTGTCACGCAGCACTGTGTAGCGGAGATTTTTTTCTAAACGGCTTGTGCATTTCTCTTTGTAATGGCACTCTGATAAACAGATGTGCTCTCGCTCATAGCAGTGATCAAGTCAGTATCTCCTGGATGGCCATGCTGGAGCTCTTGTTGGAATTTGGGACTTGTTCGCCACCCTGTGCTGATTAGGGTCCATGCTGGGCAACATGAAAGAAATCAAACGTTCACGAGGCCTTTCCTGTTTCCTGGCCACCTGCACCTCGAGTTCAGATTGCGTCAGAGCAGTCACAGTGGTGCACTGTGGGATACCACCCGAAGGCCAATACCGTCGATTTGCGGCCACACTAACTCTAATCCGATATGGTAATACCGATTTTAGCGCTACTTCTCTCGTTGGGGAGGAGCACAGAAACCGATTTTAAGAGCCCTTTATATCGATACAAAGGGCCTCGTAGTGTGGGTGGGTACAGCGTTAAATCGGTTTAACGCTGCTAAAATCAGTTTAAACGCGTAGTGTAGACCAGGCCTCTGATCTAGGGCAGTTTTTTCTGTTGTACGAGCTACCTAGCCAGAGCTAGTAAAGCATGCAGAAAGCATACACTGACAACAGCCCCATATGGAGGAGAGTTCTTTTCTGGCTGACTATGAAATGCTCTATCTGAAATAGTTTCATGAGAGTCATAAATGCTGTAATCTGGCCCGTGAGTCATATAGATTAAGTTCATGGTACATATCTGTCATTATGTAGCACTAAATGTATCAGAACAGACTGATTTTATTAACTTTCTTGGAATCTAAATGGAAATAGATAAAATGCTGAGAAACCTTTATCCAAGAAACCTTTCTGAAGGCATCCTAAAACATCCTGAATAAACCCAAGGTTTATCCTTCATTTGCACTAATATGGGATTAGAATAGAATATTAGAATATTACAGTAAGAAGAAACCTCAGGAGGTCATCTAGTCAAGTCCCCTGCTCAATTCTTGATTAATTCTTGTTGGGAGCTAATCTAATACTAGTTCAAGTGAAAGGAAAAAAGGGATCTGAATCTAATTAGATGCTGTAACAAAAAGTTGCACAAAAAATTGCTACAAAAAATTGCGTCTTTTTTTTACATATACATATTTTAAGACTGTGAACGTAGTCTAACTATTTGTGTACTATGGTATGAATATAATTTATAGACATTTTAGAGGCTGTTTTATATTACACCCTTCCTTGACCTTCCATCACAGGTACTTGAAGTCTATATTTGTTATTGGAAGAACCATAAAGACCAAAAAAAAAAAAAATTGGCTGTGGATAAAAATATTACATTGGATAATGAAGATACTACAACAATAATAGAAAGTTAATAACATTTTAGCAGAATAAGGAACAATTCCAATTGTTCCTCCAAGACAATCTCCACCTTTGCTGCTGTATGATAACTCTTTTTCCAAGCATATTCTACCAGTAGGCATATATGGTGGGTGGGAATTGGAGTTTCAATTAAAGTAGTATGTAACCTTTCATGCCTGGAGCTATGGATATGAACATGAGGGAAAAAAATGTAAATGCTTCCAGTCAATCTTATAGCTTTGAGATGAAGAGATTGGCAGGCCACGGAGCCAATTCTACAACTTCAACAGGCTTATATGGAAGGTTGCATACTTCAGATGAACTGAGTACTAAATTATATCCATACATTAGTCCTTTGTTAGTATTTTTTTAATGACTGATGACATACTAAAACGTCAGTCTTAAAAAAGGGAGAGGGTGGGAGAGAGAAGGACCTAAAACAGGCTGGTGACATCTGAAAGTAGATGGGAAAACCTGACATAAAGAAATGCTCTGAGCCAGTTTGCAACAGCAAGGAACAAACATATAGTACTTGACACAAAACAAGTTAGGCAAAGCTTACCCTGATTTTTTCTTTTGCCGGAATCTGACATTTAAAAATTTATTTTTATTCTGAATCAAAACTAAAAGCTGAAATTCAAAATTTTCTAAGAAATGAAAACTGAGAAAAAAATATTTGGAACTATCAAAACATAATATCATATAAACTACTTTATATTACCTCTATAATATTTAGTATTTCAGATTTAGATAGAAATGTAATAACATTAATATTTTCAGATAATATAAAAGTTGAAAAAATGAATCAAAATAAAATGTTTCAGCATTATTGAACCAAGAAAATAAAACCAACTGGCATTTTACCATTGAAAAGTTAATCAAAATCAATATGTTCCTTTATTAGTCATTTTTGTCTAAAGTGCATTTTCTAAGTGAAAAGTATTCTGTCAAAAAAATTGACCAGTTTTATTAATTACTATAATTTTTTTCAAGACACAAAAGGTGCAAGCATCTCACAAACTATGTGCAGACACTGTCCCTTCTCAAAGAGCCAGCAGTCTATTTTCAACATGGCACATTAAGAGAGGGAGAAGGCTGGAGGACAAAAAGAACAGTATTAAGATCATAGAGGTACTCAGCAAAGCGTCCATAAGTCATGATTTCATTATGATATTTAATTTTTTTTAAAGTTAGTTTCTTTTTTTTATTGTAGCGATGCCAGGAATGCTTCTATAGTTAAATCATGACATCTGTTTAAAGGTTGATCTTTACAAGTCCTCTAAAATGGATGTGCTTATTCAGATTTCTTTGAAATTTGGTGTATCTCAGTAGGGTGGAGTAGGGTAGGCTAAGTGACCAAAATCTGGAGTAATTTGAGCCAGGGTCTCTGGATATATAAGCCCAGAAAAAGTAGCCATTTTAAAATTCTACTTTTTTGTTTTGTTTTATTGTTATTTCACCTAGAGATCAAACTATTGATAACACTGGTCTACAATTTTTGAGAAGTCGTCTGCTTCAGAGATAAAATGTGGTATTTATTATGTATTTTGATGTGCTGAATTCAAATATGACAATTAAAACAACTGATTGGCTACTGTTTCTAAGATATTTAAGTTTTTACATTTTATGTCTATGTATATTGTGTAGATAGTAGAGTTTTAATCATAAATTGTAAACCTAGGTCTTTTCATGTGTTTATGGTTGCTTTACATGATAATATTTCACCTGTCCTTTTTATGTAACACTTTAAAAATCAGCAAAAGGGTTATATAAATAAAATTTATTATGAAACAAAAGGCAAAAAACTATTATGTACATAGTTTAGTCCTATTCAGTGTCTACTCGGCGCTTCTTGGCTTGTCTCTTGTATTCATTAAATGGAGCATCTCTTGTCACTGTCCAGCAATAGTCTGCAAGCATTGATGGGCTCCATTTGCCCTGATAGCGTTTCTCCATTGTTGCAATGTCCTGGTGAAATCGCTCGCCGTGCTCGTCGCTCACTGCTCCGCAGTTTAGTGGAAAAAAATCTAGATGAGAGTGCAAAAAATGTATCTTTAGTGACATGTTGCAACCAAGGCTTTTGTATGCCTTGAGGAGGTTTTCCACCAACAACCTGTAGTTGTCTGCCTTGTTGTTTCCGAGAAAATTTATTGCCACTAACTGGAAGGCTTTCCATGCCGTCTTTTCCTTGCCACGCAGTGCATGGTCAAATGCATCATCTCGAAGAAGTTCACGAATCTGAGGACCAACAAAGACACCTCCTTTTATCTCAGCTTCACTTAACCTTGGAAATTTTCCACGGAGGTACTTGAAAGCTGCTTGTGTTTTGTCAATGGCCTTGACAAAGTTCTTCATCAGACCCAGCTTGATGTGTAAGGGTGGTAACAAAATCTTCCTTGATTCAACAAGTGGTGGATGCTGAACACTTTTCCTCCCAGGCTCCAATGACTGTCGGAGTGGCCAATCTTTCTTGATGTAGTGGGAATCTCTTGCACGACTATCCCATTCGCAGAGAAAACAGCAGTACTTTGTGTATCCAGTCTGCAGACCAAGCAAGAGAGCAACAACCTTCAAATCGCCACAAAGCTGCCACTGATGTTGGTCATAGTTTATGCACCTCAAAAGTTGTTTCATGTTGTCATAGGTTTCCTTCATATGGACTGCATGACCAACTGGAATTGATGGCAAAACATTGCCATTATGCAGCAAAACAGCTTTAAGACTCGTCTTCGATGAATCAATGAACAGTCTCCGCTCATCTGGATCGTGAACGATGTTGAGGGCTGCCATCACACCATCGATGTTGTTGCAGGCTACAAGATCACCTTCCATGAAGAAGAATGGGACAAGATCCTTTTGATGGTCACGGAACATGGAAACCCTAACATCACCTGCCAGGAGATTCCACTGCTGTAGTCTGGAGCCCAACAGCTAGACTAGAGCCAATCAACAATTTTAAGCATCATTTTCGTTCTCAGTGACCCAGAATTAGTAAAGTTTGACTACATTTATTTCAGAAGCATTTTGGCTGTAGAGCAGTGTAATCTGTGGGTCAAAATGGTCTCAAACCAAGGCAGTGGAATTGCACTCAATACATGTTTGTGGATACAGACTGAGGCTGTTATTTAAGAATGTGTACATTTTTATGTTGTGCATGAACCAATACAGAAAAAAATGGCAAAATGGTCTCCATTCCCACAATCTCACATGCTTTAAATCTCTATTCTTTAAGTGCTCTAAAATCCTGAAAGTTAATCAGTTGCTTTGAATTGTCTCATTCAGGTGTTGCGTAGTGCTAGTAATGCAAATCTAGGATCATTTGACCAATAGGTTCCTGAGTTATAGCCCTTCCTCCCTCAAATTGTTCCTTTCTGATACCTGGTATTGTTAAACCAAGAGTTCCTAATGACTGGATGAATCACAGAACTCATTGAGATTGACAGTTGTGAACTCACCCTTCAATTAATATGACCAAGGATAAATTAATCCCAACTCCATCACAAACCCACCCCTAAGATAAAAAGTTTTGAATTAAGAGGCTGGAGGTTGCTACAATTTCTGAGTCATGGGTGGCAATTTTATTTTGGTGTAATCAAAGTCTTTGCGTGAAAAAATAGGTGTGGAGGAGAGGAGTATTAGGCTGCAGGGAGGGGTTATGGGAAAAGGTGATAAACGGGGAAAGATGGTAAGGGAGGTGAAAGAAGTTGGGGACCCACTGATTATGGTATGTATGAACAAAGGGAAGAGGTACATGTGTATCTTCAGGATCCGATATACATCATTTCACTGCCAATGCGTGCATGTCATATAATTAGCAGGGTATCAGGGGTGGAGATATTACAAAGGGTATTGTCAGTTATGAGCTGGAGTATGAGAACATTCTATGCATTTATTATATGCACGCACTCCAAGTAATGTGAGTGTGATAGGTGACAGACGTAGTTGTACTGAATGGTGGAGACAGTAGTTACCTCTAGTTGACAGAGCTGTGTCTGTGAGATCTGTGGATTATTTTGAGGTGTGTGACAGAGCTGAGATGTGATATGAGGTGATCTATGTTTTCTATGCTCTCATGTATATGAGGAAAAGCAAGAGGTACACATATGATACAGGTTGCATCCTGTAAGTACATCTATGCAAAATTGTGTAGGTTATGCCAATAGCAGGGCATAGGACTTTTAAAGGATAATGTCAGCAGCGAGGTGAACTACAAGAAGATTCTAATGCTTTAGTGATGATTGAGTGAAAGCGCAATGGTATGCTATAAGTGTAAGGCTGCTGTTAAAGGTTGTGAAGTGATTCTTAAATTATATACACCTGGTATTCCTACTGCATAGCTGGCTGAGTGTACGCCCGGATGTGGAACCACAAGAATGTTATTATGTGAAGGGCCAGTACATGTGAATATTGAGCTATTGCTCAAAGAGAATAGAGGGAAAATAGTATGAGCTTCCCCTCCTTCATTTTTTCCCCTTTAATAGTGTTGGATGGAATCCTGTGAATGACAGTGAAGGGGCTGTAAAACGAGGTGAAGAAGTTGTATATTTCATCAACTGTGGGGTTGGCTGAGTAAAGATATATGTGTTAATGGGGCATATTAGGACATTGCTGAAAGAGGGCAGAGTTAAGGTTGCCTAGGCATGGGTAACGTTAACTCTGCAGTTTCTCAGTTTCAGAACTTTGGGTTGTGCTCAACTAAATGTTCTTCAAGGAGGTGACCTTATGTCATGGTATAATTCCCCAACCTGAACCTTAGCGTCCAAAAGATGGGGTACCAGCATGAATTCCTCTAAGCTCAATTACCAGCTTAGTACTTGTAGCGCTGCCACCAACCAGGAATTCCGTGCTGGTAACTCTGGTTCCCCAAACTTGCCCGGGAACCCAAGACCAGATCCTCTGGATCCTATACAAGGAAAGTAAACCTTTCCCCACTGTTGCCTCTCCAGCTTCCCTCCCTGGGTTACCATGGAAGATCACGGTGATTCAAACTCTTGAATCTTAACAGAGAGGAAATGCACCTTCCCCCTTCCTTCTCTCTCCCCATCCCAGACTCTCCCTGAGAGAGACAGTAATCCTACACAGAGAGAAATTAGCTTCTCTCTCCCCCTCCCTCCTTTCCCCACCAATTCCTGGTGAATCCAGACCCGTGCCCTGGGGTCTCACACCAAAATAAAAAAAAAATCAGGTTCTTAAATAAGAAACTTTAATTAAAAAGAGAAAAACAGTAAAAATTATCTTGTAATTTAAATAGAATAGGTCAGGGTCTTCAGCTATAACTCTGGGAATACCCTTCCTAAATATACAAGTCAAATTAAATCCTTTCAGCCAAATACACATTTGAACTCCTTCCAGCACATGCACATTGCAAATAAAGAAAACAAACATAAGCTAACTCGCCTTATCTTCCTAGTACTTACTATTCTGAACTTATAAGAGTCTGTATTGGAGAGATTGGAGAGAAACCTGGTTGCACGTCTGGTCACTCTCAGAACCCAGAGAGAACAACAACCAAAAACTAACGCACACACAAAATCTTCCCTCCCTCAAGATTTGAAAGTATTCCTGATTGGTCCCCGGTCAGGTGACAGCCAGGCTTACTGAACTTGTTAACCCTTTACAGTCAAAAGAGATATAAAGTACTTCTGTTCTATTAACTCCTACTATCTGTTTATGACGCCTTAACTCTATATAAATGTAGTTTTTTTGTCATTTAATATATATATTTGCACATCCTCCCCCCACACTTTGTGTCGATGAGATAGAAGTAGTGAATCTCTTGGAGGCAATGATAGAGGCTTGTTGAATAGATTTGTGGACATAATACATGGAGACATGGAAAATGTAAGAAGGCACATTGAGTCTAGCATCACTGGCTTAGCAAAGCAGGCAAATGGGACATGAAAGGAGACTGAGTCAGAGATTTTGCATGATACAGGGGCCAGAAGGTAAAGATAAGACATTCAAATTTACTCTGCTCTGCAACTAGGATTAAGAGAAGTGAATAGCAGACTGTGGCAGGATCATAGCAATGGGTGAGAAAGATGACTAAAAGTAACTTAAAGGTGTATTGTTTGTTTTTTCCTTGTTTTGTGAGTTCTTGTGTGTGTGGTGGTGGGGGGTAGGGTTCTTGTTTAAGAAAAAACAGCATGCCCTGATGTCAAGATAAAGCCCTTTAGTATCTTACTCTTGTCCTCCTCAGCCTGTTGGAAAATATAGCTCCATTTTTAGGCCATTAATTTTCTCTTTCACTGTGGATAGCAAGGGGAAGAAATCTTCTAGGCCCTCAACACAAAACTCATCTATCACTAATTTCTGCATCTGTGCATCAGTTGTCTCCTTGCTTCACTGTCTGCATCTTAAAACATCTGCTTCTAAGAACTGCACAAAGATCCCTAAAGAGAAATAAAGTTCTACCTGTTCTAACTTTGCAATCAACACTGAGGAGGTTTCAGGCTGTTGGCACTGTTTATAAATGTTCTTGGTATCAATCTGAATGAATTTATGTCTATCTGAATCATTACCCATCTCAGTGGTACTGTATTTATGAACAAGATACAACCTCTGTCTCATAAAAAAATAGCACTCACTAAGGCAGATATGTGCAAGAAATCAATATTTTGTTGTTGTATCTTGGGTTAAGAATAGAGGAAAATAACTTGCCTTTTTGCAGTTGAATACTTTATTGTGACAGCTGTTAGCTTCACACAGGCATTGCAAATATATATTTTGTTTTTTTCTAATACATGGTTGTAACTTTGCTATAACTAAATTTCATTAACACTTTAGGAAATGTGAACATTTCCCCCATCTGGTAGATGGCTTTTAAAATTAATTTACTTTGATTCAGCAAATCTGAAAACAGCTGGCAAAAATATATTTTTATGAAGTTCTTCAGATTCATATTTGTAAGATCTCTGGTTTAGCAATTTTTCTTAAAATCTGTAATATAGTTTCTATTTCTCAACTGTACAATTTCTTTCCAAATGGTAATAAAACCAGGTGGTATGATGTTTAGTTATTCTGCGCATTAACCTCTCACAGTTTAAATGGTTATAATTGATGATTCAAATTGTCTGCTTAGATATTACAGAAATGGTTATTTCAGTTTTTAAACTGCTGCCTTTTCTCTTATTTTACTTCTGAAGTTTGCATGGCTTATGAAGAAGCCTGAACATCAGGGGAAAACTAGGTCATATGCCTTAGATATCTGTGTACAGGTCTGCCAGGAGTGTTTGGTAAAACACGCTATGGACTTAGTGGTAAGTTATTGCAACTCCTTACTGAATTTCTACTGACTAAATCAGGGATTGGCAACTTTTGGCATGCGGCACCCTGACAGGCTGGGCCGGTTTGTTTACCTACCACGTCTGCAGGTTTGGCAAATTGTGGCTCCCACTGGCCGCGGTTCGCTGCTCCAGGCCAATGAGGGTGGCGGGAAGCAATGGCCAGCACATCCCTTGGCCCATGCTGCTTCCTGCCGCCCCCACTGGCCTAGAGCGGTGAACCGTGGCCGGTGGGAGCCACGATCATCCGAACCTCCGGATGCGGCAGGTAAGCAAACCGGCCCAGCCCTCCAGGGTGCTTACCCTGGCAGGCCTCATGCCAAAGATTTCTGATCCCTGGACTAAACCAAGGGTCTGATCTTTCAGGGCTCTAGAAGGCATGCACATGTATGTGAACTTATTTAAAAGACTATGGGCCATATTTTTTGATATAGCACCACCATTTTGAGCTGTACCACAAGTGGAAACTGACCCTAAAACTGGCTTAACCAGCTCAGGGCCAGTGATCTTCCGATAGGATAAAGCTGATAAAGCATCTCTTGCCCACACTGTTGTCTACAGAGCAAGGGAATAGAGAAAAACCGAACATAGCTGCAGTAGAAAGGTACAGCTGGGATGCCGTGCATCATGCTGACCCCAGAGCTGAGGTGCCAGCCTCCTGTGGCCATTTGAAGCTGCCTGTTCTAAGCCAGCACGGGTTGGGGGAGGGACAGGGGGTAGTGTGATGGTCGTACACAGAGAAGCACCAGAATACGAAAATTCAAAGATGAGCTTTAAGTCACTTTCTTGCAATCACCTCTCACATGTGTTGATCAGTCACATCCTGAGATATGGGCCTATATTAGTCCGATTTTCTTTTTAGAGGTCCTATAAAAGCATTGATCACAAACTAAGGTTGTTAAAAAGCTGATACAAAGTTTAAAAAAAAACCAACCGGTTTTTTTCGTGGAAAAAAAATCACACTGTCATTCCATGAGCAAGAATATGTAAATTTGTGATATTTCTGTAAATGTTCCATGTACCCTCTGTGTGCTTCTTATTAATTCTCAGTCTAGTCCTTTACATTCTCTATTTCCATTTAATGACTCCTAATATATTTGGGAATCCAGTAGTTACAGGGAAATCTGGTTGATGAGGTTGCCTTCCTTGAAATGAAGAAAATATTTGTATTCCCAAATAGCATCTGAAAATGTCACTAGACATGTGGACACAGAAAGTTGACTCATTGGCTATTTTGAAAGAAGGACAGGAGACATTTGACATAGGTTTAATCAGGCCACAACTTTATTATTAGATGTCTGGGACTACCCGGCAGATAACAATGTACAGTGCAGGTAACCCCATGTCTATTCTGTAATTACCCACGGGGGCTTTTACCAGCTCCCCCTCTTTTATCATCTAGGTCCTTCCAACAAATCCATTGCTGGGACCTTACTATCCACCCCCAACCCCTCCCAAGAGGGTGTTCGTGGGGTATAAGAATGTGGGGTTAGCTCCCTGCTGTACCAATTGAAGGAGTCCCCAAATGCCCTCCATTTGTTCCTTGAATGAACACCTTTTTTAAAGTCCTTTTCTAAGCCATTTATCCAGTCCCTGTATACCCTCCCTATGGGGTACCTGCACTGGACATCTGACCAACACTTAAATAATGATTGGCGACATGGCCTACCATGAACAGAGCCTGCTGTGGGGAAAGCCAAAACAAAAACCCAGCTGCACCTAAGCCAAAAATTCCTTCCCAGACCCCCTAAAAAAGGGGCAGCTTAGCATAATGCCCACAGCAGGTGTTGACCAAACCTGGTATTTTATCACTTAAAAGGGAAGTAGGGTGGTTCCTGCTTCAGTCTTGGTCCGTGTGAAAAGGGAGACTTCAGGCTCAGAGCTGCTCCTTTTAACCCTGCATTCCCAGGTGATGCATCAAGGACCATGCTGAACCTTTCTGCAGCAGTTTTCATCCCCCACCCCCGCAGCTACAAAGTACTGTTCCCTTCATTTGGCCAGCCAGTCAAATACCTCTGCCACCCGTACCCCCACCCTAAAGGTGCAGGGAGGTCATTTGAGTGATGTCTTCAAACAAGTGTTTGGAAGATTCCATCTAGCACAAGACACGTGACATTATGCAACATTTCTAAATTTGGTACTGATAAATGACAGCAACTTTATCAGACAACTTCCACCACCCCAATTTGCCTTGCACCCACAGTTCCTACTGGAGTAACCATAAAACAATATAAATTCTGCTGAAAGAGACTATTGTTTTTGAATAACTTAGATAGTGAGGTTATGTCCTACTGCTTTTGTGTTCAAATTATGCATATATTGGATTTACATGGCATGTATGTCCCACCAGAATAAGGCCTCAAGTTATTAAATATGAAGAAGCAAGACAATCAACAATAATTGCTAAACATTCATGGACACGTCTGTCAACTCATATCCTTATCATTTTGTTTAAGTAGTTTTGATGCACTGAGCTGTAGCAATTAAAATTTCATTCATGTAAGTCTGTATGGTATACATGTTTAATAGGGTAAGTTATGAGTACGATAGTCATTACTGATGCACTGTACCGAAAGCACATTTATCATGAAAAGCTTAGCAAAATAGGCTGGCAGCGTTTATATGAAACACCTCATTCCGTCAGCTTCACTGAGATCTGATACGAAACATTTAAAGAATCTGCAGTTCTTTCCCATAACTTTAATGTTTCCATACTCTAATGAGACAGACACTTACTTCATAGACTTTTTCCTGGGACATACAGGTACAGTACATCTTAGATACACTGGCAGGAAACAGGCTTTATGGCACTCCATAATTCAGCTCTAATACCAATCATTTCACATTGAGCATCAAACTAGTTTCCCTTACTATAGCTGCCTAAAATTGTAATGTAAAAATCACATGCCTCCTTGACTACTGGATGCTGGTTCCTCATCTGTACAGGTTCCCATTCCATTTCCTAAGACTGAAACAGAGTTGTCTATACTTGTCCCAACTTCTATTGACAACTGGCTGTGTATGTCTGTGTGAGAGAGATAACAAGAGCGCGGTTTGGCATGTTGATCCCTCTCTCCTGTTTTCTCTCCGCAAACTGAAATTGCTCCTGAAAAGAAAATGGCTGCCATAGACCACTGGTGTTTAATAGAGCTGGGAAAATAATTGATTTTTTTTGGCTCCTGGGCAATTCCAAAAAAAAATAAAACATGGAGGGGGTGTGTGTGGAGATTGAGGTCAAGTTTTGCACATGGTTGATGCTATGTGTGTCAAATTCAGTAAAAGTTTGGGGTTGATAGAAACTCCATTTTCGTTCATATAAACTACTCTTCCAAAAAATATTCATCCCACTCTAGTGTTTAATTTAAAATGTGCAATTTCATGAAGTTTTGCAAGTCAACATGCCAGTAATCTGGGGGAATTCGAGGGGCACTCAAAATACAAGACAAAATAGAATTTGAAGTAATTAAAAGTGATGCAAAATGAATTTATGTCAATATATGCCAAATTTCAGTAAGGAAACTCATTCATCAATTTTAACCAGCCCTCATTACTAATTAGTTAAAGTTAAACATTTAGTTTTAATAAAGGTCTCAGTCTGTGTTAGCTTTCCTGGAAAAACTTGAGGCGCTCAAGGCAGGATGATGAGCATCACTTAAGTTCCACTGCTATCATAAACTAGGTATCCTCCTCTCAATGCAGATCCAGATTTTAAATCACCCTCCTTGAGGTCGTGGGAAGAGGAAGATACTGCTGAAGATAAGGCTGAATTATTTCTCCTCCTTTCACAGAGAAAAAGCAAGATCTGTGTGTCAAGATCATGGGGTATAACTGAACCCTCTTTTCCTCACATTCCTCCCCACACAATTGACTGTGTCCACAAAATTAGAAGTTAGGTCTTAATAGTCTTGCTTCTTATAAGGGCGTCATCTTGGTATTAACTGATCTGCTGTACTTCAGGACCACTTGGAGGATGCTTTCTCAGAGCTCGGGTTCCTCTGAAACTTGTCTTCTTAATCCCATATTCTGCATTGTTCCAATGTTGTTACCCCCAAAATAGGTAACATTCCTCTGCTTACACACATTTTGTGAGATAATTACATGTGCTACAAGCCTTTCTGCCTAATTGTCATTAATTAGCATTTGTATGATTGTGTCTGTATAGAAGTTTTAATATTTATTAATGTTTTAAATTTATGTCACAACAGTACACTTATTAAATTGTAAATTATATTAAAGTATAGCTATATACTTGTGCTATTTTCACATGCTACCAGATAGTGTGAAGCAGATAATTATTCACCTTTTCCAAGCAAAAGACTTTAAATAAGTGTCACACTTTGCACAGCTTTGTTGCCCTCTTTTCTTAAAGTTTACACAACGTGACTCAGTTGATTCCTCCACTGAGGGAATAAAGCTTAGTAATAAAGGAATTTCCTTTCCATCTAATCTTCTTCTCCGCTAAATTATTTTTTTTTAAATTAATAAATTCTAAGATTATTTATTAAGTAAATAGCAACTTCATATGCATGCGCGCGCGCGCACACACACACACACACACACACACACTTTTTGACTCAAGTGACTAATCAAACTTTTGGGGCTCAGGGAACATTCCAGCTAGGAGCAGAAATTCACAATTTAGTCTCATTTTTCCTTGATCCAACCTTGTTTATTTTCAAGGACTATACAAAGTCCTTCTCCAGTGAATGTAGGAAGAAGGAACAGCAAATGGAGCAGTTTCTGTGCTTACAAGCCCACAAGTTACTTTATTCAACAGACCTCAAAATTCTCTCTAGCTTTTCCCAGGGCCACACACCATTGTTAGAGGACTCTTCCTCCTCCCCTCCTTTCCCTGCTTCCCTGGTTCTTGTCACGCAGACAGAAAGCAGAAGACCAGAAGTCCAAAGTGCAGGCAATGCAATGATTATTGGGGTTAATTCCAAACAAGAATATCCATAGCTCTACATGCTGGCAGAATCTGTTCCCCAGTGTCATACTCCTGGCTCTGATACCCCAGAGCCTTTCCTGTGTCCCCATTCCCACCTCCTCCTTCTTAGCAGGCCCAAATATACATGCAAAGCACTCCCCTGTCCCACCCCTTACAACTTGTGCTCATGTTCCATTTTGGAGGGTCATGAGTCGGGTCTGCATCTCATCTCTTTCGTATCCCATGGGAGGGATAAGGAGTGACACTGTGTTCTGGTCAAGGCCAGGCTTTTCTTTGGCTTTTAGTATTTCTTGTGTCTCCTCCCCCATCACCTTGCCCCTCCCAACTGGTTGCTTGACCTTGGCTTGAGAGAAGAGCTAGTCAGCCTTCCAGTGTATGCTCATATATTACACTTCCACTATACCCTGTGACACTTTAGCTGTGCTCTGTTTCTTATCTTTTTTTCATTTTACACACAAACCCATCTGGCTGGGCAGAAGCAAGGCCTTTATCCTTTGTTCACATGCATTAGTAAAAGATATACGAATTTATAGATATAAGAGTATCAAAAAATCAAATGGGCAGCCAAGACCTAAAATTCTAACTCAGAAAAAGATACAGGCCTGAATCCTACATTGTCGCTAACACACCTAACAACCATAGTCACAGGTTGTTGCTTAGCTTTCATGCTTTCCTTGGATTTTTCACACCCCTGATCAATGTAGCTATGTCAACCTAACTTTTAAGTGTAGACCAAGCATCTCTCTCTCACTTGCGCATGCACACACACAATAACCAGTGCTAGTTTCTGGGCAGACTCACTTAGACCTTTTAAGTATAGCTCTTGAAGTGTTTTTTACAACTATCGTAAGCATATATTCACACATCGGTTTTCACAAGCTTTTACCTCGACCCATAACAAGTTTTCACACAGTTTATATCATCGTCTATTGTTAATGGTAAATATCTGAACACAGTCACTGGTGTATTACTTGTGTACTACATCCACAGGTAAACACTTCTGGTATTGTACTCAGTGAGCCATGTTCTCCTATGAGTTATACCCATGAAGTTTCATTGATGTAATTAATGTCCATGATGTTGCATGAATACTGCAAGAGAAGAGAATTTAGCACAACAATGTATACTAGTGGAAGAAAGTCTCTAAGGGGAAACTGAAGGCTTGAAATATAAAAGAGAGACACTTCAGATGGGTTTCCTCAGAAATAGGAGAGAGTGATCCTGCTGAGGAAAATTGGTCTTAATGTTTGATTTCTGCCTTCTCAATGATGTGTTTGGCTAGTACATAAAGCAGTCAATGATTTAACATAACTGGATGAACTTTACTTTTCCAGTGCAGATCTAGTAATTCTGTATGTTTTTTTCCAGGATATAATTGCTATGGGTAACATTACCAGATATTTAGCATTGAACTCTGTGGTTTCAGTTAATTTTATTTTTCTCTCTTTGACTTCAATACCCATAATAGTAAAAGACAGTTTGTGGATCAAGGGCCTTCTTAACCTTAGCTACAGCATTCACTCCCACCACAAATATTATAATACGTTGTTTAGCCTACCAAGCATTTATAACAAAGAATAATATTATCAAGAAAAAGCACTTTATGGAAGCCTTACAAAATTATACTCCCCCACTCACATGAAGTATTATTTTAATGGATGAGTAAGATATATTTTATTTTTCCTCTCATTTGGGTGAAAGGCAGATCATTAGATTATCTGCTTGGAGTAATGAATTCTTAGGACAATTTCGCAAGGCTGTTTTGCACTATATTTTGATATTTACTATTTGAATTACAGTAGCCCCTAAAGGCCCCAATCAAGATCTGAGTCCCATTGTGTTAGGCACTGTACAAACACATGGCAAAAGACAATCCCTAGCTGGAAGAGCTTATAGCCCAAATGGAATAGGGAGAAACAAAAGCACAGAGAGGTTAATTGACTTGTCCAAGGTCACAGGGCATTTCAGTGGTAGAGCTGTGGCTAAAACTCAGGTCTGAAGACTTTCAGTTCAGTGGCCTATCTTCTAGATCATGCTAGCTTCAGTAGCAGTAATAGGTAAACTCTTTCATTTTTTTCATGAATAACACCACTAAGGACTGTGACATGGTGGAGGAATTGGGTCCAGCCTTTCGGACTTGGTCTCTGTGCAGTTCATCATTGATTTTGACAATTCTTTTCTATGGGTAGGCTGTGTGCAATGTTGTAACTGTGTTGGTCCCAGGATTTTAGAAAGACAAGGTGGATGAGGTTATATCTTTTATTGGACCAGCTTCTGTTGCTGTGAGAGACAAGCTTTTAAGCTTGTCAAGGCTGAATCCCCACTCCGGCACCTCAAGTGCAGGAAGTAGGGGCCTGCAAGGATTTTAAAAATTAATACTTTCCATTTCAGGCTTGTATTAAACTCCCAAGGTTACGGTTTCGCTCTGATCTTGGCTTGGTAAACACTGCCACCACCCAAATGCAACCCCCCCACCCTTTGAATCCAGGAAGGAGCACTTGGGAATTCCTCTATGTGGAGTACCCTCACCCCATCCTCTGGGGAAGAAGTGAGAAAGAAAACAAAGGAAATTAGCTATGCCTATCAGCTAATCAAATAACATGCACAAACCTCTTAGGACACCAAAAATCCAATCCTGTTCTTAAAAAAGATATATTTTATTACAAACAAAAAGGGAAAAATACATCTAGAACTTAGGCTTTTTGCTAGATTTTAAAAGAAACTATTACAAAAATTAAGCCCCCAAAATAGCTTTCTTGGGGGTTCAGCTTAAAGGTTACAAGCAAACCAAAGTATCTGGGGTTAGCACAGCGGAGAGCCACAAGCCAAAATAAGAAGTAAATCTGATAGCGTCTAACTAAAAATTCCCTATCCAAATTATACATGGCTCAAGCCTTACACGGGATTCCTGCTGCCCTCTGTTTCCCTCTTTCCCAGAGAGAGACACACACACACACAAAGGGAAGTTCCCCTCCCCATTTTAAAAAATTCTAGCCCTCCCACTGGCTCTTTTGGTCAAGTGCCCACTTCTTTTCCTTTATCTGGGGAATTTTGTGAACTCTTTACAGGTAAACCAAGCAGAGAAGAGCCACCACGATGGACTTTATAGCTAACTGGCTGGCTGGATATCTGTAAAAGGAAGCTCCTCTCTCTCTTTCATTTATGACAGAGCTACACAGAGATCTTCTTCAGGTAAGCCTGTCAATAGGCTGGCAGTTGCTTGCAGGTTCAGGTCACTAATGGAATGGAGGTATTATGGGTTGGAAGTTCAACACAGCATGTCTCTTCCCTCAGTCAGGGACACTTATATTTTCTAATCTGTGGACTACATGCATAGCCCAATATAATACTTTTTTATGGATGATAAGAAAAAAGAACAAAAATATGCCCTAAAATTCCCTAGGTACAGCTCTCTGTCACATTCTAAAGTGTTTCACATTAGGGGTCTTAAAAAAAAATGAATTGCTTAGGAGTTGCCCTTAATTAATTATTAGATGATACAATCAGGAAGGAGAATGAGCATCATGTGACTCAGGTGACCAATCACACATCTGAAACAATGAATATTGATTATTCAAAGCAAAGTGTCCAGAGCAAACATGATCCAGCCATAGAAAGAAATGTATTTGTACAAACTATTCAGACAATTTTAATTAACAAAGATATCTGCAAGAATTGTTATTGAGGGGTGGGAGAGAAACTACATTCATCCAGTAAATTGTTTGCTGAATAGTTTGATCAAATCTAGTCGGTATCTTATGGGCAGTAAAGAAGTCATATCTTTGTATATATTTGAAATTTGTATTCAGTTACGTACCCAAATACAACCCAGATGTCTCTGCACAACACTACTGCATATGTTGAATAGCTTTTGTTTGTTTCAGTTTTGTGTTTGTTCACTAAATAATGCAATCACTGGTGCTGTCCTGTTGGCACCAGTGCTGAATATTCTAACCATGATCCAATATATGCTTTACTAACTTTCAAAATTTTCTTGGAGAGGTTCCATTTTTCTTGCCTGGCATTACTGTCAGAAGATTTATCCCTTTGCGCTCTATATTCATAGGTTTATCTGCAGTATATGATACATTGTACTCTGTTTCTATTCTCTTGAAAAATAACATTGACCCATTTAGCAGAATCATTGAACTGTAATGGATGGATCCACAATTTCAATATTATTTTTCCTATAGTTTCTTATTCATGTAACTGCTTTTATCAAAACCACACCAGAGGAATATTAAATAGATTTACTATTACTCTTAAAACAGATTAGCAGAGTCTCTCTGTTTGTAAAATATACACAAATATATTATATACATACATGATACCCTCCAACAGGCCTGATTGTCCATTATCTTTCATTTCGTGCCATCTTTTACATCCTTATGAAGTCAGTTTAAAACATTACCAGATCAGAATGGTCTATTGCACACTCCCTTTTCACAGGTGTAAGTGACTACAGAACATGCAAGGTAGTTGAGAGAGAGAGAGAGAGAGAGAATGCTGCTCTCAACTTCAAAGTTGTACTAAAAAAGGATGTGTTGAAAAATAAAGATAAACCAGGGAGTTATTCCCTTGAATCTATGTGAAAATAACAATATTTCCACTTCAAATTACATCGTCTCATTGAAGAGATCCAGACTCAGTTTTAAATGAAAGTTTAAGTCTGTTGAATTTCCTAAAATTACCTACGATTGAAATTTTGAATTGGTTTTAATAGATTTTTCTAGATTTCTCTGGTTTAACAATGAAAAAGCTTAGGCACCTAACATTTTCCACATCTATACATCTTAATAATGTTTTCAGGATAGGGAATGGTACATATTTATATTTTACCGTAGGTATTTTCATTTATGCCAAGATTTCCCAACTTAATAAATGTTACTACAGTGTAACTGATGGAGGCCGTATGTAAACAGGAAGATTTCCTACCCTGTTGTACCACTTTCCTGGACTTTGCATTTATTAGTAATTTAAATAAAAATATTAATATCCAACATATAAAATACAATATTGAAAAATAATGTAACCAGCTAAAGTTGAAAAATAGAGAATTATGATCTTATGCTAAACAGAATTGATGTCAGAATTGCATCTTTTTAAAAATTATAGAATGAAACCAGTTCTGCCTATAAAATAGTGCACATATACATATATGATAGTAAAAATCACCCATATTTGATTTACATACACACACACACACAGAGGTTATTTTATAGGCAGAATTGGTAGTACCACCTGAATCGTGCCATGCAACCTTACTTCAGTGCTTTTCCACGTATATATTTTATATCTAATCTATATCCATAAATGACATAGCTGTTTCAAACACTATGCTCCAATTTAGAAAACCCTAGATATATCTTTCAATCAACTGTCTTGTCCTCAAAACATAGGAATTCAGGGCCTTTCTAGAACACACTGATCACTATTTAATCTCCACAATATGGTACAAGCCTTTTATAGGAATCTTACTTCCACTTGTTTTCTCAACAGCTGTCCTTTTATATTTGGCAGAGATATGCAGCTGCAGCTCAGAAGTAGCCATTTGGCACCTGACTTCTACTTGTCACATCTCCCTTCCTGTGAGTATTCCTATTGTGTTTTCCCTTTCCCTTTACCCTGAAAAGATGCCATAATGTTAATTATAACTACCACTGGAGCATTTATAACTAGAAAAACAGAATATCTCAAGAAACAACTAAAGAAAGATATACTATATGTTGTACTACAACAATGGTTAGGATTACATGAGGACACACCTCAATACTCAAAACCTTGGAAGTCTAGAAATAACAAATGAAAACTGTTAGGCATTCTTTGCTGATCCCTTATTGCATAAAGAACTGTCAGAAACACCCTCCAATACTCCACTATGCTTTATGTTCCATCTCCTACAACAATCTTCGAACTTACACTCAAATGCAAAATCTTAACAGCAATCTTAGCAACATTACGGCAGAGTAGTTTTCCAACCACATGTAACATATGGGAGTCAGAGGTGCTAATCCGGTGATGCAAGTGTATGAGGGTGCCATTATTGTTTTGCATTAGAGTTAAATCTCTGGCTGAAATAATTTTCTCCACAATTCAAAACTAAATTATTTATGGCTGCCAATAAAAATGATTTTGAGAATAATATTTCCACATAAACTAGGGGTGGACAAGATCTATGACCCCCAATCTCTTCCATGAACAATTATTTAAAAACTCACATTTGACTTTTTTTTTTAAAAAAAAAAAGTCATCTTTTCAGCTGTGACTGGGTGTTCATTGTATTAATAGTTCTATTACATTTAAAAATAAAAAAGGAAATTCCCTGAGAAAAAAAACAACCACTGTTTTAACCAGGAG
The DNA here is from genome assembly GCF_003597395.2 of Chelonoidis abingdonii. Lineage (NCBI taxonomy): Eukaryota > Metazoa > Chordata > Testudines > Testudinidae > Chelonoidis > Chelonoidis abingdonii. The sequence goes on along the minus strand of NC_133770.1, from coordinate 170,986,732 downwards.
TCAAGGTTGCTGAAGTCCATTCCTAAATAATACTAACACTAAAAGGACAGGGAATTTTGAGTTATGTTTCTTTCAAAAATATTAGATATTGCTTCTTCTTTTATATATGGTATGTCATTCAATACACTCTTGCATAAGAACAAATAAGAAATTAAAATTCACATGACAACCTTAACTCTGCCCATGAGTTACTGGTTTCTTTTGTAAAGTAGATTTCCATTACAGTTATTAAGTCTCTGTCAGGTATACCTGGGTACCTAGTCTTGAATTTTATGAAGAAAATTCTTTCTGCCAAAACATCTTCTCTGTCCCTCCAGTTACTTCTCTATTTTGATATACTGAAAAATTTCTGTCTCCCTCTGGACTCTATGGAGGACAGTCAACCACAGATAACGGGAGGATTTTTTTCTCCCCTAAGAAAGGTAGGTAGCAGATAGCAAAAAAAACCAAACCTAAACAAACAAAAAATAATATAGTAATTACATGTACAGTGCACAATCTTTTCAAATAACTGCAAACATTTTTCTTTAAACATAATTGTTCCCCTGTACAGATAGTAAATAAATATTAATAGCCCCATTTCACAGATGAGTTGTCATAGGTTATACAACTAATAAACATCAGACCCAGAATCCAAGTCTTAACTACTAGGCTGAAGCTCATGCTGGAAATGGGGAGTCAACATGTGTATAGTCCTGCTTGACAGATTTTTCCTACTAACTTCCACCTGTCTTTCTCCACTACTATCATGTCAGTCACCAGCTGGTGTGGTCAAGATACATCTAGTGCAGGGATCAGCAACCTTTGGCATGCAGCTTGTCAGGTGGCTGCAGGAAGCAAGGGCTAGCACATCCCTCAGCCTGCACAGCTTCCTGCAGCCCTCATTGGCCTGGAGTGGCAAACCGCAGCCAGTGGGAGCCGCAATCAGCCAAACCTGCCGATGAGGCAGGTAAACAAACCAGCTGGGTCTGCCAGGGTGCTTACCCTGGCGAGCCACATGCCAAAGGTTGCCGATCCCTTATGAAGTGCATTGTTTATTATAGATATTATGACAACTATCAGAATGCATTAATTACTGAACAAATATACAACTGCAGTTGGTTGAAAAATTATTAAAGGAACAGTTTTCTGTTAAAAAATGCTGTTTTGTCAAAATCAAAATGCTTTGCAGAAATGGGTTGACTTAAATTATTCAGAACTGAAAAGGGGTATTTCCTTTTGACTGTCTCCTTTGATTTTTTGTGTTTCTTGTTTTGTTTCATTTTGACATTGATATTACATTATAATAAATTTTAATATAAATGCTAATATTTTATATTGGTTAGACATAAAATATAGATACAAATTTTGACATTAAAGAAAAAAAGATAGATTTTAAATAAGGTGTTTTAAAATTCCCATTGAGTGAAAACTGCAACATTTTGACTCTCTCCTTATTTGTGATAAAATACAAATTTCCAAATCCTGAAATTCCCCTCAGAACAGAAACTGCTTACCAATCAGTTGTATGTGCAATAAAACACAGTTCCTTCTCCAAAAACTTTTAAATTCTAGAAAGGGTAGGGTGGGATGGGGTTAGGTACAACATAAAAGCAGGCCAGAACATTTCCATTACATTTGTTTTGTATTGAAAAATAAGGAATGTCTATGCTTATTATGACATAGAATATTAGAGTTTATTCTGAACTTGTCCTTATTATCGCATTGGCAGATGGCTATTATCAAGAACCATACATGTCCTGTTGACCAACTTAGAGGTCCTTTCAAGCACAAGATCCTGGATCCTAGTAATATGAGGATCTATTCCATTCTGATAAATAATGAAGAATACCGTATACCCATTCTAAGATGAATGAGAAAAATGTAAATTGTATCACCATGCAGCTAAAAGAGGTATTGTTTGAGTGCAGAACTGAATTAATTTTAATGTTGCAATCAGTGAGCGTCTCCAGCCAAACCGGTATGATTATTTTTAAGGCTGGAGATAAATCCTTTACTTAAGAATATTTTGAATATATAGAACTTTATTATTTTTTTAACATCTGGAATGTTGTACTGATGAAGCTTTAAAGGGCAATATACCTTTAGTCTTCACTTCAAGTTTGATGCCTCATCATTTTTATGTATGTCAAAAAATAGGTTAATCATTGCAAACTTAAAATCTAAATCTAGCATGAACTTCATACTTCTCAATTGTTTTCTGTCAAAATGCCAACTCCATAGCATGAAAAACTATCTAAATGATAAATAACCAGTCTCTTTAGATACTTTACATAATAAAGCCTGAATCATTTATTAAACATTTTACATTTTTCTTTATCCTCTTTAAATGCTTTCAAATTCTGCCTTGATGAGGTTCCGCAACAATGAATTCTTTAGTTAGCACATATTCCTCTTTCTTTACAAATGCTTTACAGTGATTGTGGAGTTTTCTAGCTTAATTTTCCATAAGAGTTTCTCACAATATTGTCTGATTTTTGAACTAGGAGTTAGAAAAAATTTGTACTAATGCCTGCTTTTTTTTTTTTTTTTTTTTTTTTTTAACTTTGCCTTTTCAGCATCCATTACCATAAATCTGTGTTTATCGTTAATACTGGACTCTTATTTTCCCGCTGGCTTCTCAAAGTTTTTTTTATCCTCTGCTAGAAATGGTAGCAGTCAGTTGCTTTATCAAGGATTCCATGGAAGCTATTATCTGTCCTTTCTGGTTCCAACTTTAAATTATTAACCTTTTCATTCCATACCAGTGTATTTAACTCTAAAATAATACTTTGGAGTTCTGGGCCCAAAGGCCTTAACAGGAAGGAGAAAAAAACTAAACCAAAACAAACCCCGTCCAATTGTGCCAATCAGTGATAACTCACATGTTTCATCTTAGTCCAAGTCAGTCAGCCACACATTCAGTACTACATGATTTGACCTCCCTGTCAATGATACCTTCCAGATTGCATGCGATCCCCAGCAAAACCTATGTTGTTACTACATAAGCAAAAGAACTGTGTGTGATATGTGCCCTGTAAAGCAAACATCTGGTACCAGGCATAGTGCACAAGTGATGTTATACCCAATAGTAAGAGTTTGAAAGATTGAGGCCAATGCATGTAAAACTGCTCTGGAGTAAGGCATTAATATCCTCTACACTACTGTATATCAGGCATCATGAGTGTGATCTACAATGACTTAGTCCTAAATTCCAGGTTTGGAGACTAAGAGTCAGTTTTGCCTTCACTGTGATCCACAAAACTCCCCACTGAACCCTGTAGGCACCTAAAATCACTTTGCGCCTATAGTTTTTCAGAGTAAAAGTTGTCTATACACCTATGTTCCTGGCACTCGACATGCTCGCTGCTGCCTCCCTACAGGAAGATAGGTTTTTGATCGCCTAAGTCATGTGCCAGGCCTGATCTGATAGGCATTGTCTGACCATGCCTACTGGATCAGATCGTATTCAAAATCTGTCCAGAAGAGATAGAGGAGGAAGTGGTAGTGCCCACCTGCTAACTTTTGCCCACTGGTTAGAGCATTCCCAGAGAGAGAAAACAAATGAGAATGACTCTGGAGTCCAGTGGTTAGGACACCAACCTGGGAGGTGGGAGACCTTATCTCCAGCACCTCCTGATCAATTCTTTTTTTTCATTATTTCTGCAGCTTAAACAGGAGAGCTTGAGAGAGCCCTGCATCAGAAGACCTCATAGCTCGTGTCTAGAGCACTCTCAGAGATGGGAGACCCTGTTCATATCTCTTATCCCCTCTGGCACAGGGAGATGTTGAACTTAGGTCTCCCATATCACAGGAGAGTGCTCTAACCACTGGGATACCACTTCCTCCTCCTGTGGACGTTTTGTGTGGCATGAGGCAGATGCTTGTGGTAGAAAGAGAGAGCCTGAGACAAGAGGCCGGTTATGAGGCCTGAACTAAAGTAATGATTAAGCCTTGCTAATATAAAGCAAAGTTAGCAAGAGAGTCAGGCTGTGAGCCCTGCTATAAAACATTCCAGTTTGCAAGTTCACAGAATGTGGCAAGAACAGAGCTGATATTGCAAAAACATATACATTCCTAAATAGTACCAAGCACAGGACTGTCATTCCGGAAGGGTGGCATCAGAGCACCCTGATACCAAGTATGGTACACACACACATCCCAAAGATAAGAAGAACACATTGATGCCTCCTAAAGATAAGGCCAGGATGACAGTGTGATGGATAGAGATGTTTAGTACATAATATGTATAAGGTAATGTACATGTAAAGTACAAACCACATCAAGGGGCAATATGTAACTTGTTTGTATCTGTGTATAAAGAGGTATCTCAGAAGGAAGTATCTTTGGCCACCCTTGGGGGCAGTGCAAAGTTCCACCACTGACTGAGCTCCATCCATTGTCAGGGATACATATGTATTAAGTGTACTTGTAATACGTATAGTGCACTAATACCATGCTTCATCGACAATAAATCTGACCGGGTTCCTTTGATAATATCAGGTCTGTGTTTATTGGGCAGTTCAATCGGAGCCTACAGTATGAGCTATCTCATCAGAGCCAGTGCAGCACACAAAAAGGACTCACACACACAACCAATATCTGATGACAGTGCCTAATTCATTTCCTCAAAAAGTGGCTTAGGCACCTAAGCCACATAACTCCACGCAGCAGGTGCCCGTTCGTGTACCCCTAAGCTGATAGAGGTACCCCCCAACAGCAACCTGGATGTAGGCATGTATCTTTAAGACAAAGGCAGGGCTTAACATACACTACTCTTGTTAGCATCTCCCATTGGCTCGCTTCAGCAGCTCCCTGCTTAGAGTGCTGGCCTCTGAATCATGTTCTTAGGCTCCTCTCTCCACCCAGGCATTGTACATAGAGCCTAAGCACCTAACTCAGCTTTGTGGATTGCAGTGTTGTTTCCATGATTTTTCTAGGTGCCTAAAAGTTAGGCATTGTGAAATCTCAGTGCTGTAATGCCTAAGCCCCTTCATAGATCCCACCCCAAATCCATTGAATTCCATATACTTATACTGATGTAAATGAGAATAGAACATGGGCCATTTGTAACTCATAGAAGCTTGTACTCCCACATCGCCAAAATAGAAAATGTGACAAATTAGAAAGGGGTCAGATCCTTGGCATCATGAATCCCTTTTCGCTGGAAAACATTCTTTGACTATATATATATGGATTTTCCAACTCTTGTTTAAAATATAATGGCATACAATATGACATTCCATGAGAAAGGTCTACTCATCTCCAACTCCCTCCTCAGTATCTTGCAACCTTGTAACAGAAATTTGAAGATCCAAGGAAAGAAGAGTCTTTGTACACACTTTCCTGTGCTGTGGGAGCCATACTTCCTAGCTCAGGTCCATGATATTAACATGCATTATATTCAGGCTCTGAGCCATGACTCAATCAATTACATTGATCCACAGAAAGTCCATTTGGCTGACAACTGAAGGATATATTTCAGGGCTCGTCTGTGGACAGTAATACAATTTACTTTAGTTTTGCTTTTTTTCAAATACTTTAAAATTTTTTTCCTCTAGCTGAATGGTCCATTTTGATTGACTGCTTCCATTGTATATATTGTGATGGGGCAAGGCCAGATGGCTACAGTAAAGTACTGAGAAACAGGTATGTTAGCCTCAGGCTAAACAAATCCCTAGGACCCTGGTAACCAAATAGCAGTTGCTCCAGGTTAATCAAGGCACCTGGAGCCAATTAAGATCTTTCTAGAAGGCAGTAGAGATGGCTACTTTAATTAGAACACCTGCAGCCAATCAAGGTTGGGTTTAAAAAGGAGCACCTGGGTTTAAAAAGGAGCTCACTCCAGTCAGGCAGAGAGGAGCCAGAGGAGAAGGAGTGTGTGTGAGGAGCTGGGAGCAAGAAGCTGAGAGTGAGAGAGTGTACTGCTGGAGGATTGAGGAGGACAAGTGTTATCAGACACCAGGAGTAAGGTCCTGTGGTGAGGATAAAGAAGGTGTTTGGAGGAGGCCATGGGGAAGTAGCCCAGGGAGTTGTAGCTGTCATGCAGCTGTTACAGGAGGCACTATAGACAGCCGTGATCCACAGGGCCCTGGGCTGGAACCCGGAGTAGAGGGCGGGCCCAGGTTCCCCCTTAAACCTCCCAACTCCTGATCAGACACAGGAGGAGTTGACCCAGACTGTGGGTTCCACAAGAGGGGAAGATCACTGAGGTGAGCAAATCTGCCAATAAGCACAGGACCCACCAAGGTAGAGGAGGAATTTTGTCACAATATATTTGTATTACCATAGCATGTTGCAGACCCCATCATGGAGCAGGTGCTGTAGAAACACAGAACAAAACATGGCCTCTGCCCCAGAGAACTTACAATGTAAGTAAACAACTAAAAGAGAACAAGTGGATACAGACAGATGGGGGAGTAGGAAACAGTATTGGTCAATATTGATCAGCATGATACGCAGAAGTCTCTAGAGATTGACAATGTAACCACTGTCTTTTTTTTTTTTTTTTTTTTTAGGCATCATGGAAAAGGGGAGTTTTGAGGAGGACAATGAGGCAGCTTTATGGATGTTTTTGGTTCTCCCAAAATATGAGGGGACAGACTAACCTACTGGCAGTGGGAGACATTTTCAAAGGCAACATAGTGGGATTGCAGCATTTGGGTCTTTGGAGACCTAAGCCTTTGATGTTCTCCTTATGCATCATCGTGGCAGTTGAAATGAGTTAGTAAAGCTCCCCAGTTAACAGTCTCCACATTTGCAAGCTTGGGACTTGCAGGATTGGGCTTTCTCAGTGGGGGTCATTGATTGAAGTTTGCTTCTCCCATTTACAAGTCAACAGTTCTATTGTTGTAGGTGGAAGGTGATGCCACTTTCCTACCTATTCCCAGCCTGTGGGTTTAAGCTCTGTGTGTCTTTTACAAATGGAGCCTTGGGTCGAGAGGCAGGGCCCTCATATTTTAGGACTTGCAAACCCAGTCCAGCTGTCACATTTCTCACACATATTACTTCTGATGGGAATAATTAGCAGAGAGGCAGCACACAGCCAGTCTGCCCATACTAATGCTGTATTTGGAGCAATACTATGCAACTACACTTACATTTAGCTCCTGAATTTTGCCCATCTAATTCGCGAGCACCAGTAAAAAAGAACTCATGCCAAGATACTTATAAACTTATCAGAATAACCATAATAATCCTTCAGGCAAAAATTATTATCATTATAAGTATAAAGAGTTATCTGTACAACTCAAGCCCTAATGGCAGGTGTTTTATAATCCCCTTCCAGGTAGCGTAGGTGGCGTATTATTTCATTCAGCTTTTTATTGGTTTTTTTTTTTTTTGTTAAATAACATGCACAAGGTAATTTGGAGTAAAGTTTAATAGAGTTCACTCTATATAGATCATCTTCATCTAGGTTTTTATGCAAATATTTTCTTTAAATAAAATTATGCTTGGTGAAAAACATGGCTGGTTTTCATTTTATTGTACAATATTAATCCCAATGGCGCTTGAGCTGATAAAGTGAAAAATAAATTCATGCTACAGTTTTAAGAGTCGTACACACAGGGTTAAAATAATGAATGGTACCACTGTTCCTTAATTTGCCAGGAGGAACAATAGCATAGTGGCTTTTTTCAGCCAGAAATGCAGTCACTGGAGGGAAGATAGATTATGTTTCAAAAGAGAAAATTCAGCCAAACGTTTTATTACTGAACTAAGAAGTGTGCCAGCTATAAAAGGTCCCACATCATGTACTTCTCATGAAGTCAATAGAGCTTCATCTGAGGAAAAAAAGTAGCAAAATATGGATGCATATAGCCAAAAAAAGAAACCACACTTTTTCTTCCCCAGTAAGATCACACACAGTGAGAAAAACTATTGGCTGCATTCTGCCCTCTTCTGGTTAAACCTTCCAGAGAGTAATAAAATTGAACAAACTGCAAGAGTTAGAACTCAACATCACATTATTCTAAAAAAAGAGGAGATTGGTGCATCTGAAGTCAAGAAAGGGAACATAGACAGTTAAAATCCAGAGATGCACTCCCAAGTCCACAAGAACCACAGGGACACTGTGAACCATCACCTCTATAAGCTTCATGTTATCCACTTAGTACCAACACTCAAAGGGAGCTGTGGGCAGATAATTTTTACATCTACACGGAGGGATCTATGGAACTTCTGGGCTTGGATGATTTAAGAATGTTAGCAATTATATCTATAAAAACAGATACCAACCTGACTTCAAATTTTAAGTGCACAGACATCATAACGCAAAAGAAAGGTGAACTGAAAAAGTAGCAAGTATCATTTAAAGTACTTTACAAACAACAGCTTTAAATATAAAGTTCCTTTATTGCTGGATTGACACTTTACATTCTGCCCATGGAAAGGGGCAACATATAGTTTCATTCCCCAAGGAGCAGAGTAGGGACTGAATTGGGACTCACTCAAATTTGGAGCCTGTTTCTCCCTTGTGTTTTCCTGGTACAGCTTATCCCCTTCTGCACCCAACTGCGAAATGGAGCCAAGATTCAGTCTGCTCTCTGCCCCCCCTGCACAGGAGGGATAGGAAGCAGGAATGCTGTTCTTTTCCTTATGCTACTTCCTGCAATATAGGTAGCAAACCCAGGGGAGGTATGGGCTCTTTACACCCCCTCTACTCTGAGTGAGTGAACAGCAAAGGTCACAATCTGGTCCTCAAATAAGGTTGCCTCTCAATATAAAAGAAAGAATTTAATTTACTGTCACACACTGCACATCATCTCGTGCTTCTCTCAGTGAAAGACTCCTGTACCCTCTTTAAGAGATTTCTGTGTTTCATCACAGATCGAAATTGCCACATTCATGGCTCAGAAAAGAAAGCTGTCATATCACAAAGCATGCTGAACTCTTAGCAACTTGCAATGATTGAGGGTTGCATTTTTTAAGATTAGTTATAACTACCATTTTGCTCAACTGTTGTAATGAAAGGTGCAAAGCACTGTTGCACTTCCTGAACCCCAGGCATATTGCTACCTCTACATCTATTAGCTCTCTCCATTTTCATGCTAAATGTTTTAAATGGGATATTCCTAACACCTTTCTACTTTTCTACTTTATCACCAGCAGTCCAAACAGTTTTTGATTATATCCATTTGGTTTATCTCATTAAAATAATCTGATTGGAATTACCTTCCCATGGCTTTGCTCAGTCCATGCATTTCCTTTGCCTATAGGAATCTGGACTCTAGTCTGCCCTCCTCCTTCCTTCCTCTGACTTTTAAAGTTAGCTTGTAAGAAGGATTTAGGATGGAGATTCTCCTATCTTCCAAAGACTGAAGTTGGCTTTATCGTGCCTCTCACTGTGGCTGCACACAAGCAGCACCTTTGCTGACACCAATAAATATAAATACAATTTTTAAGCACTTAGCTCTCTTGTATACTGAAGTAAAGAGTGGGGGGGTTTTTTGTTTGTTTTTTTGGTTTTTTTTAAGTGGATGCCATATGAAGCATCTATAAAAAATTATAGGAAATAGGCACAGCAGATTTATTTAATTAGGGCTTGACTGTCAGGTAATAACAATCTATTGTTTTTAAATACACTTAGCAGGCGTTGGGTAACATTGCTAGCCTATGATACACAGGTCAGACTAGATGATCTAGTGGTTCTTTTGGCCCTTAAACTTTATGAGCTTACTGCCAGTAAGTTTGTCCCTCAGGGCCTTATCCAAAGCCCATTGAAGTTAAAGGAAAGAAAGCCTGGCATCATTAATGGGCTTTGGATCAGGTCCCGGGTACTTACATGCATACGACCTGTATCTTAAGGGATACTTGCAGGTTCACAGTCTACTAAATATAGTAAACCTAGTAGGCAATACCTTCATAGGCCTTAATCATTCTATTGACAGTTTGCAGACAGACTGCAGTCAGCTGCATTATTAGAGCTACACACAGCTAATAGGTTCCAGTGCAACTCAACGTTGAGCGGAACATAAGCAGAGGGGGTGCAATGCTGTAGTGCAACATCAAATGTTATTATCTATTTGGTTTTTTGGAAACTTTATTTTTTATTTGTCCAATGTCTAGTGATTTTGGTTGCCTAACTTGAAACACTGAGCTGAGCATCCACTCTCTGAAAATCAGTCTCCACTGAAGTGTCTTAAGTCTGGGCACCCAGAAATTGAAGCATTCAAAATTAGTAGTTACTTCTGACACTTTAGTACATGGCTTACAAACAGATAGCACATATGATGTGTGTATGCATATGTATATATAAGATACTATATAAAAATGTTCCCCACCTATATAAAAATGCTGCTTACTATTATAATATGTCCAGAAGTCATAAACACAGAGCCACAGATTGAGAAATAATGAAGGAATGTAATTAGAAACAGAAGCTACTTTTATAGTGCTTTGACTGCATACTCTCGTATTTTGTGGAGTGTGTCATTGTATTTGATTGTTTATATAAGATATAGAATAGCATGACGAACAAGGTGTGACACAGCAAATCATAAGAACATAAGAACCGCCATACTGGGTCAGACAAAGGTCAGTTCAGCCCAGTATCCTGTCTTCTGACAGTGGCGAATGCCAGGCGCCCCAGAGGGAATGAATAGAACAGGTAATCATCAAGTGATCCATTCCCTGTCACACATTCGCAGCTTCTGACACACAGATGCTAAGGACACTATCCCTGTCCATCCTGGTTAATAGCCATTGATGGACCTATCTTACATGAATTAATTTAGGTCTTTTTTTTAAACTCTGTTATAGTCTTGGCCTTCACAACATCCTCTGGCAAAGAGTTCACACAATGCACAATCAACTTGTGGAAGAAATACTTCCTTTTGTTTGTTTTAAACCTGCTGCCAATTAATTTAATTTGGTGACCCCTAGTTCTTGTGTTATGACAAGAGTAAATAACACTTCTTTATTTTCTCCACATCGGTCATGATTTTATAGACCTCAATCATATCCCCCCTTAGTCATTTCTTTTCCAACCTGAAAAGTCCTAGTCTTATTAATCTCTCCTCATATGGAAGCTGTTCCATGCCCCTAATAATTTTTTGTAAATGAACTCTAAAATAAAACAAACTCTTCTATTTCTGGATCTGCTGCTTTGGATAATGTCTAAAACAAAACATAGCCAAAGGACGGAATGATAAAATATTCAATGCACTTGAAATGTCAAAAGTTGCAGCAGGTCAGCCAAGGTCAGAGCTGAGATAGAGAATTTGGCCTTCTGGCTTTTAAAAGGAAAATAACTAAAGAACAGATTTTACTTAGCTTCCTCAGATCTAATTACAACTTAGAATGGAGTAATTAAGGCCTTGAGAGTTTGGGTGATTTGTTCAATGTCATCTTAGATACTTATATGGCCCCTATTACCATATCTGAGTGTCTTCAAATCTTTAATGTATTTATCCTCACAACACCGCTGCTGTCACCATTTTTCAGATGGGAAACTGAGGCACAAAGACGCAATCTGATACAAGAAACCTGTACTAGAGCAGGAAAATTGAAATGGGTCTCCCAGAGCCCAGGCTAATGTCATAACAGCTGGAACATGCCTCATCTATCGGATATGACATTTAAAGAAGAGCTGAGGACAGAGGAACACCTCTGATTTGTTAGATCCATAACTAATCCAGTAGACCAACAAAGTCTTAAAGTGAAAGAAAATATCAAATGTATGGCTCCATTCTTGCCTTCATGAAAGTCAATATGAGCATTCTCTTTTACTTCTCTGATGAGGGATCATGACCATATGTGCATGGACATGCAATCTTTAAAAAGGAACTACAAAGGCATATAAGATATACAGATGAACAAGCTCTATGTAACTAACTGAAAACTATTATTCATTAGGTCTATTGTATAGATAGGAATAGTAAAACAAAGAAAAATTGGGGACTGACACATATATTTTGTGTTAATCCATGTAAGTCAGTAGTGACCTTACTGACCACAAAACCCCAGCCACCCTGGGTTATCTGTTGATTCACCCTGTTTGCAGAAGTTGAAATCCCCAATATAAGGAAAGTGGGAGTAGCCATCTTAGAAGAATGTGAAGTCTGGAGATGAGGTCAGCAATACCAGAACACATATTACATCAATCATCATCAATAAATAAAATAAATTATTAATTATTATTAATAATACTTGCAGCCCATATATTGACATACTGTAGACCTGGAATCCCAATCAGAATCCAAATCCTCACATTGCTTTAAGTACAATAACTATTAAGATTATTTTGAAGTACTTGAGCCCATCACTAATTCAAACTTTGTTTAATTCTTATTAAGCCATGTAGACAGGCTCAAAAAGCATGACCTAGATTTAACAGTGCACAGGAAAAACACACAAGGGACAATCTGATGTTAGTATCCTAATTAGAAAATGAAACAGTTAATCAGAGTGGGAGTATATTTAGTTTCCATAATACCAGAATTAATCTAAACACACACAGAGGTATTGTCAATCAAAGATTATTCAGTGAAGAAGAAATTATTATGACCTATAATTTCACAAAGAGATGTTAAACACTTTCCTTGTTTAGCAGAAATGTGGATCTACACCTATTAATTTTATTTCAGATCAGAGGTGGAAAAACTAAAACAGAAAAGGCAACATGTAAATAAGATCGAAGGTGTGAGTTAAACTGACAAGATAAGAAATAAAGTTTAAATGATGCTGATTTCGTACTTGTCAGTGTAAAGAACACACACAGACATATATATTAGTGACAAAGTTCCTCCTCTACCTTGGCGCTTATTGGCAGATTTGGTCACCTCAGTGATCTTCCCCACAGTCTGGGTCAACTTCTCCTGTGTCTGATCAGGAGTTGGGAGGTTTGGGGGGATCTTGGGCCCACCCTCTACTCCGGGTTCCAGCCCAGGGCCCTGTGGATTGCAGCTGCCTATAGTGCCTCCTGTGACAGCTGCATGACAGCTACACCTCCCTGGGCTACTTCCCCATGGCCTCCTCCAAACACCTTCTTTTTCCTCACCACAGGACCTTCCTCCTGATGTCT
>NC_133770.1:170952378-170972789 GCF_003597395.2 Chelonoidis abingdonii | reverse complement strand
CACTGGTGCTTAATCAACTGGTCCTGTCCATGCTCTGGTACCGGCTCAACACCCTGGTCCCGGCCCCGGATTTCCTGGCCAACCTCCAGACGGCGATTCTGGGGTTCTTTTGGCCAGGGATGCATTGGGTCTCTGCAGGGGTCCTCCACCTGCCCCTGGAGGAAGGGGGGCAGGGCCTGAAGTGCCTACGCACTCAGGTCCGTGTCTTCCGCCTCCAGGCCCTGCAGAGGCTCCTGTATGGTGCAGGTAGTCCGGCGTGGAGTGTACTGGCACACGCCTTCCTCTGCCACTTCCGAGGGCTCCGATACAACCGGCAGCTCTTTTACCTCCATCCAAGACCTCCTCCGGACCTGGAAGCTCTTTTCCACAACCAGGTCCGTGGTGGCCACCGTGGGGGCCGACCTCCTCGCGGAGCCCCTGCTACACAATCCTCGCTTCGTGTGCAGGTGGCGGAATCCCCCGCGGTGTGCCAGAGGCTGGTCTTGGCAGGAGTCACCAGGGTCGGAGACCTCCTGGACTACGACCAGGGAGATTGGCTGGATCCCCTGACGCTCGCCCGGCGCATGGGGCTCTCCAGACTTCATACTCCCTGGCGCATACTTCGGGAGGCGAGGGCCGCTTTGCCGCCTGCTGCTTGGGCTTACCTCGACCGGGTCCTGTGAGAGGGCACGCCCTGCTCACCCTCCACCCCGGGCCCCGTGGACATTTTTATAGGTAGAGACATTTTTATAGGTACCTCTACTGAGGTAGAGAATCAGGTGTTCCTCCTCCCCGACCATCTGTGATAGAACGACCCCCAACCCTACTTCCGATGCATCTGTCTGCAGGATAAATTCCTTGGTGAAATCAGGGGCTATCAGTACAGGGTTACTGCAGAGGGCAGTCCTTAGGTCTGTGAATGCTTCCTCTGCTGCGTCAGATCATCTTACCAGATCAGGTCCATGGGCTTTTACTAGGTCTGTCAGAGGGCTTGCCCTTGTGGCAAAGTGGGGGATAAATCGTCGATAATACCCCCACTACACCTAGGAATGCCTGGACTTGTTTCTTGTGACGTGGTCGGGGCCAATTTTGGATGGCCTCCAACTTGTTCACTTGGGGTTTTACCAGACCTTTTCCCACAATGTAGCCAAGATATTTGGCCTCTGTAAACCCCACAGCCCACTTGGCAGGGTTTGCTGTAAGGCCAGCTCGCCTGAAGGTATCAAGGACTGCCTCCACCTTCTCTAGGTGAGTTTCCCAGTATGGGGTGTGAATGACCACATCATCCAAGTAGGCAGCAGTATAAATGATATGTGGGTGTAATAGCTTGTCCATGAGGCGCTAGAAAGTAGCCAGGGCCCCATGTAGTCCAAAAGTGAGGACAGTATATTGGAAAAGACTCTCTGGTGTAGAGAATGCAGTCTTTTCCTTTGCATTTTTCACACAGGGAATCTGCCAGTACCTCTTTGTCAAATCTAGGGTAGTCAAGTAGTGTTCCCCTGAATCTCGATTTTTACTGAGATGGTGTGGTAATAAGCAACTGTCCCATGGACACGTTATCCCCGTACGCTTAGCCTGTAGCAACTGTCTACACTTCACGAGCTTCCCTGAGACAAGTGTGATAGCACTCCCTGAATCAACCAGTGCTGTGGTCTCTACCCCATTTAGCTTTACTGGTCTGGTGTACATATGTGGGGTTAGTGAGACCCCCACAAGGTGGATTAGGGAACATGGGTCTGACCAGTTCCCCAGGTTACACTGCATAGGCTCCTCCACATTGGGACACTGTGCAGCTATATGTCCCCACTCTCCGCAGGCATAATATCTGTATGAGGCCCTAGGCACTCCCCGGTCTCTTCGTTTGGGCAGTCTAACATCACGATCCTCTTCTCCCTCAGTGCTCCGACTCTTTGTGGCTTCTGGTGGGCCTTCAGCCCGTCTCTTTTTCCACCTGTGATCTCCTAGTTGCCCAGTCACCCGAGCTCTAGAGCTTGGTGCTGCTAGTTTAACCCGGGGTGCCTCTTCCTTAACTGGTCGGGTCAGCTCCCTCACCGTCCTTCGCCTCTCTGCCAGTGCAATAACCTCATCATAGGTGGAGGGTTCGTTCTGGCTTACCCAGGCACGAAGGTCTGGGGAAGTCCCCTCATGTATCGGTCAATGACCAGAACCTCTAGTATTTTTTCCAGACTCTGGGACTCCGTTTGCAACCACTTTCGTGCGAGATGGATGAGGTCATACAGTTGGGACCGCGGGGTTTTGTATTCCTGGTACCATCACTCGTGATATCACTGGGCCCGCACTGCAGTCGTTACCCCAGATCTGGCCAGGATCTCTGCTTTCAGCTGGGGGTAGTCTGCTGCAGAGTCTTCAGGCAGATCATAGTAAGCCTTCTGGGCCTCCCCACACAGGAATGGGGCAAGGGTACCAGACCACTGATCTCGAGGCCAGGCCTCCCATATGGCTGTCCTCTTAAAGGCCAGGAGGGATGCCTCTACATCATCCTCCCGTGTCATTTTCTGCAGCCAATGGCTGGCCCGTAGGATCTGCACCCCATCAGGGCCACGGTTCAGCTCCGTAAGGGTCTTTACCAGGTTTACCAGTTCCCGCAATAGAGCTCGGTCTTGAGAAGCCTGGTCCATCAGCAGGCGATTAGTCTCTTGCTGCAGCCACACTGCCTTCTGTTGGGCGGCTGCCTGGACATGGGCAGCCTCCAGCTGGGCCACCGTAGCTTGTATCAGTGCCCACACTAAGTCATCTATTGTGATGGGAAAAAACAAAACAAAAACCCTCTACTTTTTTTTAAATCACCCTCCTTCTTCTGCTGCGCTGTGCACTCCAGATCCCACCCCGGACACCAGTTGTGACAAAGTTCCTCCTTTACCTTGGTGGGTCCTATGCTTATTGGCAGATTTGGTAACCTCAGTGATCTTCCCCACAGTCTGGGAGGTTTGGGGGGAACCTGGGCCCGCCCTCTACTCCAGGTTCCAGCCCAGGGCCCTTTGGATTGCAGCTGCCTATAGTGCCTCCTGTGACAGTTACATGACAGTTACACCTCCTGGGCTACTTCCCCATGGCGTCCTCCAAACACCTTCTTTCTCCTCACCACAGGACCTTCCTCCTGATGTCTGATAATGCTTGTACTCCTTAGTCCTCCAGCAGCACACCCTCTCACTCTCAGCTCCTTGAGCCTCTTCCTCCCAGCTCCTCTCACACACACTTCCTCTGCTCTGGCTCCCCCTCACCTGACTGGAGTGAGCTCCTTTTTAAACCCAGGTGCCCTGATTAGCCTGCCTTGATTGGCTGCAGATAATCTAATCAGCCTGTCTGCCTTAATTGGTTCTAGCAGTTTCCTGATTACTCTAGTGCAGCCCCTGCTCTGGTCACTCAGGGAACAGAAAACTTCTCATCCAGTGACCAGTATATTTGCCCTCTACCAGACTTCTGTACCCCACTGGGTTGGATCTGTCACAATATATATATGCATATCCCAATATAATGCAATCCGATATAACATGAATTCAGATATAATGTAGTAAAGCAGTGCTCTGGGAGGTGGGGCTGCATGCTCTGGCGGTTTAGCGTGTCAGGCTCTGACACGCTGCTCTGAACAGCGTGTTAAGGGTGCCGGGCCAGGGCCAAGGGGTTAGATAAGGGGCAGAGGGTCTCTGGGGGTGGTCAGGGGAAAGAGAGCAGGGGCGGTTGGATGGTTCGGAGTTTCTGGGGGCGGGGTGGTCAGGGGATGGGCAAATGGGGTGTTGGATAGGGCATGGGAGTCCTGGGCATGATTAGGGATGGGGGGGGTGTCTCTGGAGGGGGCAGTCAGGGGACAAGGAGCAGGGGGGCTTAGATAGGGTGTGAGGTCTTGGAAGGGGTGGTTAAGAGTGAGGGGTTTCTGGGAGGTAGTCGGGGACAAGAAGCAGGGGGTTGGATGGGTTGGGGGTTCTGAGGGTTCAGTCAGGGGGCAGAAAGTAGGTGGGGATCGGATAGGGGGCGAGGGCAGGCATGTTTTCTGACTATTAATAACAGAAATGCTCGAGGCCAAAGCAAGTCCGATATAACACGGTTTCACCTATAACGCGGTAAGATTTTTTGGCTCCCAAGGACCGCATTATTTCGGGGTAGAGGTGTATATAATTTTTTCTTCAGTTTTGTAATTTAAAAAATACTGTTCATATTATTTAAAAATTGTTTGTGGTGTACCGAAATTCCTTTTAAAAAACCCTGTAAGGTTATGAAATGCCTATTATTTCCCTGAGACCGAAATGCACACTGCCTTTCATACTTTTTTCAATATGCTGGTCATATTTTTGGCATGCATTATGAGATCCTGTGCAGCTCATTTCACAGAGGTATGATAGGCTGTGTTAGTTAGTGGGATGTGCATAATTACTAATAATAAACACCAAGCTGCATGAGTACTGTGCTACTTAAAATTCTAAGACCCCTTAGTTATTATTCTCTGTCAGAGTGGTACAATTTCAATTGAGGAAGATGTTATTTTGGTAAATCTATGAAAAATTATGTTATGTATCTCTATCACAATGCATTACTCTGCTGTTTGGGCTGTTGCAAGGAAAATTTATTAAAGGCCCAATCCTGCCAAATGCGGAGTGCTTCCTGTAACTTCAGTAGGACTTGACAGTGGTCAATACCTCATAGGAAATATTCTGCATCTTAGGCAGAGTTAGTGGTAAGTGATGGAATGGTTTCCTGTCCCCAGTTCTAACACAGCACAACATGCACATACCACGTTAGGAACACTCAGATTTACATCCTAAAACCAGACAAAGTGACCAATGGACACATTACTTAGATTGTAAACTCTTTGAGCAGTGATTATATTTGTATGATGTGTATTCACAGCACTCAGCACAATGCAGCTCCAACTCCTGATTGTAATACAGCATTGACTAAAGTCACCAAACAAACAAATCATAGTACTAATTGTGGGGTTTAATTAAATCAGACTCTCAAAAACTTGAAAATTAGTTAAGAATTACTCAATCAAGTTTCCTGTCTTCAGGGGAAAAAACAAAGCAACAAAATACATCTAGTCACACTGTGACAGTAGAGTGAAAGTCTTAGTTTCTCCTGTTGAAGCTGATCCCTTTGCATAAAATATTTAAATAGTAACTGGGCCAGAGAAAATGTGAGAATAACTCTATAGCCCAGTGATTTGGGCACTCACCTAGGAGACCCAGGTTTCTGTACCTATTCCAAAGAATGCGAAGCAGGTCATATAAAGTGCAACAACTTTAACAGGAGAAAGAGAGACCCACACCAAAATATCCCATAGCCTAGTGGTTAGGACATTTCTCTGGAAGAAGGAAGACCACTGTTCATGTCTCTGGCATCCTATCAGGCAGAATGTGGATTTGAACTCAGGTCCCCACAATTGTCATTTAGTGCTCTAATCACTAGGCCATTGGTACAATGGAGGTGATACTAGCACCTAATTTTTGGCTATATTCTATGCAGGGCCCATTCTGATAGGGTTCCTCAGAGTATTTCTACAAGATCAGGCCCCAAGGGTGAGATAGGCAGGAGAATGCCTCGTTTGAGGCTCCTGCCAGGACTTAGGCACTGAGAGGCACCACAGTTTAGACAGACTCATAGACTCATAGGTCAGAAGGGACCAATATGATCATCTAGTCTGACCTCCTGCACAAAGCACGCCACAGAACCCTACCCATACACTTCTATACAACCGCTAACCTATGTCCGAGTTATTGAAGTCTTCAAATTGTGGTTTGAAGACCTCAAGCTGCAGAGATTCCACCAGCAAGCGACCCATGCCCCACGCTGCAGAGGAAGGCGAAAAACCTCCAGGGCCTCTGCCAATCCGCCCTGGAGGAAAATTCCTTCCCGACCCCAAATATGGCGATCAGCTAAACCCTGAGCATGTGGGCAAGACTCCGCGCACTAGGAAAGACTTCTGCAGTAACAGATACAACAATACAACATCCCATACACAGACATTGAGAGATTAGAATGTGCTGAGAATCCAGTATATTGCCATGACTAGCCTATCAATACATCCTTCCTAACTATCAAGCTTATCTTAAAGCCAGATCATGTCTTTTTGCCCCTAATCAACTTGGAAGCTGTTTCAGAATATCACTCCATAATGGTTAGAAGCTTCGTTAATTTCAAGTCAATTCTAAATGTCAGTTTTAGCATTGTTCTTGTGTCATTAGTACTGAGCTTAATAATCCTCTCTCCCAATATTTACCGCCTGCTTTGATTAGGCAAGCATATCCCGCAGCTTTTTTGAGGCTAATCAAGCCAGCTTTGAGTCTCTTTCTAAGGCAGGTTTTCATTCGCGATAGCCTAGTAGCCGTTCTGAACTGTTCCAGTTGAATTCTCTCTTAACATGGGAAGACCAAACTGCACACGTAGTCCAGTGAGGTCTCAAATGCTTTAATGGTACGAACACTCCTTATAATTTGCTGGAATACATCGTGATGATCATAAACCGCATTGCTTTGTACGGGCATATCGATTGGCGGCTATAGTCATTTGCGTCAACCAATATCCAAGGTCGACTTCTCCTCGGTTGTTTGCACCTTGATTGTGTCTAATGTATATCTAAAGTTATTATTATGAATATCTAAAGTGCATGACCTTGCTTCTATTAAATTTCATCTTTACTATTACCAGTTTACAAGGTCATCCAGATCTTCTGTTGTATCCCGTCCTTTTCTGATGTTGCAATACCCTCGATTTGCGTCTCAGAAACTTTTTAGCATCATGCCTTTGATGAAGGTCAGTAATAAGAAGGTTATAAAGATTGGTCCCAAAACCGATCCTTGAGGAACTCCACTAGTAACCTCCTTCCAGCCTGAGAGTTCACCCTTCAGTACGACCCGTTGGAGTCTCCCCTTTAACCAGTTCCTTATCCACCTTACAATTTTCATATTCATCCCCATCTTTTCCAATTTGTGCTTGCCCACAATCAGAAGATTAGGTATCTAAATGGTTAGGTGGAAGCAGGCCTGCTGACAGCAAATCTGAGGCCCAAGGCAGAACAGTCAATGGGCACTCTTTCAGCATGGGCAGGGCATCCACATGCCTTTGCCACCAATAGTGCCACCCCACGTGCAGCTAGGAGCCCTGTGGCCTGCCCAGGCAATTTAAAAGGGCCAGAGACCCCTGGACCCTTTTAAATCACCCAGACCTCCGGGTAATTGCCCTGTCCCCCCATTGGGGGGCCTGGGTGGAAGCTGAATGGGGTTTTGAGGATCTAAATTTTAGACTTAGGCATCTACATGTCTTTGTAGATCTAGCCCATAGTTAATATCATGGTTTCTTACACAAATATTTATATTCACATAAATTGAATCTATGAATGAACATAATACGTTCTATTGTATGTTGATGAGAGTAACATATTACGCTTACATTTACAATTATCTTTGGATTTAGATAAATCACTAACTCTTCAGATATCCATAGCATTTAATTTCAATGCAAAAAGTTATATGAATGAATTTAGACACTCAGAAGTCAGATAATGCTAGAAGTTAAAGATGACTGTGAAATGTTAATTGTACCCTGTGCACACAAATTGTGATGCATTCTTTAATTGCATGGTCACATTCTATTATTGAAGTAATACAATCTTATAAAATACTCCCCTTGCCCCTTAAGTTGGACTTATTTTGAATTTTGGAACTTTTTCTTTCACAGAAAAATCAAGTTTCTTCATCTGCAACTGTTTTGAAGGACCTAAAGAACTATGAAAACAGGTTAAAAAAAAAGACTAATAGAAAATAAATTAGGGTAAATTGTTCTTTACCTTCATTGCACAAGATGGAGAGACCAAAGGCAAATGGAAGGAGAGAGAAGTTATCATATATTTCTTCTCACTGTCATTGATGGACACAGGATTATGATTAACACCAATGAACACAGTCAAGATTGGTTAGTTTTTACATTGCTGATTCAGCAGGACAAAGCTTTCAGCAGCATTAGAGGTACTAGAGTTGTCTATCTGCAGTTGCAGGAAAACCAACACGTTCAATGTATTTAATAAGTTTATTTTCATAGCCACAAATCAATGGAGTTATAGCAGTGTGAGGGGATAAATAGGCATGTAACACTTTTTTAATGCTTCTTACCCACCAAAATATTCAGGGATATCTAGAAATCTTAGATAGTAGGCTGAATTAAAATTGATCATTATTTTTACATTTCAATGCATTTGGGAAGTGTATCCTAAAGTGCAGGTGCACCTCCTGTGAGCAGACCTCTATAATGTTCTTCAGAGTATCAACTTTCATTTTTAGAAAGTTAGGCCTGGTCTTCACTATGAAATTAGGTTAGTTTAACTACATCACTCAGGGATGTGAAAAATTTCACGTCCCGTGCAATGTAGTTAAGGCAACCTAAGCTCCAGCATAGCCACTAGTAGGTGAATGGAAAATTCTTTCCTTGATCTAACATTCAATTAATATTTTGAAGATTAGCAAAGCAGAACAATCTGCCTGAGTTTGCAGAGACTCTGCAACAACACTTCTGAAGTGTAAATCGCCCTGTTCTTTTCAAATGATATTAACTCAGATGCCCATGAAGATACTCAAAATGTTAGCATTGTTAACTATTTAATTGTACATGAAGGCATATAAAACAAGAAAGGAAGTGGATTATGAAGATCTACCAGCTTTTCCCAAAGTGGAGTCTGGGGGACAGTCACATAAAAGATGTATAAATTAGTATGTATGGACTTTTAATACTATATGGTGGAGCAAGGACAGTGGATGCACTATTGTTTTTATTTTCCTGAAGGAGGTGTCAGCATGAAAAAGTTTTCAAAACACTGTATTAGGAGGTGATCTTTTAATTGCAGCACATTGAAATTGTATTTCTCTCAATCACCTTATCTCCTAAATCTTATTATATTCTCAACAGATAAAATCTATTGCTTTATGTTTAGAATCTTAGACCATATCAGGTTCACTTTAAATTGAAAAGAATATACATTTTGTGTTGATAAATAAATTGTCTCCAAGGAGACTTGTCTTATAAAAGATTTGTTAAGAAGTAGGATACTGTTGATTTAACAGCTTCTAAAAGTGAAGCACTAAATGGAAACCCTGGAGGAGATTGCAAGCTGCTGGACTATTTCTTAAGTTCTCAGATGACCCTGGGAGACATGGTAATCTGTGGAAAAGAATATTTGTCTCCAGGATAAACTCAAACATCCTGCGGCCCCTGCAGTAGCATCTGCTATAATATGGTATGCTATCTCCTCCTATTTAATCATCAGGCTCCCACACATCAAGTTTATAATAAAAATTATAGGAGAGCTGCAAAGACATCAATGGCAGCATGGAGAAGACAAGGATATCCAGAGTCAGAGACAGAAAGTGACATCCTGGTAGCAACCAAGATCTGTTTTACCCACAATAGTGCACAGCTCCCAGTAAATCGTTGTGGGACTCAATCTGACAACATTTAAACAATTATACATATTTACAGTGCACATGCATCAATACAGAAAAAACACTAGAGCTGGGGTTCCCAAAGTTGTTTCATGGCTTGTTCAGAGTAAGCCCCTGGTGGGCCGTGCAACACTTTGTTTACCTGAGCGTCCACAGGTACGGCCGCTCGCAGCTCCCAGTGGCTGCAGTTCACCTGAACAAGCCAAGAAACAACTGCTCTAGAGGGTTTCTAGTCCCACCATTTTATATACTTTAAACCTGAGTCTTGTAGTGATCGAAAAGCCAAATGGCTACTCAGAGAAACAGCTTCAGTCAGAGACAGCACCAGAATGCAGACAGTAATAACTGGATCTCTGAAGAGGAAGCAGGCTACCTGACAAGGTACATCATCCTTATCCTCAAAAATAAACATCCTCACCCAGATGCCTCCAACAAGGGATACCGGCTCCAAAATGTCTGGGCTTAGTCTCTGAGGGGTCCAGGGCTGGCTCTCCCTAAAGTGCACTAAATGTGGCTTATCACTCACTCTTTGCTTGATCTGGGGGAAGAATGCTGAGCAAGGCTTGAAAAGTTTCCCCAGTATCTGCTTGCTTAACAATTATATCTAATCACTTCAGTGAAAAACAGCTTTTTCACCAGTCCCACGAAAGTCATGCCTCAAAAACCATTCTTAATTTCCACCAGCATGTATATATTCCCTCCAATAAATAAGTCACAGTATCAATAGATTCTGCCCACTCCCCCATCCCCCGAAAAACACCCTAATTTAATTCTGTCCCTCTGGCTCTTCTGATGCTGCAGGAATGCTCACCCTCCACTCTCTGTTCCTTACCCCCCTCTCTTTTTCTTCAAAGAGCAGCGACTCAGAGGGTTCTCAGCTCTAGAGCAGAGCAGGAAATGATTTTTCCTGTTGTATGAGATACATCAAGATTTCGAGAAAATTACCTATCCTAAATCAAGATGAAAAGTCAAAATCTCAAAAATATCCATGAACCAAAAATCCCAAACCAATCTTGGACCGGGTCAATAAACATATTTCATTTTATTCATTTCAAAATGTTTTATTCTGATTCTGACTTTTTTGTTTTACATTTTTTTTAAACTTTAGCCTAACTTTTCACATCAGATCTTTGAACTCCCCAAATTAAACCTTTCAATTTAGAAAATTCCAAAAGGTTTCATTTTTATCATTTCATAACCTTTTTTCCCCAAAAAGTGTTTTAAAAGGGAAACTTGATGACCAACCCTTTCCATGAATAGTGTCAGCTTTGGTGATTTGCCCTTTTTCCAATGGAAAAAAAAAACATAAAAAATGTCCAGACACCTCTATTCTGTTCCTCCCTGCTCTCCTCTCCCCTTCCTTATGACTCCCTATGGAAACAGCAACAACTTCAGCCACTCTGCTCATTCAGTCTATCACACTGCTGAACAATAGCTAATGGTGCCCAGGTTTCTTTACTCCATCCCCTGCTCATCTCCTGTTAAAGAAGCAGTAAGATTTGTGTCTCCTGCCAGCTCCTGCCCACGCTGCAGGCATTAGCTAAGAACTGACAAACAAATAGCTGAAGACAAGACCATTTCACCTGTATTTAGTGTTTACATTTATGAAATGCTTGTAAATTGCTGCGTGGATTAATTTCATTTGTAACTGTATTCCATGCTATAACAAAACTGCAAGTTTTGCTTTATAACCTTGAAAATTATTATTTTTAACTTGTGAACTCAGGATCAGTAAATCACTCCCCTCCTCCCCCACCACTCTGCCACCACCCATGCAGAAGGACTATCAAAATCAATTGGGTCATTGAGGTCCATCACAATACAAAGTGTTGGTTAATGGCCCTATCACACCTGGAAAATGCTATCTGCAAGGAAGATTCAGTTTCATTCAGCTGAAGCTGAATGCAGGAAATAAAACAAGACAGGAAAATGTTCCAACTTTTTGGCTGTTTGGACTCGGACAGGACTAGAGTCTATAAACTGATGCCAGAGATCCCAAGAGGCTGCCTCCTGGGTCTTCCCGGAAAGACTCTTTGAATAGACAGATCACTTCAACCCTGTCACTCTTAGGATTTAGGTAAGTCACTTGTGTGTGTATATGTTTGCTTGCTTTAACCTGCAAATAACATTCATTTTCTTTTTCCTAGTTAATGAACCTTTAGATAGTTTATTACAGAATTGGCTAATACAGGCATCGTCCTTGGTGTAAGATCTCAGGCACCAACTAATCTCAGGCCAATGACTGGTCTCTTGAAATGGACAGAAACCTGAACATGGTGTGGGTGTGATTTTTACTGTAAATGACAATTTATCACTAAGTCCAGTTTGTCTGGGTAGCAAGATAGACTGGAGAATCTAAAGGGACTGTCTGTGACTCCATGATAAGACTAGTATAGTGATCCAGGAGTTCACATTTGTTACTGGCTTGCTGAAATGTAATTATAGAACTTACCACCAGTTTAGTGTCTCTCCCCTGTTTTTGACAGTTTGTCCTGAGACAGGTACTCAGGGTTGTGAGCCAATCTAGACAGCATGACAACTTGTTCTCTTCTTTCTTCTCCTTTTCAGAGAAGGTGTAACTGCCTTCTTATGGAATTTCTTCCCACTTCATGCTCTGCCACCACAGACTTCCCAACCTGTTTTTGGATGGCATAATTAGGTACTGAGCGGGAAGTAAGAAGTTCACCACAAAGTCAAATAATCAAGGGAGAAAAAGAAAATATTTTCTCCTGCAAAGAATTTAAGGAAGAAATATCTTCAAAAGGCAAAGCAAAAGAATATATCATATAGTGTTCCAGACTGACCCTACGCAGATACATACACAAACATACAGGGAGGAAAAATTGTTACTCGTCCTTAAAGTTAAGAAAAAGTCAGATTCAACAAACAATAATAACAATAAGCAAGCTAGACAATAGCAATTGGAATTCACAAACTCTGCTCCCTAAGTGGTTACTTTTAATTGCAATCATCTGTTGACAAAGGCCCAGAGACACAATACAATTTAGAATAGACCTTATGACTTTGGCTAAGACTAAATAATAAGGAATAGAATATCTGTTAAGGCACATGCAAGAGGGGAAAAAAGGAGAGGTTCCACTTTTAACTCTACATTTCACAATTTGAGAGTGCTTAGATTCTCTAATGTTGCACTTTTTATTCTTTGCATACAATTTATACAGCATATCAGACTGTTAGCCACCAAAATACAAGGTGCCTTTATTTAAACATGATTTATTTTTTGTAATAATGGACAGAAGTGTTAGATGGTTACTTAACTGGCCTTTCCACACTTCCTCTCAAAAAAGCTATGAATGGCATATCAGCTATTAATTCCTTTAGACCGACATCCTTCAGATAGAACTCCAGAATCTGCCTTTTCTCTTTGAAGGTTTTCCAAACATTGTGTGAAAGCTATTAGTGTTTGATCAATGCACTTTCGCCACCTGATCCACTGTGGAACATTTGGTATTGCAAGAGACATTCAAGGAAATATTCGTCATGTATCTTATTCTTCTTTGCCACATTATATGACTTTTTTCTATACTGAATTGCATTAACAGGTTTATAAATCAAGCACCTACTAATCGACTCAAGTCATTCAGGTACGCTGTAGGAACTAGATACCTCACCCTAGTTTTATATAACCCGCAAATGTTCTCAGTTTACCATACATTCTTTCTTCTAGGTCACTGATGAGGATCTGATCCTGCTCCATTAAAACTGGGGTCATTTCATTGATTTCAGTGGGTGCTGGATAAGGTCCAAAGTAAATTAAATGGGTTCTGTATGAAAATTGTTGTGACATTCCACTTCTTACCTGTGTAGCCACACTTGTTTAACTCTAGAGTCTCTGTCTTTACTTTCAAATCCAATATTGCAACCACTTTAAAGCTCAACCCTAACCCATATTTGCTAAGCTTGAAGATTAGCTTTTTTACATGGTATTTTAATGTATAAAACCAATTTATTTAAAAAAAAAACTGGTAAATTATGGCCACATCCTTTCCCTTATCCACTCTGCATTTTTTTTTTATTAAAAGGCTATGACAGTTATTAGGTTTAAGGCTGTCTGGAAAGCAAGAATTCCACTGTGTGAAAAGAAATCTGAGGTTCTGGAAAAAAATCATTAAAATCTTGAAGGTCCTGATCAAAAGTCCATTGAAGTCAATAGAAATCTTCATTCCCTAGCATTTGAAAAGAGACAGAAGGGAAGACAAGCTTTGCATTGTGCTTTGGTGGCCATCAGACTTGAGCTATTTCATACTAAGGGGGGATCAAATTCTGAATCTAGGGTTCCTCACAAGGGACTCCCTGCCAGTTGCCCCTTCTCTTATATAACAGTTCAGAATAGGACTTCAGCACCTCTGCTGCTCACAACTGTTATGTTATAGTAAAGATCTCTCAGATAGGTACAATCTAAGCCATTTAGGGCTTTTGCTCTTCATTTCATTTCCAGTTCCCATCTGTTCTGTTCCCCTACCACCTGGGTCACTTCTATTGCAAACCAAACCTGTAAATCTCAGGATTAGGTTAAACATTACCTAAATATTATCTGATTTGGATATGGATAGAGACCTCTTTAATGTCTTTAACAAAGTAAACACTAAGGGGAAATGTGTGATCATGGGATACTTCAACTTCCCAGATATAGACTGGAGGACGAGTGCTTGCAAGAATAATAGGGGTCAGATTTTTCTGGATGTCATACGGTCGATTTCCTTCACAAATTGTGAATAGTACCGACCGAGAGAGCGAGCAACTCTTTTAATTTGTTCTTGCGAGCATGAGACCTGTAGAAAATGGAGTAGGGACAACTTTGGCTTCGAAGTGATCATGTATCATGACTCAGTTCAACTAGCAATGGAAGAGTAAACAGTATCGGCTCTTAAGTTTTGACCTCTCCGAGCTCCTAATTTAAAGATAGAAATTTAGAGCTTAGACGAGAACTGTCGGATAACTTCAAAATGCGGGAGAGTCCTGGAATACTTAAGTCGCAGCTGAAAACTGTCGAAGCCTGCTCCAAAAAAGCGGAAAATAACCATGGCAGGATGTGAGCTCACAGCTGCTGAGAAGAGCTTAAGATCGATTAAAAGCGAACTTACAGGAAGAGAAGCGGATTAGAAACGAGCTACCTTTAGTTCACGAAAATGTAGATAAACTAAAGATAACCGTGTCAAACTGGACTTGCAAAGAATTAAATCCTAATAGAAGTCTACACACACCATAATAAGAAAAACATAGAAAGAAGAAGCCTGCTGCCTAATACTACGATGATGATGGATGTTAGAGACCTAGCATGGGAGGTCCATATCTTAAAAGTAAATTAATCAATTTAGCTCAGTCTTATAAAGACTACAGTGTGGAGCTTGGGAGTTGACTGAAGATGATAAATGAATGGAATATGGAGGTATATTACTGCATCTGATACGCGCAAACTTGCAAGCTATATGGACCAAAATCGGAGCCCAGCACATTCGTCCCATCAAATATTAAAAATGGCGCATACAATTGCCAGCCCGTTAGTGAGAGATTTTAATCCATTGTAAAACTCGCGTATACGTATGCTGGAGGAATTCTAATATATTCCTTATTCTTCACGAAAGAAAAACGTATCCGCTAAATTATAAGCCCTTAGCTGTGTACTGAGTACTGTAAGTCTGGAAAATTTTGAAGGAGAAAGTTTAAAGACATTAGTCAGTGTCAAGTCGGAAATTGCGATTGCAACATGGATTTCTCAAGGATATATTCGTCCCACCAACCTGATTCTCTTCTTGAGAGGTGCAAATTGTAACAAGTGATAATGCCATGTAGCTATCATTACCTCGATTTTCCAGTAAGTGTTTGACACGGTCAGTCCCGATGGAACTTTATTAAATTGAAAGATGGGATGAATATGACACGTCTTACAGGTGGATAGAGAACTGGTTAAAGCCCTCAGCTCCAAGTCGTACTGAAGGCTGAACTGTCGGTGGAGGAGCGTTACAGGTCCTCAAGAATCGCTTTGGACCACATCTTACTTAACTTCTTTATTACTGACCTTGCACAAAGCGGAATTGTCTAATAAGTTTTTGATACACAAGTGGCGTCTTGCTAACTGAGAAGCGACGGAAACTATACAGGAACATCTGACACCTTCTAAAATTGGTAATAGTAATGGATGAATATAATAGGAAAAGTGCAGGTCCATGCACTAGGATTATAATAAGATATTTACAATACATGAGAGCATCATTGCAAGCAAGGAGAGGGAGACCTTCGGTATTGGTTGATAGCAGGAGTCTATGAGTCCCCAAATCCGATAGGCGTTAAAACAGCAAATGCGTTTGGGATGCATCAGGCACGTATTCCAGCAACATAAGAAGGTTTAGTACACTTTATAAGCACTGGTGCCCCACTGAATAATTGTGTGCATTCTGGTCTCCAATTCTAAGAAGGATTAATTTCAACTGAACATGTGTTATACAGACACGTCTATAGGATGATCAGATGAAAACCTGCCTTATGAAGAGCTCGAAGCTGGCTTCGGGTTTAGCTGGCCAAAAGGCGCCTGGATTGCTCTTCTATATCAAATATACTCAGTCGGAATCATCATGGATGGATGGGGGATTATTTAAGTATCTAATGTTACACAGACAAAGTATACACACTGCGATCTAGGAAGTTTAGACTTGAAATTAGACGACGGCTTCTACCATTAGAGAGTGATTCCTGGAACACCCTTCACGAGAGTAATGACAAAAGTACTTAACTGACTCTAAGACTAAGTATAAGTTATGTAC
The DNA here is from genome assembly GCF_003597395.2 of Chelonoidis abingdonii. NCBI lineage: Eukaryota > Metazoa > Chordata > Testudines > Testudinidae > Chelonoidis > Chelonoidis abingdonii. The sequence goes on along the minus strand of NC_133770.1, from coordinate 170,956,585 downwards.
GGGCGATGATATGATGGATATGTAATTTGGCAAATTGATCTTGATTCAATCAGCAAAAGTGACTTCACGTCTGTGAGCGGTTGGATGGGATGGATCTTGATTACTGTAGAGATTATTTCTTGTGCTGGTGGTCTTAGCCACAGTCAGTAGCTGATCGCCATATCATGGGTCGGAAGGAATTTTCCTCCAGCGTAGCAGCCCCTGAGTTTTCGCCTTCCTCTGCAGCGTGGGGCATGGGTCGCTTGCTGGTGGATTCTCTGCAGCTTGAGGTCTTCAAACCACAATTTTGAGGACTTCAATAACTCAGTCGTGTTAGGGGTTGTTATAAAAGTGTATGGGTAGGGTTCTGTGGCGTGCTTTGTGCAGGAGGTCAGACTAGATGATCATATTGGTCCCTTCTGACCTACGAGTCTATGAGTCTATTACCAGGCTGTGTATGCATTGCCTTGACTGGAAAAAGAAGTGTGGTAATACTTTGAATAAGTATCTGAACTATTTAGCATATGTTAGAACTGAACTTCCAAATCCTTTTTGTTCATCCATTTCTAATATGAAGAATTGCTAACGGTTTATTTTTGAAAGTGTTACTTTTATTAAAAAAAGAGTTCTGGAACAGCAATAAAGCAGGACTTTGGCCAATTTTGCATTATGCAAACACTAGTATTAAGCTCTTTACATAAAGTTCTGTTCTGCAGCTCTGCAAAGTCAACAATTGATTCATTTTGATTGGGATCTTTATAAAGACAAGACAGATATAACTGTGGTGACCCCATGAAACTAAAACTCATCCGTTCACCACAAATCATGCAAATGACCATATAATTTAAATATTTGTTAAAAGTTCAGAAAGACCATATTTAGAGGATGGCTGAATCACCAGAGTAGTAGTTAGCTGAATGTTTTCCAGCCTTAATTTAACATAGATAAAACTAGAATAAAATGTTGAAACTTTAGCAATCTCCACTAACATAATGTAAGACAAGATTGTCTCATGTTATATTCATGGTATTCTGTTTAATGAAAGAAATCATACATTAGGTAATTATGTGCAAGACAGGGACAACCCACTTTACTTTCAAGCTAAAGGAGTAGACTGCTCAACAAAAGCTTCTGGGGAAAAAATGCAGATTGAAATAAATTAAACTTGACAGAGCTCTTTGCATGTTCTATTTTTCAATAAGTGTCTGTATTTCAATGTGGTATTTCTGCATAAGACCAAACAGTCAAGAATGAAAAACATTTGTTCACTAATAGAAACTGCCTATTATAAATGGCTTAAATCATGGAATATATTTCTTAGAGGGATGCCTAACAATATCTAGATTTCACCCTCCACTCTCTTTCCGGTATAATAGATATTAATTTGGTCTAAATAATGGAAACTTTTCTATGGATTTGGTCCCTATCGAAAACCTCTTACTATTTGTGTAACTTTCCAGGACTTTACAAAAGTAAAAATGTATTAATTTCTGTTACTATGACACAAATGAAATGTAGTTAAGGTGAAATCTGGGTATGAGACTGTATACCACTGAAAGTGTGCATTTAAAGTACTACTCCACCTCATTAAGTGTACACCCAATGAGGCAAAAGAGCAGTGCAGTTTCAGTGTAACTGCAGTGCAGTTGAGGTGTGTATAAAAAATAACAGATACTGTAGATGAGACATGAACAAGAAAAAAGTACATCTCAGTTAAGTGTCTAAACTGAAGTATTTTGCCCTTTTTGCAGAACGTTGATTGAATGATGTGTGCTTTATTTTAGGACTGAAAACGTAACTTTATTTTAAAGATAAATTTTTTTCTAGAGGAATAGAATGGATATCATTTTAGTAAATACATTTGTACCTAAAATTGTCATCACCAGATAAAAACTGATTAAAAAATCTATTTTTAGTTCTGTTGGGAATGGTAATGTGGAGCTGGCGTTTGTAAAAATTAGAGAATAATAATTTTCATTACTGCACAATATATGCTTCAAGGCATAAAGCAATCTCTAACTAAAGAGTGTTATAGAATAGGTAAAATTTCTTCCTAACTGTTTACTTCAGTGTTTCTTGCATCTTCCTCTACATCATTTGGTACTGGCCTATGTGAGAAAGTCACTGAATTAGATGAATCTTTAGTCTTATCTCTTATGACAATTCTTATGAATCTACATTCTCTGCAAAAATAAAAAGCCGGAATTTCAACACTGGAAGAAGTTCTTGAGAATTATTCTTTCCACAATTATTCCATTTTCAAAGCAAAAAGTTTTACATTGTTACTAGATATGGAAAGAATCTGCACTAGATCAAATCTGACAAATTACAAAAATGCAAAGGAATTTCTTTTTAGTAAAGTCTGATATAGCAAAATTCCAGAATAATGAACTAAAATGAAAGATGGATTTTTTAAATAAATTGTACATGCATGGGTACAAAAACTGCATGGGAAAATGCAGGAAGCGTGCTCACAAATGCCATTGAGGCATAAGGGCAAATCAGGAAAGGTATCTTAATTGGAGCCTAATTTCTAGTGAAAATGAGTCTGTTTTCAAGCTTAAATTCATGCTAGAAGAACAAATTAGGGAAAAGGGCCCTTCTATTAAGTAAATACGAATTTCACATTGAAAACATAAAAGTTTACATTCTTGATTGTTTCTGATGACGAACTATATTCTCACTGCCATTGAGTTCCACAACTTGAAGACAGCTCTGTTTAGTAGTTTTTCAGGTTCTTTCCATGTTAGTACAAAGGTTCACAAAATCTCACCCTTTGGAAACCCATTTCCCTTCGACATCCTCTCCATGCAAATCATGAATGCTATTGTTTCAATTTGTTTTCAGTATTGTTGTATCCATGTTGGTCCCAAGATATCACAGAGACAAGGTGAGTGAGGTAATTACTTTTATTGAACCACTTACCTTCAAAGATCCAGTGACCATCCCAAAACAAACCAAGAAATCTGTTATTTACAACCCAGCCCCCAGACACAACAAATTATGCTCCAAGGAGAAAGTCCAGGACACACACTTTCACACGCTTAAAACCTTCAACACCAAACCAGGACACTCCACCAGAAAAGGAGACTGAATGATGGAATGGGCCGCCCAAATACCACAAGAAAGCCTGCTTCAGTCTGGGGGAAGAGGGGAACAATGTCCTACTGCACACTCCTAGTTGTCCCTTACCACCCCACACTGGAATCAATATGGGTGAATCATTAAACAACCACTCAACCTCACTAAGTTCATCAACAGAGGCAAGAACCCCACAGGCCACACTGACTCAGCAGCATCAGACCCTAGTTTAACAATGGATAGAAAATCTGCAGAAATCTCTCCACTGTTACAATGATCAATACCCTCTACAACACACTTTCAAGATCCATGATATATGGTACACATGTGGTATATCTCATCTAGTAAACTCAATGCTCCAACAACAACTACAGGAGAGAAACCAGACAGACAATCTCTATGCTCGTGAATGAACTCACACAAAAAACGATAAGCCAAAACACCATATCAGTCGTGGACAAATACTTTTCACAAAACAATCACTCTATATCTGATCTCCCAGTCCTTGTCCTCAACACCTGCACAACACCTTCAAAAGACAATCCTGGAAGCTTAAATTTGTAACTTGGCTAGACACTAAAAATCACGGTAATAAAGACACTGGATTTGTGGCATATTGCAACAATCTGTAACCCACTAGTTCCCCCCTCCTCTTTTTCTCCTATGACTCTGAGTATTCCCTTAATGTTAACTACTTATGCTAAGCAATCTGTTCCATCTTGTATTCAGGTGTGACACCAGTGGCATAGCCAGGTTTTACCAGTAGGGGAAGCGAGCACATAAAAAAGGCACTGAAGAAGCAAAGAAAAGAAAAAAAAAGGAAAACCAAAGTCTTGCCGCCGAAGACCCAGAGTGGCTGAAGGACCCACCGAAGACCCAGACTGCTGGGGTGAGTGGAAAAATTAAAAAGGCTCCAATTTTGGGGAATGTGCTCAGCGGGGAGCTGCCACTCCCCTACTCCCTCCCTAGCTACAGGGCCATCCTTAGGCATAGGCAGAATAGGCAGCTGCGTAGGGCCTCATTCTGCCTGGGGGCACCACTCTGCAGGCAGCCCAGACAGACGGGAAGCAGTGGAGCATGTAAGAGCAGGGCTGCTGGGTCCTAGAGAGAGCAGAATGCTGCACAGTCTGAGGAATGGGATTGGCTG
>NC_133770.1:170927353-170949864 GCF_003597395.2 Chelonoidis abingdonii | reverse complement strand
GATGTGGCAAGTTTTCCAATACTGTAAGCTTATGTTTGTGTTGCTAAGAGCAGATCAGGCACAGGGGCACCAGTTTAATAATCTCACCTAGGGCACCATAAATCCTAAGGACGGCCCTGCCTAGCTACTCTACTGTGTGACACTTTGAGTAACTTTCCCAGATCTGAAGGCCAGCTCTGAGTAGCTTGAAAACTTATTTCACCAGCAGAAGTTGGTTCAATAATAGATATTACCTCACCTACATTGTTTCAATTGTCAGACAATGTAAAAGGAAAAACACAGGCAGATAAAATCATGGCATCAACATTAAAAACAAAACAAAATCAAAACAAGAATTTCAACATCTCTCCCAAAGGAATACCATTTCTATATAAATATATCTAGAATAAATGGAACATATAGATAGATATACTGAGCAGTAATTTTTTTTGTGTTGTTTACACTTTCATCACAAATCCATCAGCAAGGAAGACTCAAAAAATGAGATGCTTTCTGGAAATGGAAAGCTGTTACACAATCTGTGGCTCATTTAAATTCAGAACCATATTCTAATGCTTCAAGTTCGCAGATGTTTGGGTTTTAAACTAACCCATTTGTCCACACCTTCATAATACAGAATGATCAAGTTTTCTTCTGTTGTCATATTTTAGTCAGTTTCAGCCAGTGCCTGACACAAATGAGCTTTTCCCCCAGTAACATTCAAATACCCCTTCTATTATTTATATGATAATGCCACTAAGACAGGCTCATTCCCTTTTCTTGCTATCCTTTTTTTTCCGTGATACTTTGAGAAGCTTTAACATCCCTTGTATTTTTCTCTTTCTGTGTGAATACTGAATATCCAGCTGTTACCTTAATTAAGTCTGCCACCAGAAAGGATCTGGCTTTACATACCTGCAGAGAGAACCTTCAGGGTTTTTTAATGACTAGCTATAGCTTGAGGAAAGTGACTCAAGGGCTAAGCAAAAGCTAGTTCAAATGAGTACCGGAGCTGTCAATTTCCAGTTAAGAGATTTGTTTGTCTCTCATCATATTGAACCACTGCAAATTATATGTTTTAGCACTGTTGGCTAATCTTTTGCCACCTGACAGATGGAAGTAAATCAGCTGACTTATATCAATCACTTCCAGGAAGTAGAAATATTGAAATCCTAGTACAATTTTGCATCTGTCAAGGACAGCATTAAATCACAAGAGCAATCTACTGGCATCTGACATGTAGAAACACGCATAGATAGCATTACTCAATCTCCCTTCCAAAAGGTGGGGGGAAGGAGATTGGGATGAGGTATTGCAGAAGGTGGAATCCTAAGAATCAGGTAGAGATACCATGTTTATTGTTGTTTGATCTCATGATTTCCTTCTTGGTAGGTTAGCATAAGCAAACAGAGTCCCTGGAATGATGATATGGCATGAGCTCAATAACAATGGAACACGTATTTATTACTGGAAGAAGGGACAGAGGGAGCTCCCCTGCTGCTAGTGCAGCTGCTAACTCCAAAATCCCCTTCGCTTTCCCTCCACACATACGCATTTTCCTGAGAGCTGAGTCATCCATATAGATGTCCCATACATACACATCCAGGCAGCACAGCGACTTTGTTACAGCATGGATATGTCCAGAGCCAGTTCTTGGAGTGGGTGAGCAAGGTGGTTGCTGTAGGTAGCAACTACTAGAAGGCACCATACCACTGTGCTGCTGGGCTTCCCCCTCCTCTGGCTGTGGGGATTGTTTGTTTGCTTTGTGGTGGTGGGGTTTTTTTTGGCACAAGTGCTCAGAGCATGCATCACCAAATGTATTTTTTGCCTTGGCAGACAAAATCTCTAGGGGTGTTCCTGGGTGTCTTTCAAGAGCATGGTTAGCTTGAGCTATAACTTGAGTGTTACCCCTACCTGGACTCCCAACCACACACAAAAATCTCTAGTTCAAGTTCTTCTCATGTCCTTTCATCACACCCATAAGTTTCCACAATTTCAGGTGTCTAACTACTACAGTGTGGCTGCATAGCAGATATCTTATCTTTGGCTTGTCATAATTGTTCTGTTTTGCTTATGACCATTCTCCTGATAGCTGATAGACCAATTCCAGTTCACATTTGTTGGTTTTAGACATTCTGTGATATAGCAGCAGCTGTCTTTTCAGCACAGGGTCAAGCTTCTTTGCATAAACCAACCTTTCCCACACAGGACATATATATTTGACATTAAATAACAAGGTGCAAGTGTGGTGGCTCTTACTGTTGCTGGTTGGTTCCCTATTATTGAATTGTAGCTCAATTTAGGTCATGACTGAAACTCAAGTTAGCTGGCCCAGAATGCATACCAGGGGGCAAAGGGGGAATGGGGAACTGAAGCTCAAGTGATGCTGATGCTTCTGTTGGTAAAGCAGTGGGAATGCAATAGCTCAGTTACAACATCTCATCAGCAGCTAATCCAATCTCTCAGTGTAACTCCAGTGTTGTTTTGAAGTGTTGCCACCCTTACTCCAGCTAAGCTAGCTCAAGTGCAGTAACACAAATGTACCAACTCAAACAAACTGTTACAGTGGAGACGAGCCCTAAGTGTAGAGCAACTAAATTCATGAGAATCACACACAAAAGATTTACAGAGGTCACCACGGAAAAAAAAAAAAAGCCCAAAAAAATGAAAAAACACCCACATTTGCAAACATTTACCGTAGCCATTTTCTTACTGTAAAAAAGGTAATAAATATAGCACCACAGAAGTTCTCAGGTGATCATTGTAACTAGAAGTTGGCTTTTTAATGATTACTTCTGGAAGAGAACATGGGGAACCAATTTCCCAATATAAAGATCCCAGTATAAAGGTGTTTGCACAGCACCTACCGCAAAAGTCCTGATCCATGGCCCTATGTGCTAGAATAATAGCACAACCAGTATATTTAACCAAGACTAGCAGTGTGTGGGCCTTTGACCCTTTCTAGGGTGTGTTTACACAGCCTTTGACAGTAAGCTTCTCAGCACTGGTTGCCAGATTCTGGCTAGCAGGGAAGACACGAGGGTAGCAAAAATAGCTGCATAGACAGCTCTTGAAGCAGTGGCACGGGCTGGAGCTCAAGCTCCGAAGCCTAGGGAGAAGGGTAGCCTTGCATGCCTCAGCTCCAGCTTGAGTCATGACTTCAAAGTGCTGTCTACACAGTTATTTTTAGAGCATTAGCACAAACCCCATCTCTTGACACATGCTGGGAGGCTCAGTGCCATGGCCTGTGTAGGCATAACACTATTGACTGCTCCACAGAACTGGTTAATTAGTCTACTACACCTGCAATAAATGCTTAGCTGTATTAAGGTGTTGGCACTGACACTGCTGCCAGCTCAGATGAGGTCAGTTATATATTATGCAACCAAAATTATATTGGGTATATGATTGTGTTATTAGAGAGAGAGACCCACCCAAAGAGCATTCCAGTTCCAGAGTCTCAATAGTATCAGTGAGTTTCAGCCAGCCTGACTAGTTTGGTGTAACCCAATTCACTTATATCTGTGTTTAATATGTGTCGTGTAAGGTATTAACAGAAAACCAACAACAATGCTCACTAATATTTTTGCATGTTGAGTGTATGATAAAGGACAGTACAAATGTGAAGGTAATATGGAGCTAAAACATATTTGAACCAGACAAGGATGGGGACTAGGTAAATAATTTGTTTCCAAGGCAAAGGAACAGCGGATGCCTCCATCCAGGTGCAATTACTAATAACTGGCAATCACAGCCAAGAAGCCATTCATTGGCACATTGGAGGCTTCACATCAGTTTGCATTATAGAAAGCACCAGCAGGGAAGAAACCATCATGGAACCTTCTCCATTAGACTCCATGGGACCTTTCCTCACAGCAGGAGCTCTGGACTTTGAGAATAATACATTTCCAAAGTACGCTCAATTAGAAGATAAAGGGGCAAAGAACCCTAAGCTATCTTTCACCAAAGACCACAAAAGAACCAAGCACTTTGGATGTTTTGGGAGATGCTGACAAAGGGTCAGCTATCTTGTTGCAAGGTGGTGTGATAAGAATCTTACCTCGAACCTAGATAGTAGTTTTGTTAAGTCTTAGTCAGTAGAAAGTGTTTTTTGCTTTTATTTGCTTGTATCCATTTCAGACTTTATCTTTTATACCTGATCTCACTTAAAACCTCTCTTTTTTAGATTAAATAAACTTGTTTTTTATTCTGAATCAACCAAGTACTATGTTTTACTTGAAGTGATTATTAACTCCAGTTAAGACAACAAGCTCTTGGGCTTTTATCTGTTTAAAGGAACAACATACCTTATTGCTCCTCTGAATGTTCCAGGAGAGGGCTGGACATTTCAGGACAAGTGATTTTGGCAAAATTTTGGACTGGGATGTGTTTTGGGGTCACTTGGCTAGTAGTAACCCAGGCTGGTGGAGATCAGAGTGGGGTTCTGGTGTAACAAGCAGGCTACTAGAGTCAGAATTGCTGAATCAGGGCTGTTCAACACAGAGACACTCAGTACTTGCTTGTATACTATCTGTGAGCTTCCAGGCAGCGAGCTACAATGGCAGAACACTTTACAGCACTCAGGGTTATAGGACAAATGGTGACAACACCTCTCACTGGTCTGGGTTGAACTTCAAAATATGATTGATAGGTAGATGTGGCAATATATCTACCTTTCTCACATTATATTATAGAGCAGGGGTCTGCAATCTCTGGTACATGGCTCGCCAGGGTAAGCACCCTGACGGGACGGGCCAGTTTGTTTACCTGCTGCGTCCGCAGGTTCGGCGGTCCATGGCTCCCACTGGCTGCAGTTCACTGTCCCAGGCCAATGGAGGTGATGGGAAGCCGCAGCCAGCACATCCCTCGCCCACGCCGCTTCCTGCCACTCCCATTGACCTGGGAGGGTGAACTGTGGCCAGCCCACCAGGGTGCTTACTCTGATGAGCCGCATGCCAGAGGTTGCTGACCCCTGTTATAGAGGAACTGGTAACAATCAACCTCTATATATAGGTTATCTGATGTTTTCTCTTTTAAAAACTTGAAAGAATCTAAGTTCTAATATCTCTGTTTGTAGCAAAACTTTCAAATTTGACAGGGAAAAAAGCTTTCAAGATAGAAAAGCGCCTTTTATTTGTTCGGTGAAATTCCACTGAGGTTTTGCTGAGATACCAATTGTTGAGAGTCATTATTTCCCTTCTGTGGCTTGTTTTCCTCAAGACAATATAGGTACTATCCAAAATAATAACTGAACACAAACATTCTAAAAAGCTGAGGTCATGATAACATCAGAATATCAACAGACACAGCTTTGGGAATACCTGGTACTTGCCAGCATAGCAGTAGTAGAGTGCTGAGGAAAAACCTGTCTGGGCTGTTGGTTTTTTTCTCCCTTTTTATTAGCTTTAAAAAAGAAATCACATACAAAAATATGTTAAAATAACATTATGTAGGCTGAAGGAAAAATGAGGAAGTGCTGAATTTATAGTTGTTTACACAAACTTAATAATGCCCCCCTATGATATAGGGTATAATTTCATGCTATTTTTGCCACAGGACCCCTTCCTCAGTCATTGCTTAGGATGAAGGCACAAGGGGGCAGAATTAAGATTCCACAGGCATACACACACATACAGACCCTCCTGAACTTTGCTAATTTAATTTTATACATTTCTCTTTTCTTTGGTTCCCATTGGAAAAGGCTTGCATATATCACTTGCAACATTCTCCCAATGCTTTGCCACATGCCACAATCAAATATCCTTCTATGTAAATGTGGAATCAAACCCACTAATTAAAAGATTGTGTCCTTGATTTCTGTGACAGAGAGGACAGGATAGTAAATCTTTTTAAACAATTCACTTTTCCTGTTTTGTGTGATTCTTTTAACATTTAAAAGCATCTTTTAGATGGGTGTTTTTGACTCCAACATATCAGTTTAACTTGCTTTGTTTTGCTTCAGCTATAATAGTTTTGTACCATATTCTGATTGATCCACTTTAAAAACACACCTGGTTAACAGCCATCCATACTCATAACAGTCAGCAAGCATTCCACTTGAATGGATGAAGAGGATTCTCAAGTGATATTTAAGCAAATGAAATGGCCATAGGAAATCATTGTGCTAAGATCACTTCCCAGCTAATTGTGCCTCGGGTGCACAATTTTTTACATTTTACATTGTATTGATTTGTATTCTGTACAGAGCGTTATGCCTTTCAAAAATATAAATGAATATTACATATTGCAGTATGTTTATCTGTCCCTTTGGTTATATTTCAGATTTTCTTTTCTAGCATGCAACAAAGGTTATTTTTAACAGTATTAATTATTGCACCTGAACCTGTACCCCCTAAAGTGAATGGTGAAAGCCATTCACTTCAAAAGTCATGATCTAGTTGAACTTCTCTGTTTGTCCATATAAGTTGGCAGAGTTAATTGTATTTCAAATCCAACATACTATATTATGTGTAGTTCCACAATAGCGTTTGACAACATTTTAAAAAAGAGTTAGCAATTGTTCTCCTGAGATTATACCCAAGATTCCTCATTCTGTAGATAGCCACTTTATCAATGAGTTGATGGCATTATTAGAAAGTATTTCCTTATAATTGTATTACTATTTCCTTTACAGTCCTGTCTGTGTTGCAATAGATTTCAAAACAAGATTTGTTAAGCTGTTACAGTATCCCCAGTACCTATATTATATCTACATTCCTGGATTCTGATTATTTTATTAATCCATGTATTTCAGTTTAAAGATAAAACAATCATCCATAACTGCTGAGCTCTGGGGCATTACTATAAAAATGGCACACGTGCCACATACTCCTTCAGCTGCATTCCCTCCTCCCACGTAAAACCTGCTTTAAAAAATACTGTAAATTCCTATTACTCCATTATTCTTATATGGCATTATTCTCAAAGAAAAATAAGCAATCAGATTAGCATATTAACGATTCAACAGCCTTCTACAGTTTGAGAAGACCCTATTTACTTTAATTTGATTACATTTATGTACAACACATCCTCTATAGACAGAGCAAAGAGCTTACATTCTAACAGTGCATTTGTCTTGATTAAACTGACAAGAAAGTTAGACTCACATTGTATAGTCCTAACCTCTTTTCTCAGGGCAGTTTCTGTGGCTCTGTATAAAGCAGCAGTGGCTCTTTGGAGATCACCCACCTTCTACCTCTGTTCTGACATCATCCCGTAACACAGCCAAATGCACATCATACATCCCAGGGTCCAGGCTCAGACAGCAGCCCACAGGTACAGGCTTCTCTCCTCTGGAACTCATTTAAGCTGCAAGTACACATGTGACTTGACCCCAGGCAGGGTCCTCTATCCCAAACTTATAGGTTTTTGCAAGTAGGAACAGAGAGGGAGAGCAACAAGCAAGATAATAAAAATACATATGAGTTCTTAAAAGAGCAAATATAAGAAAGAAAAAAAACACAGGGAAAAGGAAAAGCATGGCTGAAAAGAAAGAAATTTGGAAAAAAAGGGTATTGGCAACTCTACAGGAGCATGGTTTCAGGGGACATCATAAAAGGGCATCTGCCCATCTATTTCAAGCGAGACTACATTCAAAAAAAGAGAACAGAATCCACTGAGTTAGACTCTGGATGAAAGCTTAAGCCTATGTTACAGAGAAGCTGTGCAACAGCAGAAATCGTATGTTCCCAAGCCTAATCTACACCTAAAATTTAGGTCAACCTAGCTAGAAGGCTCAGGGCTTTGAAAAATGTCATGCCCTCTATGACATGTTAGGTTGACCTAACCCCTACTCTATTCACAACTATGTCAATGGAAGAAATCTTCCATTGACCTGGCTACCACTTTTCAGAGAGGTGGATTTACAACCATGATGAAAAAAAACTTTCTATCACTGTAGTGTCTGCATGACAGTGCCATAGTGATATTGCTGAAGCTATGATGCTGCAGCACTTGCAGTGCAGACATATCCTTAGTGTCAGGGTTCCCTCCACACTCTGAACTTTAGGGCACAGATGTGGGGATCTGCATGAAAGACCCCCTAAGCTTATTTCTACCAGCTTAGGTTAAAACTTCTCCAAGGCACAAATTCTCCCTTGTACCTTGGATTAGGTAAATGCTGCCACCACCAAGTGATTCAAACAAAGAATCAGAGAAAGGACCACTTGGAGCCCTATTTCCCCAAAATATTTCCCCAAGCCCTATACCTCCTTTCCTGAGGAGGTTTGAGAATAAACAAAGAAGAGCACAGACCAGCCTTGGGTTTTTTTAGGATACTAAAAAAACCCAGATTCCTTAAAAAACCCCAGAAGTTTATTAGAAAGAAAAAAGGTAAAAGGAGTAGCTCTGTAAGGTTAGAATGGAAGATAATCTCACAGGCAATGAGATTCAAAACACAGAGGATTTCTCTCTAGGCAAAACCTTAAAATTACAAAAAGAAAAAACAAGAATACACATTCCCCCAGCACAGAGAAATTCACAAGCCAAAACAAAAGATAATCTAACACATTTTCTTGCTAAATACTTACTAACTCTATAGGAGTTGGATTGCTGGCTTCCTTGATCTGTCTCCAGCAAAAGCCACACAGAACAGCAGAACAAAGCCTCTCCTCCAATTTGAAAGTAACTTGTCCCCTTATTGGTCCTTCTGGTCAGGTGCTAGCCAGGTTACTTGAGCTTCTGAACCCTTTACAGGTAAGAGGATTTTGTGCCTCTGGTCAGGAGGGATTTTATAGTACTGTATACAGAAAGGTGGTTACCCTGCCCTTTATATTTATGACATGCCCCCCAAATCACAGATAGTTCTGGACAGCCAGTTCCACACAGGCTGTGATTTCTTCCTGGAGCTCTAGGAGAAAACAGAGTTAATAAGACACATGTACCTTTAGATGTACTGCTCACTATTAAAAACTAACAATATTTTCCACATTTCAAGGATGATTTTAACCAGTTGATTCTGGGAAACTTTCATGGGAGAGTGCCTCAGCCACTTTGTTAGAAGCTCCCAAAATGTGTTGCATTTCAAAATCAAAATCTTGGAGAGCTAAACTCCACTGAAGAATTTTTGTTAGTTATTGTCCTTGATGATATGAAGCCACTTCAGTGCAGCATAGTTGATTTGCAGGTGGAAACACCATCCCCAAACATATGGGCATAGCTTTTCCAGTGCGTACACAATGGCATAACATTCCGTTTCGCTGATTGACCAGTGGCTTTCCCTCTCAGACAGTTTTTTGCTGAGAAACACAACAGAATGGAATTCTTGATCCGATCCTTCCTGCATTAAGACTGCTCCCACATCATGCTCGTATGCATCTGTGGTTACTAGGGACAGTTTGTCAAAGTCTGGGGCTCTTAGCACAGGATCAGACATGAGTGTTCCTTTAAGCTGGTTAAAGGCCTTCTGACACTTTTCAGTCCACTGAACTGCATTTGGCTGTTTCTTTTTGGTTAGGTCTGTCAGTGGGGTGGCGATTTGGCTGTAGTGCAGTACAAATTGCCTGTAATATCCGGCCAAGGCTAAGAAGGATTGGACCTGTTTCTTTGACTTTGGGACAGGCCACTTTTGGATAGCATCTGCCTTGGCCTGTAGGGGGTTGATAGTTCCTTGACTCAGCTGGTGTCCAAAGTAAGCATTCTGTTTAGGTGTATTTGACACTTTTTAGCCTTAACAGTTAGTCCTGGCTCCCTTATGCACTTGAAGACTTTTTGGAGATGCTCCATGTGTTCTGCCCATGAATCCAAAAACATGACCACATCGTCAAGGTAGGCATTGGATTGCTTGCTTCCTTGATCTGTCTCTGGCAAAAGCCACACGGAACAGACAGAACAAAGCTTCCCCCTCCCCAGATTTGAAAATATCTTGTCCTCTTATTGGTCCTTTTGGTCAGGTGCGAGCCAGGTTACTTGAGCTTCTTAACCCTTTACAAGGAAGAAGATTTTGTGCCTCTGGCCAGAAGGGATTTTATAGTACTGTATACAGAAAGGTGGTTACCCTTCCCTTTATATTTATGACACTTAGTAACAATTCTCTCTAAGAGCACATACTGCAGCAATACCTCTGTCTCCCTGGGAAAAGGTGCAACATACACTCCTTTCCATGGATGCAGAAGAGGACATATTCTTCAGCCATCTGGGGATTTAGCATCACCGGACTAGGGCTAGCCATGTGCGGAGCCTGTGTCCCTCAGCAACTTTATGGCTGGCCCATGTGAAGATGGGAAGGGCTTGTGCAAAATGTTGCAAAAGCGTGAGTCTTTGATGTGGAAAATGCAAACTATGTTTTACAAATTTAATACTGCTACAAAACAATTATATGTAACAATAAAAAATTCCTCTTTGTAGTAATACTCCCAGATTGACTCTTTTTCACATATATAAATATGGTAACTTGGGTACCCAATGGCTATATAGCATCATGTAGTTTTGTCTCATTTTTCCCAATAAATGATAAGCCACAATCTTAAGTTAGCAGTATTTTTATGTGTTTATGTTGTACTAAAATGTTGAGAAGGAAAAAATATAGTTATTTTAAGAATGATAGAAAAGACAAAGAAGGACAATAGAAATTGCAGTATATATTTTAAATATGATATTTAAAAACAAAATCTTGATGGACTGCCTAAATCAAACAGCTGATTCAATTGTATGGAAAGTAAAATTACTGTGGGTAGATAATTCTTGAAGTGGTGAGAGGTTAAGCATTTCTAAAATTTGCAACTATCAGGTTTTAACATATATCCCAGGGCAATTTTATGAGGGACTGAGGTTCAGAAGGAATCCATTTTTATAAACTCACTCAGTTCACTAGAGATTCCTGAAGAAACCAAACTATAATACCAACATAATACCAATATTTAAAACAGGATTAGAGTCATACTGTTCTAGACCTCACAGGCTAGAGTAAATAGTTTGACATTTCAAAGAAAATATTATGAAGCTGACTCAAGGGCATGCTTCAAAAATCAAAGGCCCAAATTTGATTCAGTTTTTCACCTTTTCTATAAAAACATGGATTTCTGCATTTACAAAAAATCCAGTATGGGATGCGGAAACAGAGCAAAGGAAGAAATGCAGAACAAAGCAGAGAACTCAAAGATCTAGATCTGGCTAAACTGTATAAAAAATGTGCTGCTTTACAGATGAATATGCAGTGGATAAATCGTGCTGCAAAAAGCCAGAACTGATAGACTGAAAAATGCTCAGAGAGACCTGTCAAGATAGTGACTCGGAAGTGATTGCTGAGAAATCCCTAATGATTTCAGTCAGAGTTTTAGTTATAAAACGTACCCATATTCCCGTAACATATGTCATGTGAATAGCAAGTCACGGAATACTGTGCTGATTCTGACCCTACCTTCACTGAAGTCAAAGATAACATTCCCATTAACTTCTACAGGATCAGAATCAAGTCTTTTGTGATGTTGGGTTAGTCTTGTAGCTGCAGTTAAGACAGCAAATGTGATATAATGAGCATATGACTTACCTGTGCAACTAATGGATTAATAACTTTTTATATATATTTCAAAAGTAACACCTGTTAAGATAATTGTTCTGGAGGGAACAGTGTAATGTAAATAGAAGTACTCTAGAGATCAGCACTGGGACTTCTTTTAATTATTTAATGGTTTCATAAACAGCC
The DNA here is from genome assembly GCF_003597395.2 of Chelonoidis abingdonii. NCBI lineage: Eukaryota > Metazoa > Chordata > Testudines > Testudinidae > Chelonoidis > Chelonoidis abingdonii. The sequence continues at coordinate 170,938,244 of NC_133770.1, read as the reverse complement.
TGTCATCTAATTTCTTGATAACTGCACAAATCTGAGATATCACAAACATAAGGGGTGCAGAACCCCACTGAGTGCATACCTGAGTTGAATGGAACAGTGGCCTGCATACAATTCACTGACTTTAATACCAATCAGTGCAAAAATCAGATTCCAAGATACAGAAAACAAACAAGCACAGTCAAAAATTGTGTGGCAGGAATCTAGGAAAGCAGCAAGACTGAGCAGCACCTAGGGTTGAGGAGGGATAGCAAACTAAATAATAGGAATTTGCAGTGTAACACCATTCTGAATAAATGATATCCTCAAAAGCATTAACAGGAAGATCACAAACTAGAGAAGATTTTCTGCTCTGCATACACAAATTCAGATGTGTTTGAATCTAAAGATATGTCATGCATTTTATTTACACATATAGGAAAACCAAAGAGACAAAGAAACTAAAGTGAATACAAAGAAGTGAAAAAATTATATCAGATTAGCTAATAAGTTGTTTGAAGAGAAATCAAAGGAGCTAAATTTAGCTATTGTAGTAAAGAGAAGACAGGTACAAGGGGATAAATGACCATAAATACCTTGAATGATTTGCATTTACCTTCAATATAACAATATACATGAAGAAAGGAAATGATTTAGAAACTGAAAATATAGTAGGACGGACGCCATGGCCCAGAGATAAAGAAGGAAAACATTAGTTCATAGATTGGGAACAAGGCATTATCACTAAGAACTGGATTGTGTCTTATACTCCTAAGAGAAATGGCCAGGAAATCAACACTTCAAAATCAGATATTAAAGAGTAAATTAGACAGGATATTATTTACAATGTTATTATGGTTAGACTGGGGGAATGTCAGATTTGATGATTCCAATAGTCTCTTCTATGAGGAAATATTTGGCCCATTTAGCATAGTGGCCAACATGGGGAAATGCAGAGCCAGAACACTCTAGGAGTTGTTTAGGGAGAGATCATGCCTCAGGTTAGAGTTTCCAGCTTGAAATCAGGGTCAGAGTCTCTTGCAGCTGGTGAAGAGAGGACAGCATAGTCTTCTAGATTTTTAAACCCACTTACTGGTTCACTAGCTAACTTTCTGACTGATCAACTTGTCCCCATATACACTGGCATCTCCAAAGTCCCTTTTCTACTCTATAGGATGATCTGTTCCATACCTCTTACATTAATGGTTCTCAACCAAGGGTACATGTACCTCTGGGGGTACTCAGAGGTCTTCCAAGGGGTACTCAACTCATCTAGATGAGTGTTTCTCAGTCTAGGAGTTGCAGCCCCCAGGGTGGTCACAGGATGGGTTTAGGAGGATTGCAAGTGCAGCGCTGGCATTAGGAGGTGGCAAGCAAGGCAACTGCCTGGGGCTCCACGAAGCTAAAGTTACATGCTTCAGCCCCAGGTGGCAGGCTTTGGCTTCAGACAAGACTCAAAAGTGAAAAAAAGGCTTAAGTGTCACACTGAAATGTAAGTACAATATTTATATTCCAGTTGATTTATTTTATAATTATATGGTAAAAATGAAAAAGCCAGATTTTTTTCAGTAATAGTGTGCAGTGACAGTTCTGTATTTTTATGTCTGATTTTGTAAGTAAGCAGTTTTTCAGTGAGGTGAAACTTGGGGTACGCAAGGCAAATCAGACTACTGAAAGGGGTACAGTAGTCTGAAAAAGTTGAGAACCACAGCCTTACATCACTAACCTGACCATCTTAAAATTCATTGACTCAAGTGTAAGGCTCCCATAAACTGAAATAAGGGTCTCTCTTCAATGGATTAGGATCAAATTGTGGTGAACTCTAATTCCTTAAATTTAATACAACTCTGTGTTGTTACGATGAAAGGTGTTCTAACAAGACAAGTTGTTCACACACACACACACACTATCTTTTTTTATATTAGTAGCTGTAGATGAATTTAGCTCCCATTTGCTTCATCACATGGATAATTTATATTTAATGGGAAAAAGAATCAAGTGTTGGGGATTACAGAGGAGTTTTGTTAATCCCCACCTCCAAGGATCTGCAACTTTGAACTGTATAATTACCAGGCTTTTAGAAGGAGTACAAAGTAGTTTGATCTTTCTGCTGAATAAAGTATTCTCTTGAGGATCCAGAATCCGTTACTACCTGTGGTTTGTGCAGCTAAGAGAGGTAGAAAACGGTACTTCTCCGAATACAGCCTTCAATGAATAAAGTATAATTCCAGTATGAGATGGAATATGTATACTAAATGTGTCCTGTACTTTGTATATTAAATAAATATAACAAATGATAAAATCATAGAAATGTAGGGCTGGAAGGGATCTTTCGAAGTCAACTAGTCCATCCTCCTGCGATGAGGCAGGGGCAAGTAAACCTAAGAGGCGTTTATCTAACCTGTTTTTAAAAGCCTCCAGTGATGGGGATTCTATGAAAACCCTTTCCAAAGCTTAACTACGCTTAGAGTTGGAAGGTTTCTCCTAATATTTACCCTAAATCTCCCTTGTTGCAGATTTAACCCATAATTTCTCGGCCTACCTTCAGTGGACATGGAGAACAATTGATTACCATCATCTTTATAACAGCCTTTAACCTATAAAATGACTTCTCAGGTCCACTCTCAGTCTTCTTTTCCTCAAGTTTAAACATGCCCATTTTTTTTTAAACTTTTCCCTGTAGGTCAGGTTTTCTAACTCTTTCATAATTTTTGATGCTGTCCTCTGGACTCTCTCCAATTTGTCCACATCTTTCCTGAAATTTGGCATCCAGAACTGGACACAGTACTCCAGCTGAGGCCTCCCAGTGCTGAGTAAAGCTGGACAAATACATCCTTTGTCTTACAAACAACTGTCCTGTTAATACACCCCAGAATGATATAATCCTTCACCGCTGCAACACAAATTTGTGACCCACTATAGCCCTCAGATCTTTATCAGTACTACCACCTAACCATTATTCCCCATTTTGTAGTTGTGCATTTGATTTTTCCCTTCTCAAGTGAAGTACTTTGAACTTATCTTTATTGAATTTCATCTTGGTGAATTCAGACCAAGCCTCTAATTTGTCAAGGTCATGCTGAGTTCTAACTGTGTCCTCCAAAGTGCTAGCAACCCCTCCCACCTTGCTGCCATCTGCAAATTTTATACGCATACTCTCCACTCCATTATCCATATCATTAATAAAAATATCAAATCATGTTGGACCAAGGATTAACAGATACAACAATGCACATTTAAAAGTCATCACTAGTTAGTCAAATGGCAAACTAAGTCATCTACTTTTCTACTGAACTTTTGTTTTATTGTAATCTCATACTCCAATCCATTCCCCCCTCAGTATCATCCACATGTTGAATCCTAGATTGTACGCACTGTAGAGCAAAGACTGTATACTTGGTTACTTTTCTGTACATTCCCAACACAATGGATCTGTGATCGAGGTTCCTAGGAACTGTCTAAAAATAAAAATAAGGGATCACTAATGTGGAAAATTAGAGGTTGCGTCAAAAGAATACAGTTAAAACACATAACGTAGGTAAGAGTATGATTCAATGAGGAAAAAAGTCAACTGTTTCATTAAAAAATTAAAGAAAACTTCCTCTCTTTAAATAAAAGAGGTGCTGAAAATATTCTGAAGAGCAATAAGTAGAATCGGTTTATATTTTTGCATGCTATATTTTGCAGCATGCATTATCAAGAAACTTTGGATTTGAAATGTAAAATAGACACCTTGAATATTATGTAAGATCTTTTTTAAAAGTAATTTTTTATAATTAGGACAAAAATGTAAGTAAAAGTGATCATTGACATTAAGACTTCTCCACAAGTTGCGGGAGTGTTTCCTTTATCAGGAGCACAACATATTTCACGATGCCAACTTAATTGAATTGGATACTCTCAGAGACTGCAGAGCAACTGGAGTGTGTTTAAAGTGGTAAGCTGTATCATAAAAATACCACTAATATGTTTGGGAAGTTGATTCTAGAAAATATACCCTTAGTTAACAGAAAAAAAAAATACTACAACCACTCCTTCAGCGCTGCTGTTTCAGATAATAAGATCACACAGAATCTGGGTAAATGGTGACAATCCATAGTGCATGTAAGAGAATAACTTCCAGTAGAGGAAAAGTGAAATCATTTATACTTTTACATTAGAAATATTGTAGTAAAATACCCATCTGAGCAAAGACGAATGGTCTGTTCTTTCCACCCCAATAAGTGAAGCATGAGAGACACTCAGTACTTCAAGGAATTGCAAGCAGGGCACAGCACCTCTTCCCTCAGGGTCACTCACATATGAAAGGGACTGTTGGTGTCCTACAGCCAAGACTTCCCTCAGGGAAAAAAAGCAATGAGGCGGGAATAAACTGCGTAGGTCAAAGAGCAGCTGTCACTTGTGAGGGAAATGTTCCCATGTGATTGTGCAGAGTGGGATTTCTAGGTCCCTACTTACAGCAGTGGAGACCTCAAGTAACATGGCTGAATCCCTGAGGCAGTCTGCAAAGCTCCAGATTTTCTTAGTGGAGTCAGTCAGCTATGCACCCCATAAGCATATGCTATGCACAGCAGCCCCTACGCATACCCTAGGCACAGCAGCCATTCATAAGGTGTCTGATGAGTCTACTGGTGGCCAATAAAAACACCAATTCTCTGCCCCCAGTGTAAGAAGTACAAATTTTCCCTAAGCTAACATTTGCACAAAATGCATGTACTTGCATCAGTGGCACTGGAACACTTGGCAGTGGAGGTGCTGAAAAGCAGTAGTCCCAAAACTTTTTATTTTACACCCCTGTCCGCACCTCCTCTCCCCAGAGCTGGGGCCAGGACCAGGCTATGGTTCCGAGAGGGTATGGGGACGTGGACCACATTGGGAGAACCTGCGCATACGTGCCCACACACAGAGAGCAATCACCAGAAGTAGGAAAGTCTAATTCCATTGTCTTGCCTCCAAGATACTTGTGAGTCACTATGAGTACCCAGTCAAGGTGTATACAGGGATCACTACTGTGGTCACTATGACAAGCATCAGAAAGCTGTGCAGTTAAAAAAAAAATCAAATCTATTCTACATGTTTCCTTTTAAATTAAAGTAAGATCTTTAAAAACCCTCTCTTTTTGTTATTCTCTTCCTTATTCTTTTACTAGATAAAAAAGTCACTTTAGCATCATACACACCTTTGTCTATATTGTCTTATACTTGACAATGAAGGAAGAAGTCCCTTTTGCCACTCCTTCCAAGAAGCATCTAGTCCACTGACCTGAAATCAAGGAGTAATGAGTATTTTGCACTTGCATTTCTTGTACTTTTGTTAAACTGCTAAGTATTACATAAGACCAGAAAAAGAGAGTTGCTCCTTAAAGAAAAGGCCAGGCAGTTAATAGTAGTGTGAGCTTGTGGGAAACTCAGAATAGTGTGAAAGAGATCCTGAGTGTAGTTCCAGATGGAAATCCCTGGCTATTGAAGCTCCAAAAAAGTCAGAACTCAATATAATAAACTTAATTGTCAAGAAAGCAGGCCTCATTTGTAAAGGGGTAACACAGAGAACAAGTGGATACACAGATGATTTGTTTGAAAAGGAGGTTGGTAAAACATTTCAGAAATGCCCAATGGAAATAATTCCTGTACAAGTATGGGAATACTTCAAATTAAAAAAATATGCAGAAAAAGTAGACATTACTGTCCAGATAATGAATACTGGCATATTTGATGTCACTTGCAAAAACCAAAGATGAAAAGTCTAAAACCATAAACTCTTGAACAAAAAGACACACTGACATGCAGTTAAGGACTGTATGGGAACATGACATAAGGAGGAAGATTACAAAATGAAAATAGATTCTTATTCTAACAATATAAGAAGGCTTTGATGAATCTCAAACAGAGCCATACTCTCTAAAAACCTACACATATACTTCACACAAAGATAAAAATAAGCCTCTCAGCATAAAAGATGTTTGCTGGAAATGTTATAGCACGAAATTATACTTTTCTCCATGTTGTAGAACTATTCACATGTCCAACTCATCTGAGCCAATGCCTTTACCAATTTTAATTATATACTATATCGAGATCAACCCCAACCAGAATGTGAATTGGTTACACTCAAGAACCTTTCAACTGGACAACCTGAATGCTATCACCCATTCCCAACTTACAGATAATTTTCATAAGAATTTTATATACATCTCAATGAAAAAGGTAGCCCATAGCTTGTGTCTTAAAAGAAAAAGGAACAAACCTACTAAATGTGTAGGGATGAGTGAACACAGGTATACATTTCACAGAACAATTATGGCCTCTGTTTTCACATGAGTTTCCATTACCATTTTTCTTTTAAGTTTATTAAATTTAAAGGCAGAACTAGTGACTGCTGGATGGTATCATTCATTTATACTGTCCTTGAAAGACCTCTGAATGCTATGAAGCTATAAGATAGAATACTAGCTCACCAGGAAGTAAGGGCCTTGAAAAGGACAAGTTAAGAGTCAAGCTGGTTGAATGATATCCTAAGGTAACAATGTTGTTGTGTCTGCTAGATGGAGTGAGAAGACTTAAAAGACCAGAACCTTACTTTTTTTTCCTGTTGGATGGGACCAAGGATTTGATTCAAAAAATTAGTGTTCAATTGCAAAATTGACTTCAAATATAACAAAAAAATTCAGCAAGAGCACCCGTACTTTTCCCACTTTTAAGAGTGCAATTCCGCAATTCATATTTTCCAGAGTTGCAGGAAGTAAGACACACTGCTAGCAATCTAAACACTAGGCTAAACTCATCCCTGGTGTAATTCCACTGAAGTCAGCAGAGGTATATCTTGGAATGCATTTGGCTCTGTTTAACATTGAATATTCACAAAGATGACTTGGGTTGTTCTCAAAAGCAAAATATTTACAAATACTTGTGCTATTCCATGGGGAAAATCTGCATAGATTTGTCACTGTTTTGACATTAAACAGTTTTGAAATGCTGAGCATTTTGGTACCTTTTAAAACATTCAGTTGTAAACTGCAGTAGATTAATCTAAGGTACTTATGCAATTTGTCAGAAGTTGTGTAAATTACAGGCTTCAAGGAACTCATACTTTACATTCCTTCAGTAGGTTTTGTCAGATGCTTTTTTGGAGAGCTTCTTCTTTTCCTTATATAAGCTTGTCTTGGGTATATACTGTAATGCTCAAGTGCTTCCCTACAGCTGTCTTATGAAGCAAATAATATATTTAGATTTTCATTCCAATAAATAATGTTGTGGATTTGTGTGAGCAAATCTGCTTCAGTGTGCTCTTATCTCTAAGAAAGGTACAACAATGCATCAGAGATTTGCATTTTCATATTTTGTGTCACTTTTTAACCATTTCACTGCTCTGTGTATCTCAACACCACTTTTAGCTCATGAATAGAAAAGAAGAAAGACTATACCAAATTGTATTAAAAACCTATAGTGGAGGATACTCTTTCTTTATGCATGAACTGCACATCAAAGATACTAGTTACTATTTTCAAGGCTCCAATACAGCAAATCATTTAAGTGCGTGCTTAAAGTTAACATGGAATCATAGAATATCAGAGTTGGAAGGGACCTCAGGAGGTCATCTAATCCAGTGATTCTCAAAGCTGGTCCACCACTTGTTCAGGCAAAGCCCCTGGTGGGCCGGGCAGGTTTGTTTACCTGCCATGTACGCAGGTTCGGCCAATCATAGCTCCCACTGGCTGCGGTTCACCACTCCAGGCCAAATGGAGGCTGTAGGAAACAGCATGGGCCGAGAGATGTGCTGGCTGCCCTTCCCGCAGCCCCATTGGCCTGGAGCGGTGAACCACAGCCAGTGGGAGCCACTATCAGCAGAACCTGTGGATGTGGCAGGTAAACAAACTGGACCAGCCCAGCCCACCAGTGGCTTTCCCATAACAAGTGGCAGACCGGCTTTGAGAACCACTGATTTAATCCAACCCCCTGCTAAATCTTCCCAGCCAGGGCTTTGTCAAAGCCTGACCTTCAACTGTGTTTAAGTTCAACTGTGTTTAAGCACATACTTAAGGAATTTGCTGAATTGGGGCCTTATGAGACCAAGTGATCTGAGACATTCTCATCTTACTTTATTTTCTATCAAAGAAGTTATGAACTAATATGCTATTTTTGCTGCCAGATCTTGGAATTCTATAGCTAATGGGAGGGCATTTTAGAGTGTGCAAGGTCTCTGAATGTATTCCTACTGACAAGGTTTGGTAAGCTTCACTGCACAGAGCAAGACTTACATCTTTGATCAGGTTTTTAGCTGATCTGTTGATCATCAGAACGTAAGCATGTGAAATATCCAGGGTACAACCTAGACTAGCAAATAGCTGTATCACCTCTGCCTTTGAACCCGAAGTTCCCTTTATACTACTTTACTGTTGTTGCCTCCACTTCTAGACTGCTCACAATCAGCACATGAATCACTCCCAGTTATGTCTGTGTGCACTTACAACCTGCCAGACATACCTAGACTTTTACAGCCTGAGTGATACTCCAGCACACTCCCAGTCCCAGATTTTCCCCCAGAAATCTGTGTCTTATATTGCTCAGCCCTTTCCTGGACAATACAAGCTCAAATAAAATCCATAATTTTATTAATAAAAATATATATGCACAAATCCTGTTCTCCAAAATGGAGTTTTCCAAACACTCCAATGCCAAAGACACTGGTTTAGATAAAACAATAAAACAAGTGTATTAACTGTAAAGAAATAGATTTCAAGTTAATAGAAGCAATGAGAGATAAAAGTCAGAAATGAGAGAATAAAGATAAAACTCAACTAATACCTAACCTAACGAACCGTGTTAAATTCAAAGCAAAGTTTTTTCTCACCATGTGCTCTCAATAGTCTTACTGGCCAAACTTCTAGGTAGGACCCCTTCTTCTGTCTAATGGATGCTTCTTTTGGTCCTTTTGCTGCATTAAATCTATGGACATGCAGAGGAACGCACTACCTCCTCTGCCTTAATCCTACATTTATGTATAGTTATGGTGACTCCCCAAGTGTCACTAAAGGAATTGTGGGTAGCTATCCTTACAAATTAAGCTGTCTATAGCATGACTTTTCCTTTTTCATAATAGAGGGAGCAGAGAAGCTCGTTCCCCTCTGGAGTGTCTCACTATAGGGCTTGCATATAATATATTGATAGTTATGAGGCAGAGTAATATCTGTGTGTGCACATGTGTGTGTGTTGTACACACGTATTCCATTGATTTTGTGGGGAGACATATCCATTCACATGTCTCATCTATAAAGAAGCCTATGAGATAGCTGGAGCTATCCACTTCCTCTACTACTATTAGACCTATGTGATCTGTCATTTTTCACTGCTGTCTGCATGCCTTTTTTTCCTCAAGTCACATTATCCTACATTTAGAATACTCTCCACATGAGGAATTGTGGGTACTGTATCACATGACATTACACATGCTTAACAGCAGTTTTGTTTGACTGAGAAGAGATTAAATTCCATTTTCCCACTCCATCTTTATTTGAACAATAAATATTTGAACAATAATATTTGTACAATACATTTTAGACATTTTTATCAGTGAGAATATAACCTAACAAATACAGAAGTGTTTACTAGAGGATTACTTTTGTTTGGACCAAAGATCATGCAGGGATTTAAGCAATTAAGCCAAAAGTACTTTTGTGAATGACCATAGCTGCTTCCCCACAGTACCGGCCAAGATATACATTTAACTAGACAGATATGAATATTGGTCACAATCTTCAGCACTGGAAATTTGACGAGCTGGTTCTGGCTGAAGTAGATAGTGCAGAACTAAGATCTCTATATTCAGATGGCCTCATATTGAATGTGTTTTAGTTAGTTTTTTTGCGGGGTGCTGGGAGGGGGGAATGTCACTCCTGGAAGTTACCCACAAGTCTGACATCTTCTACAACATACCAAACATACCAAGAAGAACTTTCTTGCAAATGTATTCAGGAAATCCCATTTGTTTAGATTTGTGTCAGAAAATGCTGCTTAAAACCTGAAATTTCTCATGAAAGTGAGTTAGGATCAATGAACTTTCACTAACTCACAAGCAGAGTTCCAGTGGAAACCTGCCTTGTTCCCTGACAGCTCACCTGGCAAGTTGCAGGCTACCTGTGGCAGAGGTTTCCAGATTCCATGGCTGCAGGGCAGCTTCCCACCCTCACCTTATGTCAGAGCTTCCAGGGTCCCTGTCATGGAGCTGAAAGCCTGGGAGTCTTGGAAGACCCAGCTTGAGCTGGGACTCTCATGACTTCCAGGTTCTGTGCCATGAGAGGGATCTAGCAGGGCTCTTGCATTGTACCTACAGCAGGAAGCTTGAAAATCCTAAGGGTTCTCAGGGCTTCAAGGTTCATTGCTGAGGAGCTCGGAGCCAGGAGTTCTAGAAGAGGCTTCCAAGGTCCACAGCTCCAGAGTGAACCAATCATGCAGAAGTCAGGCCTGATCTACACTACGCATTTAAACCGATTTTAGCAGCGTTAAACTGATTTAATGCTGTACCCGTCCACACTACGAGGCCCTTTATATCGATATAAAGGGCTCTTTAAACCAGTTTCTGTACTCCTCCTCAATGAGAGGAGTAGCGCTAAAATCGGTATTACCACATTGGATTAGGTTTAGCGTGGCCGCAAATGGACGGTATTGGCCTCCGGGCGGTATCTCACAGTGCACCACTGTGACTGCTCTGGACAGCAATCTGAACTCGGATGCAGTGGCGAGGTAGACAGGAAAAGCCACGCGAGCTTTTGAATTTCATTTCCTGTTTGCCCAGCGTGGACCTCTGATCAACACGGGTGGTGATGCAGTCCCAAATCCAAAAAGAGCTCCAGCATGGACCGTACAGGAGATACTAGATCTGATCGCTGTATGGGGAGACAAATCTGTTCTATCAGAGCTCC
>NC_133770.1:170878781-170925885 GCF_003597395.2 Chelonoidis abingdonii | reverse complement strand
AAAGGGCAGGGGAGACTGCGGGAACTATGGGATAGCTACGGAATAGCTAGCCACAGTGCAACGCTCCGGAAATCGACACTAGCCTCGGACCATGGACGCACACCACCGAATTAATGTGCTTAGTGTGGCCACGTGCACTCGACTTTATACAATCTGTTTTACAAAATCAGTTGATGTAAAATCGGAATAATCCCGTAGTGTAGACGTACCCTCAGACAGCCTGAATAGCCAGATGGGAGCCCTGGAGCCCCTGGGACATGGGGAGTGGGGGAGGGCTGCTGGCTCACAGAACCTGTCAGCTACTGACTGAAATGAACAGTGTCAGTATCACTGCTGCAACAGCAGTTGCCAGCCCAGGGAGCATATTTTGTTTCAGAAACATCTTTTGCCTGTGTTCCTAAAACAAAAATTTTGAGGATTTGCAGCTCCTGAGAAATTTTTGAAAACTTGTTTTTATTTCAATTTGGAATAGTGTAACACCAGTGAGACAGCTACAACACCATAGGCACATTTTCTATGAACAGCAAAATAAATGAAAGGGAAAACTTTCCATAAAAATACAAGTGTAATGCAAACTATAGTGACAAAACCTACAGCTGTATAAGGCTAAAACAACGAGGTGTACTTGTGGCACCTTAGTAAGGTGACCAGACAGCTAATGTAAAAATTTGGGAGGGGGATGGGAGGGTAATAGGAACCTATATAAGAAAGAAACCCAAAAATTGGGACTGTTCCTATAAAGTCGGGACATCTGGTCACCCTTCACCTTAGAGACTAACTATTTTATTTTATTTATAAAACAGTACATGAAAAGATGGGAGTTGCCTTACCAAGTGGGGGGTCAGTTCTAACGAGACAATTCAATTAATGTTATAAATGTTATAAAAGACAGTCCCTCACTCTCACAGACCTTGGGAGACAGGCCAGTCCTCGCTAACAGACAGCACCGCAACCTGAAGCAAATACTCACCAGCAACTACACACCACACAACAAAAACATTAACCCAGGAACTGACCCCTGCAACAAACCCCATTGCCAACTCTATCTACATATCTATTCAAGGGACACCATCATAGGACCTAACCGTATCAGCCACACCATCAGAGCTCGTTCACCTGCACGTCTACCAATGTGATATATGCCATCATGTGCCAGCAATGCCCCTCTGTCACGTACATTGGCCAAACTGGACAGAAGAATAAAAGAATACAAAAGAATAAATGGACACAAATCAGACGTCAAGAATTATAACATTCAAAACCCAGTTGGAGAACACTTCAACCGACTTGGACACTCAATAACAGACTTAAAAGTGGCAATCCTTCAACAAAAAAAACTTCAAAAACAAGAAACAGCAGAACTGGAATTAATTTGCAAACTGGACACCATCAAATTAGGCTTGAATAAAGACTGGGAGTGATGAGTCACTACAAAAAACAAAAAAACCAACTAATTACTCCATGCTAATTTCCCCATTAGTCACACCTTCTTGTCAACTGTTTGAAATGAAACACCTTGATTACCACTACAAAAGTTATTTTTTGTCCTGTTGATAATAGCCCACTTTAGTTGAATTATCTCATTAGAACTGACATCTCCACTTGGTAAGGTAACTCCGATCTTTTCATGTACTGTTATATATATCTTCCTACTGTATTTTCCACTCCATGCATCTGATGAAGTGGGTTTTAGCCCACAAAAGCTTATGCCCAAATAAATTTGTTAGTCTCTAAGGTGCCACAAGTACTCCTCATTGTTTCTGCTGATACAGAATAATACGGCTACCACTCTGAAAACTGTATAAGGCTAGCTGATACTTACGCAGTATAGGTATAAGTTATATTTGCATGCGTTATGGGATCACAAACAAATTCCCATTGCTTTGGGGCACCATTTGAGATGAAATCCAACTGAGGAGCATGGTGCATACAAAAGAATAGTGATACAACACGAACTGCAACTCCTGTGAGGGTTGGCACCATTTCCAAACTGGAATGTTTTGATTTTCAGCCCCAAACTGAAAACTATTTGGTCTATGGGCATTCAGTTAAATACACAAATCATCCAAGAAAGCCAATACCTTTTCCTGAAAATTGCATTTAGCTTAAAGTCTATTTTTTTTTTGTGAAGAAAAGTTTAGACAACATTTTCTTCTACCTCTACACAATAACACTAGCTCTTACAACAATTAATGTGATCGCTGTGTAAGATTGCCTTTGGACCAAAATCTGGAATTCTTGGTTAAGCAAAATTACAACTGAAATCAAAGAAAGATTTAACTCAATTAGGGGTTGAGCCAACATTGATTGAAGACAATAGGAAGACACTCACTATTATTATTTATTCATATTCCAGTAGCACCTATAGACTGCAGCTGAGATAGGAGCACCATTAAGATATACATTCTTAGAGTGAAAGATTATAAGCTCTTAAGAGCAGAGACTGTCTAAATACATGAGACAAACAATGAAGTGGTCGGGGAAACTGAGCTGCAATGACTTACTCAAAGTTACAGAGTAAGTCGATGGCAGAACCGAGGTAAAAATCCAGGTCTCCTGACTCCCAGTCCAGTACCCTGTCCACTAGACCATAAGTACCCATAAAAAATTTCCATTGATTTCAATAGGCTTTAGTTTGTAAGTAGTATACAATTTGACTGATGATAATTATTCATTGTTTCTTATATACCAACAGCATGATTGATGCTGTACAACAAACAAAATGAAGGCAATGCCCACTTCAGAGAGCTAGAAAGTAAAAAAAAAAAAAAAGAAAGGAAAACAATTAGAAATGTATCATGCTGGCTTAGAATCCATTCAGTTACAAAAATGAAGTTAAATAATAAAGTTGCCTGCAGGCAATCTACAAGGGATTTAATTATTTCTGAATTACCAGTCCTGGATGAAAAATCATTTCCAGTGCCAAGAGAATTAAGCATTCTTTTGACCCGACTGTGAACCATATTTTAAAAAGAACTTATGTAGCACCGTTCTGTTTTCTTGCTTTGTTTATAAAATGTATGATGTGCCATCAACCACAAATTAAAAACTATGAAAATGTATTTGTAAATACAACATGAAATTCTGATGTGTGTAATAGTAAACTGAACATTAATTGTACGTTATGGCATATGGTGTTTATAGATTTTCTTTTTATGAAAACTGAAATTGTGCCAGAGTTTGCTTTGTTAGCTCTATTGTATTACCTTCTGCTTTATACATTGTGTACCAACTGTGAACTAGATTTAAAAATAAAGGGTTATTTTACTACAATAGACATGTCTGAGACTACTACTAGTGTGAGGTCCATCTTACTGAAAAAATGGCAATTTGTGATTCTGCTATTAAAGGAAGGCAGTGCAAGACATTGCCAAGCATTTTTGGAATCTATTTTGCTTTAATGCTAGTTTAAGATGAATTAAAAATACTTTAGGGCTAAATTGTTTTTAAGTTCTTCAATTAAGCCTCCACATTTGGGCATCCAAATGTGTATACTCTGTATCCTGAATTGAAGTACTGATGATAAATATTTTTTATTATTACCTCTTCTTCTCCACATTGTCAAGAATCCTGTCTTCCTTTCATTTCCATAACTACAACCCCAATAAGTGCCAATATACTAATTCCTGTCCAACAGGTTGATTGTCTCCTTTTCCCTCCTTACCCTGCACTGCCATCGCACTCCTCTCCCCACTTCCATGCTGATTCTTCCCAGACCCTTGGCTTAAAGTCTCATTTTTCCCTACTGGATCCAACTTATTTGTTCCATCTTGTGTCTGGAACCAAAAGCAAAGGAGACAGATTACATCTGGAGCACAGCCCAGAGGATGAGATAGGATTTCTGACAGTGGGGAGGCGCAGAATGTCAGGACACGCATAAGCGTTAACTTGCTTGATCCCAAACCTCTAGAAAGCCCTTCTAACTTACTGGCCTATGTCTGAAACAGGCCAACTCTGAAAAGTCAGCCAGTTCCCTAATATCTCCCTCCTGGGATTAGGCCAATTTTCTATGTATTAAAAAGATTAATATAGAAATGGAAATAACCTGCTCATATCTCAAGACCAACATTCTCAGAATAGGAGAAGAGTGGTTGAATATTCTGAGCACTTAACTGGGAATCTGGTACTCTTGAGATTTAATCTTGATTCTGACACTGCCTGAGACCTCAGGCAAGTCACCTAATCTTTGGACTCAGGTTCTCCCTTTATAACAGAGATATTAATATTTGCCTATTTTACAGTGTTCTTTCATGTTTTTTAAAGTGACTCGGGAATGAGAAACCACTATGGAAGTGTTAATATTACCATTATTCTGAGGTTCTTGCCAAAAAAAGCCCCACTGAAATCTTTGGATATTGATTCCAAACTTATCTGAACATTCAAAGGCTGCAATATTGTGAGGAAACCATGTAAGAATAGGCTTCTTGGAACAGATCCAATATTGCTTCAAGCTAGACCCAGAATACCACAAGAATGGCTTTTCATGATACCTAGTGACAAGACACTGGAACTAAAGAAGTGTAGCACAAAGATGCAAAACAATGATGAAAAAGTTAACTGAACTTTTTCAAATCTTCCAAAGTTTTAGGTTTATATGTGAAGGTTAGAACAATTCTCATTTTATCAAAAGTGATTTGCCCATCCTTAATAGAACTGTAGATTCAAGCTAATTGTTGCTCATTAATACTATTTAAAAAAAATTACTTGTATAAACACTGTTTAGTTACCTTATAATGTCTGACTTAGAATTAAGGAAGCTCATCCAATCTTCCCATAATAAATAGTGCACCTTTTGACAGGTAAATTTCATGTCTAATTCTTGTAGGAAGTTTTTTCATGATCACTCATTTTATGGTACATTTTCACTTACTTTCCCTGGATATAGCTTGGCGGAACTTGAAACAGCTTTGATGGTCTTTGACTATTGCTTCAGAAAATAATTCCACCATAAAACTAACAGTGTCAAAGTTAGACTCAGGACTCTCAGTTTGTCAGATCACTCTGTTTTATTAGCACAGCGCTCTACTAACAACACCCAGATAATGTGAGCACCATTCAAGACACAAACTATCTTATTTATACAGATAAAAGGGCGGAAATATAACAAGGTAATAAAGGGAGCAGAATTGATAAGTTTACCTGAGGCTAGACATACATAGTTAATTTCCTTACTAACTTTACCCAACCTCCTGTTAATGTTTCACCATTAGCTTAAATGGACTCATTGTTTATGCCTTAATGTTTCTTTTCCTGACACCTGTATTTTAACATTTTTCACTTCTGCTTAAAGGTACATACAGCATTTCTTTAATACATTCTTATTTTTACAATATAATTCATTCTGCTTTCACAAGAGCTAAAAGGCTTGAACAACTGTTTTATAAAAATAATATGTTTGCTTGCCCATTTTGATGCAAGGAAGTTTTTTTTTTCACCTAACCTTTACAAATGTATATGCAGGAGTGTATATATTTAACGATATGTATATGTGCATGAATGGTTATGAATCTAGGTTCACTCAAACAATGATAATTTTGCCAAAGTGGTTTCAACTATTTAGATATTGCATGAAAATACCTAAAACTGTCATCAATGCACTTTTTGATTAATATTACTTTCTCAGATTAATATGATATTTTCACTAATGTAAATCTACAAGGCAATCAAGCATAGAAAATAGAATTAGCAAAAGTTTTTGTCAGAGAACAATGAGGCTCTTTCCTGTCCTAGTATCAGAGGAAACGCTTGATAGGACCAGCAGGGGAAACAGCACCCACTCTACGTGATCCTGATCAATAGGAGGTTATGCTCTTTGACAGTAGAACCCCTCCCTCCTTCTACCCTCCCCACACCCAAAACGCATGTGGGCATTGTGCATCCTGAGTGAAAGCTGTAGGAGAGTAGAGCAGAGTCTCCGCCTCCCCTGGCCACCCATTAGCCAATTCAGGGATGGTGGGATGATGGGGGAGCCTATTAGGATCGAGCCAACCCTGCCTCCCTCTGTGTTTAAGCCAGTCTTTCTGCTGAAAGTTACTCTGCCCTGCCCTGTAGATGTTGTAGTTGTCAGAGATGGGATTCCAGACTTGCTACAAGTCAAATCTGATCACCACTGTGGTAAGAAAGCATTTTTTCCATTGTACAAGACAGATACAATGTCACATGTGCATTTCCTCCCCTGCTTTCCTCACAACATCCTTAGGACTCTGTTGATGATGATGATAAGGATTTGAGATAATATTAAAGCAAACAAACCACCACCACCCTTTCATTCCCCCTCATGGGGTCAGGGAGGAGAGATTAAACAGTGAGCAGAATCATTAATTCAGGAGTATTTTAGCTAAGGAGACCAACTCTCATCCTTTAGTTTGAGGGAGAGAGGCTATTTAGTCCTGAATTCATCTGGTGTCTGAAAGTTTGGATATTATTGAGGTCAATGTGATTTAACATATGCTCAGAATTAATATGTGATTAAGGGGATTGCTGGATGAAGGACAGAGTATTCGGTACTTTGCACAATTGAGCCCAAAATGAGGAAGACTTGAGGGTTAGGAGATCATCATGAGTTAGTGTCCTTTCGATGGTGCAATAAACATGCACCCAAGAAGGCCAATATTTCATAAATACCATTTAAAATACCTAGTGCAAGTGAAAATAAGTATATTGCATGCTCAGCTGCATATTTAACTGAACATTCAGTTGGATGCATAATTGTGCATGTCAAGTATCAGATTTTCAATAAATTTCAGAAAAAAGATTTTGTTTTGACCATCACAAACTGATCATTGTTCCCTTGTCATTACCTAACATACATCTTGTTCTTTGTGCTCTCACTTGGCATTACAAAGAAAAGGTTTCCTTACACTTTTTTTCTCCTCCATAATTCAAAATTACAGCCTTTGTAACCGCAAAGAAAAACAGTAGCATATTAGATCATAGATGCTTATTTTAGGGTGGAGGGGGTTGTTGGTTTTTTTAAGCAAACAGATGCCAGAGCAAAAAAAATATAGTTAAAAATAATAGGTTTTTTCTCCCCTTCAAAACCTTTTTTTTTTTTGACACCGTACACATGTTACTTGCAGGAAAGTTTAACAATTCTACAGCATACTCCTGAGAGGATGAAGACCCTAAAGCCTAAGATTTATCCTACACTGATTATTAGAAAAAAAGCCACCTCTCTTTCTCACTAACTATGATGAGAACAAACACAGTAACTGGGATTTATATACTTACATTTCTCTTTTAAACACTCTGTGATTCTTCGTAACTTCAAGAGGAGTTTTACCCGGGTAAGGGCTGTGGAACTGATCCCTACAGTGGTCTATTAAGAATAAAGGTGGAATTCTCTGTGCTGTGGTTTTAGTCTAAAATGTGCAACAAGAAGAGCTAGGAACTTCTCATGAAGCAATACATAACCTGTTTCTGGATAAATCCTCCAGAACCCATACAGAAAGAGAACCTCTGGCATTAGAGGTATCTGACAATACTATACCTATGTGTTATTGATAGGTGATCTGGCTAAAATGAAAATCTAGGCCTCCATGTTTAATTGGACTCTACCACCATGTCCTTCTCTGCCTGTGTTGAGTCCCAAGTCAAAGGAAGTGGTTTGAAAAAGGATTTCCCAGTGTAACACTAAGGATTAGATCCTAACTATTTAATGGCAATTATACATCTAGATAATCTTCTCGAGTATGCAATTTTTGAGTTCAGCTGAGCACTACAAATTATAAAATGGAATTAAAAATCTAGTCTGCTGATCATCTGCTAAGAATTCTATAACATTGTGGGATTCCAACTCTTAAACTAAGATATTGCAGCTATCTTTCAAAATAAAAACCTAATAACAGAAACTAATGCAATGAAATTATAATATATTACTGTTCTATATTAGAAAAATGAAATGTAGGCTTGCATCTTGACTCACCTTTTTAAAATAATATTAAAAACATAGTCATGAATTCATAAAATTTTAGTCCAGAAAGAACAAGTACAATCATCTAATATGATCTCCTGCATAACAAAACCCATGACTGTTACTCAGGAATTCGTGCATGAAGTCCATAGCTTCTTGTTGAGCACATCTATCTTATATTTTTAAGAAAAAGAGAAGGTGTCCATTTCCCACTCCTGTTTTTTTTTCTCTCATTACCTACAATTGGCACAATGTTTCATGTATTTTCAGTTCTATTTTTAATAGGAATGTTTATTTTTATTATGAACGTTAACAAATGAAATTGACTTCAGTGGCTTCTTCCACTCCCCATTTGTACACTCACAGACAAACCACCACACAATTCAGCCTGACTGGCAGTCTCCACTTGGGAGGAGTGACACAATGACATCTGGAGTAGCAGAAGATGTGGTAGGTCAGGGCATAACTGAGATGTATTGGCAGACAAGATAAGCAAGGAAGCTGGGCTGATTTGTACCTTGCTGTAACTGAATGCACCCCTGTATTCACACCTTACACACTATTGTAATGCTCTTTATACAAAATATGCCTTGGGAGGTATAATCTGAAAACTAACAACTCAATGATCAATAATATCATGGTGAAATGTATGTAGCAACATTATATGAATTCCCTTTGTGTGATGTTGGTAGCACATGTTCAAACCCATGATTAGGCAGGAATGGTTAAGCATGTCTATCTTAAACAAAGGCATGTGTGTTTACCTCAGTTTACATATACGCAATAAACAGGGTCCTTGAGATAATAATGAGACAAGGGAAACCTGCATTTCACCATACACAGGACAGAATAAAGAGCATGGAGGCACCTTCAACCCCAGATTCCATGTTGCCTTTTTCACTATTTCAATGAATTTTGCTTTGAGTAGTAATCCTTGGAAGAATCCACTTGAAAGGGAGAATGGACTATAAAAGTGAGGGGCAAGAACACCCCAGTCTCTCTCTCACATGTAATCTTTTACCTAAGATGACAAAGGAACCAGCCCTTTGGAGTTTGAGGGCAGATCCTGACTTGAGAAATTGGTCAGCTATGTTCCTGGGAACATGTGTTAAGGATTTTACCTTGAAGCATATCTCATTTGTTATGTCTTAGCTACGAGGAAGTGCTTTATCTTTATTTCTTTTGCAACCATTTCTGATTTTAATACCTTGTACTCACTTGAAATGTCTCTTTGTAGTTAAACAGACTTATTTTATTCTTTAATCAAAACTAATCCAGTATTGTGTTTAAACCAAATTGTTTGGTAACTTCAATGAAAACATCAAACTGTTGTATATTGACCTCCTTACAGGGACAACAGACCTATAATATCTGAATTGTCCAGAAGAGGGTTTGACATTGAAGAACACACTTTTTTGGGGGGGAAATCTAGGCCTGAGAGTGTGTTGGGGTCACTCTGCAAGTGGTAACCCAGGCTGGTGGAAGCCAGAGCATTGACTGGAGTCTTGCTGGCAGGCTGCAGCTAAACACAGGCAATCAGGATGAAACCTGCATGCAATTCGTGAGGGGCCCAGGTTGGGACCTAAGCAGCAAAACATTGGTCTGGACTGAACACTGAAATATGATATTTGCTCAATGCAGCATTATTAATCTTTCCTTTTCAGAAGCAGTACATTTCACACACAAGTTGAAAATAGCAACCCTCCCTTATTTATAATCCATTGTTCACTCACAAATTAAGACCTCCAATACCTACACTCCCATCAGTTTTTCCCTACCTAAGTCAGTGAATAGCATTAAGGGATTTTTTTGTATGTAGCTGTAAATATTTATAGCAATGACTTTGGAGCACATTAACATTTTGATGGATGTTGATTTGTGCACACAAATCCCTCCACACTGAAATGAAATTTTTCTCTATTTCACAAAATCACTTTCAAATTCTGCAATTGAGTTTCTTTGCTTTGTTTTTCTTTAACCTCTTTGGTCAATTTGATGTATTAATTGCAACATCTTTATATTTTACAAGACAATAGTACAGCATTAACAGATATACAATTTTCAGCAATTAGGGAGCAGAACAGCATAAAAAACTCATCTCCTATTCATAATTTTTGCCTTTGTAGAGGTGATTAATAGGCTAGCTTTATTCATTAATGGGAAAACTCATTTCCATATGAACAAAATGTTTCTTTCCTTAGGAAGCTATAATCATTAATAAAGAATATCTCATTAACTACAGATTGATTTTTTTCCCCACAATAATCATGAATTAACCAAAATACAGGAAAATAATACATTAATGCTTTAAACTTTGTATTAATTTCACTTATCTCCCCTTACTAGCCATGTTCTTTCCAATGCAAATCTTATAGCATTTAGATGGTTAAAACTATGTCTCCTATGTTAAATGTTCAAAAACATTACCAACTGAGCAGGTGTTTGTTTAAATTCATTTTTATTACTGCTTACACTCGATCAGACATGTAACAAGCAAACATGTTTTTTGGTAAAAGCAGTTGCTTGCATTTTCACATTATTATCCCTCTTCTATTTATAAAATCAATCAAGAGGTAGAAATGGCCTCCCAATGAACTATAGGAGAACAACATGAACAGTACAACATTGCAATCATCTCAAAAGATGATAATTAATGCACCAATTCTTGATACCTCAATTTGTGTTCCATATTACAATGTGCTGGGTACTCTGGCTCCAGTCCAGCACAACACTCAAGCGTAAGCTTAGTTTTTAGACATTTGAGTAGGGACGTTAGAGCCAATGGATTACAACTTTGTTCAAATTTAAGCATCTGCTTAAGTGCTTTGCCAGATCAGAGCCAGAGTAGTCAGCACCTTGCAGGTGGTTTGGAACAGGGCAATTCTAAGTTGGAGTTTCAAGATTTTGTCTTCTCACTGTTTGTTATTGTTTTGGTGTACAGGTACAGCAACAGAAAAGTGCAAAACTAAAAGAAGCAGGCAACAGCAGGCAACCATGAGCAGGATTGTCAGAGAACTCTGCTTCATTAGTAGCATTACAATTTTAAAGTGCTCTCAAACAGTTTAACATTCAGAAGCAAACTGCTCCAATCAATATTGGAAGTAAAAACAAGGCTTACTTATAATTTTTCAGAGGCAGATACCGTTCTCCAGCACAGATTAATTGTATTCTGCTGAAGTAGCTGATCGCCCACAAAGAAGTTCTATGACCCAGGGCACGCCTTATAATACAAAAACAAAGTTTTAGATTTTACTCTCAGATGTGACATACAGCGGATTGTATTAGAGCAACTACCATGCCCATTTTTTTATTTATTTTAGTTTTCTCCTTGACAAAACCTCAGTTGTAGTTATCTTGCAAGGGGGCAAAAAAAGTCACCCATTGTCTTAGTTTTAGAATCACAAAGCACAAAAGCAGAGAGTATTACACATTCCAAGTTTTCTCCAATCTCTTGTATC
Organism: Chelonoidis abingdonii; assembly: GCF_003597395.2. NCBI lineage: Eukaryota > Metazoa > Chordata > Testudines > Testudinidae > Chelonoidis > Chelonoidis abingdonii. The sequence goes on along the minus strand of NC_133770.1, from coordinate 170,914,515 downwards.
TGATCTTTTTACCTTTTAAATATTTTCTTCCAAGACTTGAGCACTATGAGATATTATAAAGGACCAAGTCTTAGCAAGAGCATCACAGAACTTAGAGCATTTTGAAAGGAAATGGGGAAAGAACAATCAATTACTTCAAATAAAAAACAAACAAACAAACAAAAAAATAGAAACCAGCATAAGTTACCCCTACCATATGATTTTGAATCTATGTGACATTATTAATTAGGTCTAGTGCACCCTGGCACATAAGCCATTGAAAACAAAGGGTAAACGTTACATACATGTGTATTCCTGTAATATTTACAATAAATAGATTTGAAAAAAATGTCAAATGCCATCATCAAAATCAAAATATATGAGTGAATTCACAGTAAGCTAGCCTAATTACAAAAGCACTGTGAGTCCACCTCACTCAGAAACACTGACATGCAAAAGTACACAGTAAATAGGAAAATTACAGTCATCTTTGTAAATATTTCAGCTGAAAAATACATAGCAGAAATAGAGGATGCTCAAAAGATAGGTGATGAGAATGATGTGTGGAGGCAAAGAGAGAGGCCTGGATTAGATATGGAGAAACCGTAACCTTCAATGTCGAGACTAAAAGATTGGTAGTGGATACTTTCAAGGAATGGAAAAAAGGGGACATGAAAATACACAAAATGATGAATGGTACAGAGAAAGTGCAGTGGGCACTTCTATTCAACTTCTCGCAGTCTCTCCTAAAAAGGATCTACTACTACTACTTAAAACACATAATTAATCGGTGCAATTCATTATCCCAACACACTGTTGAGGCCAAGAACTTGACATGATTCAGAAGAGGAGCATATATTTAACTGGATAACGAGACCATCCAAAGTAGTAATAGCAAGGCTGTTTTTTTGTTTTGTTTTTTTTTAAAGTCCTTTGGAATGCATATACATCCTTATGCCTCAAAGCATAACCGAAGCTTTAGCCGTTGGGGATTAGGAAGAAACTTTCTTTCTGGACGAGTTATTCCATAACTGAAGATAGAAGGGTCTCACACCTTTCTCTAAAGCAGCTGGTACTAGCCACTCCTGGACTAGATGGAACACTGCTCTGATACAGTATTGCCATTCCTGTGTCTGTATCTACAACAATGTATACCTGTTAAACTAGTGATGGGGGAAGATTAGGAGTTAGGTTGATCCAAACCACTCTAAAACTACAGATGCTTCTACTAGACTCCAGTTTCACTTTCCATTCAATCTCTGTTGCCTCAGTCGATCGTTCAGCAGCCCTATCCTTCCAATATGGAGATTTTTCCAGTCCAAGCACCTAGTTTTTGTGTTGGGCAAGTCTAGCTGCATTAGAGTCTGTTTTTAATGGAAGGGAATTTTTTTAGATCATGTTTATTGAAACAGATTATATTGTAATGGAGTTCAATCATATTTTTCTGATATCAGCAATTTACAGTAATTGTAAAACTAAAGTAGATAAACATTGTACTTATAATAAGAAAGCACATATTTCAGTTTACTATGCAAACAAACTTAAGCGACTGTCCATAAACTATGTAATGCAGTGGTTTTCAACCTTTTTTCCCATTTGTGGCCATTTCAAATGGAACTGCAGCCCCATTTGGAAATCTTAGTCTGTAAAACCCCAGGCATCTTCAGACCACACGTTGAAAATGACTATTCTATGGTAATGACAACCTTTCGCTGACCACTTAGATATGGTCCGCAGACTACAGGTTGGAAACTACTGATCTAATGCATTGGGGGAAGGGTCTTACTTTAGCATGTTTGTTTCAATATTAAAAAGGAGGATAGGTCTTGGCCATCACCAAAAATGTATTACATAATTTATAGAAAACCCTCTAGAGGATTTGGGGAAGTGGGGCTATTTTGTTTTGTTGTTTTTTAAGTAGAAGTGGCTTCAGTGAAATTAGGAAAACACAGATAAGAATAACCATCACAGAACAACAGATGCTTGAGCTGATTTTTGACTAAATATTCAGAAAAAAAGTTGCTCCACATTTTGTTATCTATTTATTCATTGTTATTGTACTTTCTGTGTCTTGATGTTTCAAGGTTTTGCTCCATGTGTATGTATGTGTGTGATGGTGGGGCGGGGAGTGGAGATCAAAGACTGTATTTTGAGGTTTCTTTCTATAGTACTTTTAGGGACAGGGAGGGTCAAGTTCTCTGTGTGGATAAAACTATAGTTGTGTGGTTCCTGCCTTTGATTTCAAAGAGAATAGGAGCAGGCCCACAGATGTTTGGGTCCAAGAAGGTGATTTATACGTCCTGATAAAAGAATTCAACAGAGCCATCCTGAGTATATTAGAAGAGACATTAAATTGGCCCAGACCAATATTAATAGATAGATGCATACACATACAAAATGGTCAGTGAATTCTTTAAAATGGGAACTTTATAAATCATGTTCATTACACACTCCTGCTGCCTCAAGCTCATGAGCCCAAATTAAATTTTTCATTAACCTATCTAAGCAGATAGCATACAATCAAGATCTTGAGGAATTAGGCAAAGTGAGATAATAATACATGAGCACTTGATCTGAATCCTGGGATTCAGCACACAGCCTGAGTCACATTCTATATACTGGTAATCTCCACAGGAAACCAGTGTGGTGGGGAGGAATTCATCTTCCCAGGCTATGGAGTGGATACAGATATGCTTTTCAGCTAACTATTGCATAGCACTAAGGCTGCTATATGCCACTGTACTGCCTGATCCCCATTTTAGGTGAAATAATTGCCAGTCATCTGCATAGGATAGATATCCTGGCCCAGCTTTTCCAGCATCTCTCCACAAGTCCCCACTAAAGAACAGAGGATAACCTAGTTCTGTTGCATATTGGTAACCCGGCCCTTGCATAGTCCTCCAGGTTTAGTTAGAGCTCTGTGATTGTACTGCCCAAGTTCTGCTGCACATAGGGCCATTGTAAAGTGGCTCCGTCATCACTGTAGCATCCCCTAGCATCAGAGTGTAATGCTGCAGAAGACTGTCTCCAGTACCCTCTGTTGACCACTTCTGCCCTGGGATTGCCAGTCTCTGGCTTCTGGCCAGATCACCTGTTTCCAGTCCCGTCCCCTCAAGGGGTAGCAGAAGTCCAATTAAAGAAGCCACAACAGAATGCAAACTGAAGATCCTTCTGCCTCTCTTGAGCTCCATGGAGATTCTCTGCTTTTCACTCCTACTGCAGGGGAATGCCAAGTTCCTTCTTGGCTCCTTTGACTGAATACTCTCAGAGTTTTTTCCTCAGTGGCCCTTCTTCATAGCAGGTTTCCCCACCACCTCCTCCCTGCAGGCACTGTCCACTTCTCCCAAGAACCTCCTTGCTTCTTACAAGTCCTGCCTCCAGGCTTCCCACCCAGGATCTTAACCTGCTCCCTCTAGGCCCTTTTCACTATGCCTTCACCAGGTCCCTCCAAAAGAGATGTTTTCTAGCTCCTCTCTGCTGCGTCTCCTCTTCCTCTATGTAGTTTTCCCTTGACCTTTCACAGCTCTGGTCACTAGTGCTCACTAAGCAACCAGATCAGGATCAGCTAGAGAATAGCTGCTATGTCACAGGCAAGGGTAAGACCATCTCCCCTTAAATGGGCAGTAAGTCTGTGAGCCATCCACAGGGCAGAGGTGAGCAAAGTCCTTGAGTTAACATGGGGCCAGAGCAAAGATAGTTGTACTATATTTTTACTACATTTTGCACGTATTTATATAAAACCCATCTACTACTGTTCTTAATTAGTGTAATAAGTGTGGTTCATAGTTTCATAGCATGTAAGACCAGAATGGCTCATCAGATCATTTAGTTTGGCCTCCAGTATCACAGGCCAATAAGACTATTAAATTCCACCTAAATACCCTTACACTGAACCCAGTGACTTCAGTTAAACCGAAGTATTTCAGTGCTCAGGAGACTACAATGTATCACAGGCAGAGGACAGGAAAGACCAAGCTGCCACTAATTGCCAAGGCCCCTGTGATGGCAGGAAATTGATTTGGGAGATATGGCCAAGTAATCCTAACAGGGGAACCTTTGAGGGTGGGGGGAGAGTCAAAAGTATTGAATTATGTTTTTTTCCCCCCAGATCAAGAATTTTACCAATCTCACTGGTAAGGATGGTATTATATAACCAGAACAAATACTGCACAATTAGTGCTAGCACAGATATATCAACAAATGATGAACACTTTAAAGAATAATTTACTATATTCTGGTCTATCCATTTTTACTAGATTATCTTGCAAATTTAAGAGTTAAAAAAATCTACTCTTTGTCCCTAAATATAATTTTATTCTTGAGATTTTATTTTACAACTGAAACACAATTGTGGGTCCCTGTGATTGACACATTGATGTATTCCCAGCAAGGGTCTGGTAATTAGTGTGACCTTTTGATAAGGTGGGAGATATAGGGGGAGACAAGTGCTCTCATGAGAGCTATTAACAACTTCTGAGCAACTGATAATAGTAAAGAGCTATCTTTTTTAAAAAAATACAGTTTGGAAAATAATTGATACACCATGATAATGAATATGTGCAGGGAAGGAAGAAGAGCATAGGAGAGGCACAGAACCGTTAATTACTCAAAGAGACACGTTTTCAGCACTAGGTAAACTGTGCATTTTAGACTCTGGCCTCAAGAATACAATGAACAGTGGCAATAAAATGCAAGAATGAAACAATAGGTGTACGTGGGCCAGAAAAAAAAGTCAACTTCATCTGTCTTCGGAAGCCTTTGTACAGCATAACAGGTGGTTTTATTTCTTCTTGTCAGATGGTATTTACACCAAGGGAATTTTGTCATTTCCCTTACCATCTGGTCCCATATCCAGTAATACTATAACATAATACAGAAATGACAAAGTTCTACTAATGTTATTTTTCTAACAGGATAACCAACTTGTCACATGGTACCTAAGAGTCTCACTGTATTCATGACTACAATGTCATAAAATCATGGACAGTATAGTGATGTTTCTTCAAGGTAAAGGATAAGATTGGGTTGACCCTGAAATAATTGAAACATGAACTACTTGTGTATTTGTGGTCAGTATCAAAACATCCACAATTAACTGTGGTAACAGTCATGTCTGTACCTGAAAATTTTGAATCAAGTATTTGGTGCTCAAAGAAATTAGACAAAACATCAGTGCTTGATGATGGAACAATCATAATCACATCTCTGTTCCATATCTCTGTCCGATGTGGTTTCCTGTCATGTACATAGTAAAACTGAGAAAGAAAACCTCAGACAGAAGATGAAGTACTAGAGTAAAGGCAAGTAAAAGAACCAAATGCAATTGAACTGAGGGAAAAAAGGAACAGATAGCTAGCAAAACTAAAGGAAGGAGTCATATATGGCTGGACTGGATGGAAATATGATCCACAGGAACTATGCATTGCATTTTGAATATGTTGGCTAGAGCAACAATATCATAGGCAAACTAATTTTCATTAGCACAGAAGCCATGATGTGTTAAGCCAGTACCATCATCCTTTAATACATATTCTGTGTTACTTGTGTTTTCACTATTGTCTGATTGAATGGTTTCTAATGGATCAGTGGACTTTCCATTTCTAATTGTTCTTCTCCTCTGCCCTAAAGAAAGAGATGAATGTCTATTTTCCTCTGAAAACAAATCATCACAAAAGTGTATGGTTAAACATTCCCCTCACACCTGTTTCTGCCTATGGCTCAATGCTGTACCAACAACATCTATAATATATATGGTACTCATTGACACAAAGCAGGTTAGAACTCAAAATATTATACTGTAGGTCAGATCCTGCCCTCTGTTACGGTGTTGATGGGCAACAAAAACCTAAACACAGTTCCTGAAGATCTTACTCATGCATAAACCTCAAAACACATCAATGACAGTTTTGCATGAGTAAAAATATGCAAGATTCTGCCCCTACAGCAAACATTCATACATTTCTGAAAATCCAGCTCTTCTCTTCAGTTCATTTATAAAGTAAGTTAATATTTAACTACATTTATAAAACCAAGGAAGACTTTTACATGGCTACAATTCTATGCTGTGTACTTCGCCAGAATTATGTCATAATACATTTACTTATTGGTTGATTGCTACCTGAATTATTGTGAGAGATTGTTTAGTTCTTGATAAATTGGTTACACTCCATCATAAGCTCTCTCTTTCATTTCTGTGTACAACCAATTCTTATGGAAATCAAATAGGGGAAATAAGTGATATATTGTCAGCAAAAACATGAGACCCTTTATGAGTTATTTCTCATATATAAGTTAATGGGAGAATTTTAGGGGAAGTTTAATGGGAGTTTTGCATGCATAAATAATGCAGAATGTGTGGTTACAAAATATCCCATATTCATTGTATGGCTATACTGAAAGAAGCACAGGAGACACTTTGTGACAGTTAGCAGCAACCCCCTAACAGCTAGTAGCCTTATAATAGCTGGCAACCATTAGGAGAAATTGGACATCTCACGGACACAGTAGCCTGAACTTTTGAACTGTCTTTCCTTATCAGTCTTGAGGCAGTTGACGCTGGTCCTAAGCTGGTTTTTGCTGAGCAGATTGCAGAAGTGCAGGGTTTGCTAACCACCGAAGCCTGTGTGTGAGTGTGTATAAAAAGATTCTTGGTTTTTGTATGGAGTAGAGTTTTTTTGTACCAAGGTACAGAACTCTCTTTTCTTCTGCAGAATAAAGCAACCTTTCCTTATCCCTGTCTGTCCGTCATTGGCTCTCAGCTAGGCGGACCTGACATTTCGGTAACAACTTGATATGGTTTTAATTAGACTGTAACTTTATTATCAGATGTCTGGGACTACCCAGCAGATAAAGTGCACAGTGCAGGTAAATACAAGTTCATTCAATAACTATCTGAGTGGCTTTCACTAGCCTGCCCTCTTTTTCTACCCAGGTCCCCCAGCCAACCCACTGCTGGGACTTACACCCACCCTCCCTCATAGGAGGGTTAAGGTAGGCTATCAGAAAGGGGGGTTGGCTCCCTGCCATACCATTCATAGAATCCCCATTCCCCACTACACACACATGTTCCATTCCTTTAACCAAACACCTCCTTTTCAAGTCCTTTATCAAGCTATTTATCCAGTCACTGTATCCCTTCCCTATGCGGTAACTGCACTGGACATCCAGCACAAGGAGGCACCAGCTATTAGCTTAGATGCCTCCTCCCCACACCCAGTCAGGTTCCAGACATCTCCCAATACCCCCTTTCATATCATCAAAAAACATGTCTGTACCCCAAGTCCAACAAGTGAACCCCATCTGCCAAAACAAAACAAAACACACAACACTGCTGCCCTGTATGAAACAACAAGATCAATCATATCAGTTGCCAGGTTGCTAACCATACCATGTACTGTGGCATACACTCCTCTGTAGTGGGCCATATTGGTGACCAGCTTTCCAGATCTTGAAATTGCAAGAAATCATTAAAACCTCCCCATAGCTGAGCCATGTGGCCACAGCCACTGATCTCTGCACCACTGACAACATTGTACACTGAGACTCCATAGTGCTAGTGGCACCCACTTGGGTTCCTCGCTGGCCTGTGGTGCAAGCTCCCAAAATCTGTTAAACTGAAAATGAGACAAGGCATCTCCTATGCCATTATCAGCTCCAGGCATGTGCTTGGAAGAAACACACATGTAACACTAATGCCCTCAGTAACCTCATAACCCGTGTGATCTGGAAGTTCAGCAATTGATAACCATGTACCACTTCCATGTTGTTGCACCAGAAACACCCTTTTATTAGCCAAATCCAGGCCCCAAATAACCACTGCAACCAAACTTGGCAAAACACACACAAGGAAAGTCATATCACACACTACTCCATTTTGCATCCACCTGGTGGGCCATTTCTCAGGATCAGGTTTTTCCTGCTCTGGGTAGAGGAGAATGTCCCTTCCCCCTCCCTGTTGTGGTCCACACCAGCACTGGGAGTAATGGAGACCAGGGTGAAGTGATTGATGATCAAAAGCAGCCCCCTAGACTGATAGCTGGGGTGGCTACATGGGAAGTATGCATGTAAGCTGGTTGTGTTTGCTGGTGGGACAGTCAGAAGGGATTTGATGCAGGTGATCAGGGCTGTTGCTTCTGAGGTTGTCTTCACAGCATATAGATGGATATATTATCTCTGTTGCATAGGAAGGTGTTGACAGACAGTAAGCTGGGACATAGCTAGCAGAAGAGAGAGATGCCCAAGCAGTCAGTGGTACCTAAAACATGGGAAAACTGTGATGCTGCATTCCTTATATATGCCAGTGTTATAGCAGAGGCTTACCCAGAGAGTGGCCCAGCGTTGTTTAAATATATGTATATAGTCAGATGAACATACAATACCTTCGGATGCATGTCTTGGTTTAACTATGACAAGAAGTTTAGATTGAGGGCTGCAACACAAACTGAGATCTGGTGGGACATACCTCACCATATGTTGTAGTTGCAGTGGATGATGCCACAGAGACAAGGCGCCCACATGGATAATGGCCAGTTTATTCTACAGCAAGCCTGGCAGGGGTCAGAGTCACATAATATTTGTTGGGCATTTATAGACAGCAGTTGTTTTTACACCATCTGTAAATTTAGGCATGCTTGAGAAATATAATTAGGGCTGTGATTTTTTGGACTGATATAGCGATGCTTGGCTAAGCCCTAGTGTAGATTCACTTATATGGGCATAAGTACTTCTATGGTTATAGCTTCTGTCTGTCAGGGAACTGGTGTAAGCTGTACTGATAGAAGCATTTTTAGGCTGGTATGAGATGCATCTACAACAGGAGGGCTTATTGGTATAGCTATAGTGGTAAAGCTATGCCAGTAACATTTTTTAGCTTATACAAGACCTTGCCAATCTGCCATTAGATTACACCACAGGCTCTAATTATGGTAGGGATCTCTGAATCTAGAGACTGCCCTTATGTACTTTCTTTTTCATTATAAGCTAGACTTCTAAACATGTTCAAGCAAACTTTTTCTTCTGAAAACTTAATGCTTTTGGCTTAATACATCTACCTCATAAAACAGTGTGCAATGCTGAAGCATTAGGAGTCTTCAGGATGTCTCAGCATTGACTTACAGTATCCATTGGTAAGAGTGGTGGCTAGCCAAGCTCAGAAACTAGCAGTACTTTCTGAATAAGAAAAATAGCCTGTTTGAAAGAGGCTGGATGCCCCTGAGAAGTTATGTGAATGAAGGTAATACTCAAAAGGTACAGTGAGGGAAATTTAAGATTATATATAGAAGCACATAAAGCCTCTCTCAATAGAGAAAATAAATTTTTTTACTGACTTCAGTAAGTGTGAAGACAGGTTCTCTCTGGTGAATGAATACCTTTTTGGAACTCTTAATTTCTCAGATTGTTTGGAATAATAATCATCTATATTTGTGCAGGCTCTCTGATTAATACTTTCAGTTTGAAATGATTTGTCAGACAGTACTGTATTGCTGTCATTTTGGAAAATTCAAATTTGACTCATTCTCATAGCTTAAAAGAAACTGTACAAAATGAAACTGACATTTCAATGCAAGATACCATTTTATTCCCATTTCTGTAGCCAGCTGTTTGAAACTTCTTCTATTACTTTGTCTATGTGATTTAGCATACCTCAGACTTCTGGCAAATTTAATAGCATGAAAATGTCATGGGAAAAGAAGGTCAAAGGTGGTATCTGAAGTCAACATGAGAGTTTTCCATATTAAGATTCTTATACGTTAATCATCGTTTGATTTATGCTTTTCACTTATTTTCTTGTTGCTAAATAAACTCTTTCCTATCTTATTTTTAATATCAATTGTTTTCAAAGATAGTGTGACTTCAGCCATTAATATCAGCAAAGACTGAACGATGAAATACTGGCTCCAACAGAAGTCAGCAGAAGTTTTGACACTGACTTCAATGGGGACAGGATTTCACTCAGTATGTTTAAGTTAAAGAAACAGCTGGTCATGGTATAGTATGGAATGAAAAGAGTGGGCAAAATGCACGCAAAATGTGCTGACGCAAAGTAACATGAGTATTACAATATTGCTCCTTGAATTATGCTGTTTCAAGCCACATATGGAGGCTGCACTGGATATGACTACTAAAAGCAAGATTCTAATGCTGTCCTTCATCCGGGACTTTCAACCATCTTTCAATGACATCAGATTTGCTCAGTTTGCCTCAACTGCCAGCCCTGCAAATTCACTCTGACATCTTTAAACCAAGCTGAGTTTTTCCTGGCTCGCTCATTAGCAAACTCTGATGAAAATGAAACCATAAAAGGAGTGTAGTTATAGAGCAATTGAAAATACAAGGTTAAAATTACTACATAAAATAAAGGAAGAATATTAAAATATTTAACAATTCTCTTTCCACACATCCTTTTATAAACATACTTATCAGTAGAGTACTTATGGGTCAAAAAATGGGTCAACATTTTCATTAACATTTCCATGAAAATGTCATCTATTTTTTTCCATTTAAATTGTAAATGTCAACAATAATCTCATGATCATTTTTAATTTCAACATGTTTTGACACTCTACAATAAATTGAAAAAATGAAATGATTCTTTTTTGGGGGGTGGAGGTGTGTGGAGGACCTACATTCAACTGTTTTTATTTCAAAATTTCTTACTAGTACTTGGAACAATTTGATTTACACCAGAGACAGATTTAAGGACTCATTCCACAACTTTGCTGCTAGGAGAACATCTCCAAAGAGAGATGATATTTGCTTCCTTATCTGAATGGTGAAAGATTGAACTCAACTTGATTTCTCATGGTAGTATATTCTACAGCCAAGAAAGCCACTGAGAACATCCTTTGGCATGCCTCCTCTTTTTCACAGAATAGTACAATTTATTCACAGCAAGACGTATTTAAGTATGGAATTGCGTAGAGGTGGTGCAAGTTAGTGAAACTGCTCATGATCAGGAACCACTTAGCCAATGAGCTTTTGCTAAGGAAAACTAAGTTAGAATTTGGCTGATAATTTTATTACATGATGTACAAGCCAGAAAAAGAGACTAACTCACTATCACTCTGGATAGAAAACAGAAGTAAAAGGCATCAACCTATATTTGGCACTAAAAATAATACAACTCGAAATACACACAAGAAGCAGATTGGTTGAGTACGTAGATATTTTTATACAATCACTTTCCTGCATAATCAATCACTCTTTAAAGGAAGGTGTTTGCATTGCTGTAGAGTCAGCTCATATATAGCTGATCCAGAGACAACCAAGAGCAGAGGTTGTGACAGCCTGGCCAGGGGGCTGATGAGAGAATTTCTTTTATTAGCTATCAGTGAGCTGTATGGCTGCAGGGGACTGAATGAATGCAGAAAGACAATGTGGAACCCATTGAATGATGGTAAGGCACAGGACTAGAATGTCATATTTGTCAGTGACCATTGCAGTTACAAAATGAGGCAGTGAAGCTGCCACTACTCAGCAGACTGACGTAGCACAATCACCATGCAGTCTTTGCTGGGAAAGCCCCTGTACAGTCAATCTGAGAGTCATGGTACTTATTGAGCAAACCACAGTTAACCACCATGACTCATGGACATTGCACAACATCCAGACCACACAAATACAAGTTGGTGTGAAACATCAATAAGTAGACCCACACATATAGGATCCTCCCCGCCTCCCCGTGAAAATGTGCAAGGAAGGATGAATTGCTGAATATGTAGGAGCTGTGACAGGAACTAGGAATCCCGGAAACAACTATTGTAATTCAAGGCTGCATATACATCAAATGCACACACTTCATATTAAAGTGCATTTTCTAGTGCATTACCTTTCCTCTGAGCCCCAAGGGGGGGAGGGGTATTAGTCCCATCCACTATGCCTAGCATTTAAAAATTGCTGCATAATTTTCAGTTGACTGTTTCTTTCCATGGAAGAGATAATGTACTGCATGACTCTTCTCACTATGGCATCACTGTAAATGCTTTGTGCTGGACTCTCTTGTTTAAAATGAGGAGCTACAAGCCTCTGTCCTCTCTTGACATATCAATAACTGCATCTTTCTGAAAAGCAGTAATGTGTGAGATTTGAAGACAACAGCCAGGCAAAAGAAGTCACAGCTTTTGAGACTTTAAGATTTTAGAAAAGTTAACTGACAAACCTGTTGGAAATTGGAGTCAGGGAGAAGGAAGAGTTATTTTACAGAACTGATCTGAGACTTCCTTCCTCCCTGACCTCCCCTCTGCCCCCCCCCCTCAAAATAGTTAAAGAGTGTGACTGAATTCTTAATTTAGGTTTGTTTTGTCCCCATGATGAGTTCTCTCACTGCTATTGGTCTCTCTAATCCCCCTTTCTTCTTCCTCCATTGACTTTGTCCCTTTGGTCTTCTACTTCTCTCTATAGTGTGTGTGCACTCGCTCCAATAGAATGTCTGAAAATTAACAAAATATCACAAAGTGAGGTCCTTAGCTGGTGTAAATTCCATTAAAGTCAATGGAGGCATGGCAAATTACAGCAGCTGAACCTCTAGACACTAGTTTCTGTGCCAGCAATTCAGAGCCTGCAATGTTTTGTAATTGCACTGATACTGTACCTATTGCTAACACATGCAGTGCAGCTGGAGACAAATGTTGGATGTGGGAAGAGAAACACCAGGGGGAAGACCTTTGAACCTCTCCCTGCTTAAGCAGGGAACAGTAGGAGTCTCCAGAAACCTCTGCATATAAGAACTATTCATGCAGGAGTCACTGGAGGAATCTGAAACCATTACTCATTTGTAGTGAAACTAATTTGATTCTCATTTTCAAGTCATTTAAAAGTATCTCACTTGGGCAGCATGGAACTTGAGACAGTTAAACCCTCACCCCTATTTTTCAATATCACTTATTTTAAAATTGTCACAGCTTGGCACCACTTAAATGAAAACAAAAATGTATCTATGCTTGGTAAGCAAATGCATGTAAAAATTTTTATTTCCATTTATTATAATGTGCAATAAAGCTAATTAATGAGTCACAATGGAATGAGCTATGATTTCAGTAGGAGTCATAATAAAGAGAGAGTGGAATACAATTCTGTTTTTTGTGAAGTGGGGAAAAGATTAGGTTGCTTCCTAAATCTGATTGCTTCTGAAATATGAGGCACAATGATAGCAAGGTCAAAGACACGGTTAAACACATGGAACTTACACTGGAAGATGTGCATCATATAGTGGTCACCTACTAAAACAAGACATCTTAAATTAGCAGGTCTAGATAACTTGAATCCAAAAGTTTTAAAAGAGTGTCTGAGGACTCACTGGACCATTAATATTGATTTTCATCAAGTCTTGGGACACTGCAGAATTTCCAGAAGAATGGAAGAAAGCTAGATGACTCACTATCTCAAAAGGGTAAGTGGTTAATTATAGGCCTGTCAGTCTGACATTAAAACCTGGTAAGATAATGGAGTGGCTGATATAGGATTCAAAGAATTAAAGGATGATAATAGAATTTATGCCAATTAACCTGTGTTTATAGAAAACAGATCTTGTCAAATTCACTTGATTTTATGAGATTACAAATTTGCTTGATAAAGATAACAGCATTGATATAATATACCTAGACTGCTGTAAGGCATTTTATTAATCAAATGTTCTGCTGCACCAAATCAACTAGAAATAGAATTGACATGGCGTACACTACATGAAGTAAAATCTGGCTAACTGATGGGACTCAAAATGTAATTGTAAATGGGGGAATATTCATCTGGCAGGTATGTTTCTAGTACAGTCTCAAGGGGATTGGATCTTAGCCCAATTCTATAACATCTTTTTCAAAGACCTGAAGAAAACATTAAATCATCACTGATAAAGTTTGAAGATGACACAAAAAATGAGGGAGTGATACTTTATGAAGAGGACAGGTAATTGATTCAGTGTGATCTAGATTGCTTGGTGCAAACAAATATTTATTTCAATATGGCTAAATGCAAATATATACACATCTATCAACAAAGAATATAGGCAATACATACAGGACAAGGGACTTTATCCTGGGAAGCAATGACTCTGAAAAATAATTGAAGATGGTGATAGATAATCAGTTGAACAAGAGCTCCCAGTGTGATACTGTGGCCAAAAAGTGCTAATGTGATGCTGTAATGAGCAAACAGGAGAATCTCAAGCAGCAGTACAGAGATTATTTTACCTTGGTTCTTGGCACTGGTGCAGCCACTGCTGGAATACTATGTCCAGTTCTAGTGTTCACAATTCAGGAAGGATGTTAATAAAAATTGAAGAGGGTTCAGAGGAGACAAAAGAATTATAAAACATGCCTTACAGTACTAGCCTGAAGGACCTATATCTATTTAACTTAACAAAAAGTTTGAGGGTTGACTTGATAATTGTCTCTAAGTACCTACATAAGGAACAAATATTTAATAATGGGCTCTTCAATCTACCAGAGAAAGGTGTAACATGATCCAAAGGCTGGAAATTGAAGCTAGACAAATTCATACTGGAATCCTAACCATAGAACCAAGATGTGAATCTTCCCTGAGGTCATTTTGGCTTTGCAAACAGAGTGACAGGTTTTCTAAGTCAGTGTTTCCCAGACTTGGGATGCCGCTTGTGCAGGGAAAGCCACTGGTGGGCGAGGGCTGTTTGTTTACCTGCTGCATCCACAGGTTCTACCGATTGCGGCTCCCACTGGCCATGGTTCACTGCTCCAGGCCAATGGGAGCTGCAGGAAGCAGTAGTCAGTACGTCCCTCAGCCTGTGTCGTTTCCAGCAGCTCCCCTTGGCCTGGAGCAGCAAACTGTGGCCACTGGGAGCCGCGATTGGCAGGACCTGTGGACGTGGCTGGCCCGCCAGGGGCTTTTCCTATACAAGTGGAGTCCCAAGTTTGGGAAACACTGTTCTAAGTGATGGAAGCCTTAGAAAATTCTATCTCCAAAGGCAGTAGGGAAATGACATCTATCTTAACTGAGGGAAGCCTGTGGCTTCACTCCTATTAGGAATATTGGGAGAAAGTGGACATCTTTCATAGGACATCTTTCTTCCCAGTTTCTTTATTAGAAAGATATTTTTAACAAAATGCAAAAACCACAAAAAAGTGATTGCTGCAAAGGAATAACAATGCCAAATTCAAAACCAGAAGATTCATGAGAGAGAAAGAGTAAAGTCATATACCAGTATACATGACTTCCTCATCACACATTTCCACAGATATTCAGACACTATCCATTCCCCCAAGCAAATCAATCCTATTCAGTCACACTCTCCAAGGATACCCAAACCACCTTAATTGTTTGGAATGCCACAAACATTCACATCCCCTCAATAATTCCTGAAGACAGCGACCCATGGCATGTGTATGATTGGAACAACTTTTACAAACCAGCTAGACAGGCCTGACATTCTTGGTTTGACATCAGAGTTAATCTTCTCCTAAGTGGTCTGCCTGACATGGCCAATGAGCTCCAATGGAACAAGCTGGTTATACGGCACCTGACATCCAAAATTCACACTCCCACTTTTGGCTAAGACCATCTCCTCCAAAGGAAGGCAAGTGGTTGGAGTTTAGCTCTCAGAGGCTAGGAATTGCAACATCTGAATGTGGCATTTTCTAGGGAATGAGAGCTAGTATCTGGGTTAGAGGACAAGAGATCAACACATTGACACTACAGCATGCAGCCAAAGAAGCCTCAATGGTAGAATTTCAATGGGGAAAGAAAAGTACGTGGCGGGGGAAGGGCTGAAATCACATTTTCCCTGCTTTTTCCACGAGCACTACTGTAAATCAGGGTTAAACAGGGTCAACTCCAATGAACCAGCCAATGATACTAACTTTCATTGCCCACTTGTTAAAATTTTCTCTGTGCTTGCCCATGCTGACCCTTGCATTTTGGAGCTGCTCTCTGTAAACCTCCACAAAGCCACCTCATCTTACTTCAAACCTCTCCTTAAAAATTGCCTTTTCTACAAGGCCTACAAAAAGAAAAACATTAAAAGGTTCAGGCAGCTGGTGAGTTGTGACTGCTGCTGATCATGCTGACCAATATTGTCTCATTGTTTCTTTGTGCTTTTCCAGCTGTCTGTATCCATATCTGAGGTACTTAGCTAGTCCCTGCCCCACAGTGCAATCTTTTGTTTGGTGTTTCTCTGGTGTGTGGAATCATGGGAGTCCTCACCCATAAAGGGAAACCCCTAGACACTACTGCAAATACATGTATGTAATAACAATCATGCATTTACATCCCAGCTGTCCCCACGCTATCCAGTATTGACAACTGGAATGCAGTGTGAGGATCTGGAAAGAAGACTAAGTGTCAGTGGAAATGGTATGATGCTGCCATACTACCCTGTATAAACATTGAAACATCAATCTTCTATTTAAACAAAGACAAGGAACAAGAGTAGCATGAGTCGGAGAAAGGCCACTACTCACATTGTCCTACCCCAGGTCTCCTATCTGGTGGAGAATAATGCATAATAAATACATAGCACTATTGTCCCTTGATTATCCTTTTAAAAATGTTTTGTGGATAATCCCCCATTAACCAATGAGTAAGTTATCTGATACAGGAGTTTTTCTCGGAGTAGCTTCTCAGATAAGAAACATGACACTAGATCTATATTGGTTAGTGATTGGTGTAAAATAAATCCCATGTAGGAGAAGTGAGTATTTCCCCCTCTCATCCTATTCCTCCTGTGACACTGATGCCCACTGCCAAAGGGTTCACTGTTTCTTACAAGCAACTTATCTCAGACCTGGCAAAAATCACCATACCTAATACATCACTGTCATGGTATTTATCCATAAAAGGTAGCATGTGAAGTCCTTACTGAAAGTTTGTAACTTATCAATATTCAGAATCACTGTGATGTGCGTGTATGGGTAATATTAAAGGGATAATACAACAATACTGAAAATTTTGCATGATGGTCTTGGAGTAAGAGTTAGTAATCAGGAAATCATGAGTTTCAGTGATGGCCCATTCAAGCAAGAGGGAGTTGCCACCCATCCATGGTGAGCCAGTGATTCAGTGCAAGACTCAGTTCTCAAAGTCTACTCTTGCCCTATCTCTGAACAGTCAATGAAGATCATCAAAGGCAACTGCAAACAGTCAAAACCTCTTGGAGGTAAAAAGGGAACATAACAGACCAGGGCTATCCCCCTCTGTGAAAATAAGATAAAAAGATTGATTCAGTATACCACAGAGTGGAGAAAGACACCCTGCATCTGTTCAGTGAGGAGACATCTTGTTGAGCAGGGCTGTCTCATGAAAGATTGGATCCTTGTTCCAACAGGAATGCAACAGACTGAACTCTGGCCAAAAAAAACTACTTTATTAGACAGGAAAGGCAACTCTTAAGAAGTGTAGGCCCTAGTTTGTGTTTTACGATTTTGTTTTATATTGTAGCCATTTGTTTCCACCACTCTCTTGTTTCTAGTGGAGTCACTATTCTTTCTTAAATACACTCTCCTGTTTTACTGTAAGTAATCACAAATGCTGTGTGTTATACAGGAGCATTGGTTTAAGGTAAAACTCAAACTGGAGTATACCTGTTCCTTGGGAGCAGAGATCTGGGATTTCTCTGAATAGCCAGTGTACACTTCAAGGGGACTTGGGGACTATGGTGCACACTAGCAGGATGATCACCCCGCTCTGGCCCTGGAAGCAGTGCTAGCTTCAGCTTTTGTGCCGCCCCAAGTGTCAGGGGAAAAAAAAAAAAAAAAAGAACCCAATCGAGCTGCTGCTGAAGAGGAAGACATCAACTGAAGGACCTGCCACTGATCCGGAGTGGGCCGCTGAACTGCCACTGCCACCGAACCAGACGTGCCACTCCGACAATGGATACACTGCCACCCCAAGCACTTGCTTCCTTTGCTGGTGCCTGGAGCTGGCTCTGCCTGGAAGGGCTGCAGCAGGGTAAGAGGGATTAGGAATGGCTGAGGAAACTGAGTGGGTAGCTGACCACAGCTGTGGCTCACTTAATGAGGGCCCAGCTGGCCCTTATAAGAGGGCTGTGGACCAGAAGCCAAGATATAGTCTCTCTCTAGCTATTGAAAAGGATGGACCTGGCTGCTGGGAGCTGAACAGGGTACCTAAAGTGGAGCAGGGCTTGGGGAAGGCTAGAGGAGCTGGGGGAGCTCCAGTCTGGAAACCTCCCAGGCTCCAGGCCTTGTTAAAGGCCAGAAAGAGTACTGGGGTTGCAGAGGGGCAACTCAAGGGTAGTCAGAGGCAGCAGATCCAAACCCTCCTTGCCAATGATGAGTGGCAATTATACTGCAGTCCGCCCCAGTGAATGGAGGCTAGATGGTGACTGCCAGTAGTCAAAGACTAAAGCGAGGAGGAGGTTGGGGGTGCCCAGGGGAGAGAAGACCAAGTGAGACAGCGGGATACTGCCAGAGTGCAGCACCCCAGTCTGAAAGGGGCACTGGGATCCAGGAGGGACTCGAACCCAGCAGCAAGCAAGACACCAGCCTGAAGAGGGTGCTCTGGAGGCTGGAAAACCCACTTCCCTAGACGACCAGCAGGAGGCTTTGCACCAGTGAGTCCCGCCCCGTGACATGCACCTATTAACCCGCAGCGTGAAGACAGGACTGACATAGCCCAGAGGAGAGTGCTTGAATGGCTAACATAAGGTGGTGTTAGGGAGCAAACATCTAATCCCCATGGGCAAGGCTATATCTTGCTAGACACGGGATAACAAGGCGACTCACAGTTCCAGGTATTCCAAAAATCACCCACCCTGCCTCTCACACACCTTCCATAGTCCAATACTCACATGTGGGTGGGGGGACGAAATGGGAGGATGGAAAGCAGTTGGTCTTTTTTCGATCCAGGATGAACAGTAAGGTTAAGAATTGCTATGATGTCAGTAAAGTTCCAAATGTTTAAAAAGAAGCATCAGCCTCTGAAATTGTACATTAAAACCTACAATTTGAAACTTCTAGGGCAGATTATCAGCTGGTTTAAATCATTTTAGCTGGTTAAATCTTCTTAGCTCAAATGATTTAAATGGAGCTATGTCAGCCGAGGATCTGACGCATTCAGTGTTCTTTCCCATTGCTAACAGGAAAACTCTGATGAAGAAAACAGAATGTTGGCTAGGGCTAACTGAGAGAAGTGTAGATGGACATTGGTTAGAATCTTGAAAAGCACAAGAGAAATGTCACTTTTTTTTTTTTTAACATCAACAAAAAATCAATATGCCATCATATAGCATTAGCTACACAATTTACAGTCCATCTCTTCTCCTGAGTTCCCCAAAAAAACCAAAACCCACCACACACAAATCCCTAAGAAATTTCAGATGCTATATCTTACTTCAGGGTAGAAATTTTCTTCAGGGAACAAAAAATATCAGAAAGAGGTATAAAGTTAAGGCAATTTCTGCACATTTCTAGATGTCTTCTTGAACATTTTTTGTGGCCCACCAGGTCTCTAAACATGAGTGGTCTACAAACCCCACATTTGATTTGTTAGCCTTGCTAAGAATGGGATGATTTATAAAGATATAAAATAAAGTGCCTATAATATAACTTTCATTAGGAAAGCAGGGTTCATATAACCTTCATGCTTACATTAACTTGCAGGTTGGTAGAACTGGTGTATAAACAGAGGTGGCAGGAAAGCTATGGTGGGGAAAAGGGAAGATTCTTCAAGCCTCAGACAAGTGAGTGATGAACTTCTTACATTATATTGCCTAAGAGACTTAGTAAATTAAGGAATATTTGCCATTTTATTATCTTTTACTTGCTGTTTTGTTTTATTCCCTTTTAATAGAAGGCTGAAGGAAGTCCCAATCATAACTCCATGTACACTGGACCAGAGCAGGGAAATGCTCTGTGCAGGGTTTTGGTTTTTGTTTTTTAAATGGCAGCATGCATTATTTTGTTCTCCCCAGCCCTTTGTGCCATTGCTGTTATCTGCAGCTGCCATTTTGGTCACACTCACATATCTATTTTAATTGGATTATAAAGCATTATTCAAATCATGTCTAAAGGTTTACAAAATATAAATTTGACCTGGTACTGACTGCAAGCAAGGGAATCAAAAACCCTCTTCACTAACTACTACTCCATCACTAATCTATACCACCTCCCAACCTTAATATTGCCCCTTAAAGTTTGCAAAATATATACAAGATTAAAATTCTATTCTAAAATCCCTTTTCATATCAAGGGATCCATATCCAATATGCTAAAACAGTAACGTACTACAACAGTACTCAATACATACTTTTTGCTATACCCTTACATAAATGTATTGCTACATGAAGTACAAAAAGGCAAAGCGTACATATATCTCACGTGTGCAACACCATAAAATTGCACACATCACAACACTAAATTGATTAGTCAGTCATTCTTGATTATATTCCAAATCCATTAAACTGCAAAAAATGTACAGAGCTCTGTCATAGTTTAGTGCATCCTGTGATTATATTCTCTTTGAAATGTTTACGATCCATTTTGGGACAGAACCTGTAACCAGATCTGCACAGAACCCCACTGAAGTCATTAAGTCTTTGGGTAGGTAGAGAATCACTTGCAGGATCAGGACCTTAATAAATATTTTGACAAATTTCCTCTTCTATCTTGGTGGGTCCTGTGTTTATTTATGGATTTGTTCACCTCAAAGATTCACCATGTGGGTCAGGGAACAGCCCAGAGACCTTCCCCTCTGGTAGAACCCACAGTCTGGGTCAATTCCTCCTGTGTCCTATCAGGAGTTGGGAGGTTTGCGGGGAACCTGGGCCTGCCCTCTACTCCAGGTTCCATCCCAGGACCCGGTGGACTGCAGCTGTCTCGAGTGCCTCCTGGAAAAGCTGCATGACAGCTACATCTCCCTGGACTACTTCCCCATGGCCTCCTCCCAACACCTTCTTTAACCTCAACACAGGGCCTTTTTCCTGGTGTCTGATAATGCTTGTACTCGTCAATCCTCCAGCAATACACCTTCCCACTCTCAGCTTCTAGGGCCTCTTGCTCCCAGCTCCTCACATGCATGCTACAAACTGAAGTGAGGACCTTTTTAAACTCAGGTGCCCTGATTAGCCAGCCCATCCTAACTGATTTTAGCAGTTTCTTCTCAATTGACTCCAGGTGTCCTAATTAGCCAGCCTACCTTAATTGGTTCCAGCAAGTTCCTGCTTGTTGTGGAACTGCCCCTGTTCCTTTATCCATGGAAAAAGAGATCTCCTTTATCTGGAACTAATAGATCTCTCCCTTTGAACACTCTCCTGCTGCCCTCAGGTCTGAAGGGTGGAGTAAGGCAGGGGGCTGCTCCTGCTGGGCCCTTGCTGTTGCTGCTGCTTCAGCTACACCCTTGGCTGGGCCAGACACCACCGCTCGCCCCTTCTCTGCTACCCAGTTGCTGGCTGGCTGCTGAAACCCATCACCCTTGGTTGCTGCTGTTGCAGAGAAGCGCCTTTCCCTCTGCGCGGCGGTGGTGGGATGTGGGTAAGGTGTGCGCCCGGCTCTTCTGCCGCAATTACACATGGGGAGCCAGCCAAGGGAGGGATATGGCGATAGAGCAGTTGGAACGGGAGGTCTTAGAGCTAGAGAGGCATCTGGCCACCAGCCTCGAGGATCCATCCCTCTGTGGAGCGTGCCAGGAGAAGCAGGAGAAGCTCCAGGCCCTCAAGGACCATCTGGCCTGGGGTGCCTTAGTTCAATCCCGCATCCACCTCCTTCAGGAGATGGATTGTGGCTCCCACTTCTAAGCCCTGGAGAAAAGGAGGGGGCCAAGAAGCACATCACCTGACTCCTGGCGGAGGCCAGCACCCCCCTCATGGATCTGGCGGAAATGTGTAGGAGGGCCAAGGCCTTCTACGCAGGCCTTTTCTACACAGATCCAACTGATCCTAATGCTTGCAGAGTGCTCTGGGACGGACTCCTGACGGTCAGTGTGGGCAACCTAGACCAGCTGCAGATGCTTCTCACGCTGGCCAAGTTCTCGGAAGCCCTCTGCCACATGCCCACCAACAAATCTCCAGGCATGGATGGGCTGACCGTGGAGTTATACCACGTGTTCTGGGACGTCTTCGGACCACACTTAGTCACCGTCTGGGCCGAGTCCCTGCAGAGTGGGGTCTGCGACTTACAGAATTGGCGTCCCATCTCGCTCCTCAGCACGGACTACAAAATCGTAGCTAAAGCCATCTTGTTGCGGCTAGGATCTGGACTGGCGGATGTAGTCCACCCAAACCAGACTACAGCGTCCCGGACCACACCATATTTGATAATCTGTATCTGGTCTGGGACCTCTTGGAGCTTAGGTGTAGGGATGGTCTGTTGTTTGCATTCCTGACCCTGGATCAGGAGCAGGTGTTCAACAGGGTGGACCACAGGTGTCTCCTGAGCACTCTGTGAGTGTTTGGCTTCAGATCCCAGTTTATGAGTTTTCTCCAGGTGCTGTAAAGCTTCTGCAGAGTGTCTGGTCAGGCTCAACTGGACCCTGACTGAACCAGTCAGCTTTGGGCGAGGAGTATGGCAGCAGTGCCCCCTCTCAGGCCAGCTGAACACTCTGGCAAATCGAGCCCTTCCTCTGCCTCCTCCGCAGGAGGTTAATGGGGTTGGTACTGCGAGAGCCAGAGCTGTGGCTGATCCTGTCAGCGTACACTGAAGATGAGCTCCTTGTGGTCCAGGACCCGGGTGACTTGGCCCAGGTGGAGGCTTGCCAGGCTATCTACTCAGCAGCCTTCTCTGCACAGGTCAACTAGGACAAGAGATCTGGCCTGGTGGTCGGGAACAGGGTGGCAGGCGAGCTCCTTCTCACCTGCGCTTCAGGCCATCCGGTGGAGCGTGGGTCCACTGCTCTATCTAGGCTTTTACCTTTCTGCCGTGCATCCGTCTCCGCCGGAGAACTGGTGCAGTTTAACGGGCAGATGACTGAGTGGCTCCGGCAATGGATGGGACTACTCCGGTGCCTCTCCCTCCGAGGGCGGGCACTGGTGCTTAATCAACAAATAATGTCCATGCTCTGGTATTGACTAAACACCCTGGTCCCGCCCCTGGGCTTCTTGGTCCCGGCCCCGGGCGGTGATTCTGGAGTTCTTTTGGCCAGGACTGCATTGGGTCTCCTCCACCTTCCCCTGGAGAAGGGAGGACAGGGCCTGAAGTGTCTACACACTCAGGTCCATGTCTTCCACCTCCAGGACCTGCAGAAGCGCCTTTATTGTGCAGGTAGTCTGGCATGCATAGTGCTGGAGCATGCCTTCCTGAGCCACTTCTGAGGATTCCAATATGACTGGCAGCTCCTTTATCTCCATCTAAGAGGTCTTCCATGAGACCTCTCCAGGCTGCCGGTCTTCTACCAGGATGTCCTCCAGACCTGGACCATGGCGGCCACCAAGGGAGCATATCTCCTTGTGGAGCCCCTGCTACACAACCCCAGCTTCGTGTACAGGTGGCAGAGTCCCCCGAGTGTGCCAGAGGTTGGTCCTGGAAGAAGTCACCAGAGTCGGAGACCTATTGGACTATGACCAGGGAGACTGACTGGATCCCCTTACGCTTGCTCAGCGCATGGGGCTCTCCAGGCCTTATACTCCCCAGCACGTACTTCAGGAGGTGAGGGCCGCTTTGCCGTCTGCTACT
Organism: Chelonoidis abingdonii; assembly: GCF_003597395.2. Classification (NCBI taxonomy): domain Eukaryota; kingdom Metazoa; phylum Chordata; order Testudines; family Testudinidae; genus Chelonoidis; species Chelonoidis abingdonii. The sequence continues at coordinate 170,890,951 of NC_133770.1, read as the reverse complement.
CAGGACTACCTCGGCTGGGTCCTGTGAGAGGGCATGCCATACCCACCCTGCACCCCAGGCCCTCCAGACCTTTTCATCGGGCTCCTGCCCTGTGGACCCAACCAGCCCCCCGTCCCTTCACCATGAGCTAGCTGCATGACTTGCAGCCAGTTTGTTTTCAGACTGTGCTAAGGATACACCTATATATGCTCGTGCTCCACACCCTTCACTTCCTCACCCTCGCGTCCCGCCCTGACACAAAGTCGTGGGACCTTCTGCCACCTCTAGAGGGTAAGGAGCCCTGGTGGGCCAGCCTATACTCTGCCCTGGTCCCGAGGCCTGATGGGGATATCATTTGGCGGCTCCTTCATTGGGCCACGAGCATGGGCGTGTACTTGGCGCAGTTTACTGCCGTCCCAGACACCTGCCCCTTCTGTGGCATGAGGGAGACCCTGGAGCACGTTTACTTGGAGTGCACCAGGTTGCAGTCCCTATTCCGGCTCCTCACGAATATTTTGTTATGTTTTCTGGCTTCACTTTTCCCCTCACCTCCTTATCTATGCACTCCCCATCCGTGGCCCCACAAAGCCACGGGACCTCCTGGTCAACCTCCTTCTGGCCCTGACTAAAATGGTCATCTATGCAACCAGGAAAAGGAGGTTGGTTGATGGGGTCTCCTGTGACTGTGGGGCCTATTTACGATCCTCCATCCACTCACGCATCTAGGCAGAGTTCCTCTGTGCGGCGTCCGCTGGCTCCCTTGACTCTTTCAAGGAGCAGTGCGTTCTCTCTGGGGTTCTCTGCTCGGTGTCTCTATCAGGTTCCTTTTGTTTCACGCTTTGACCTCACTCCCGACCCTGTTATCTCATTAGCTGTCCCCCAGAATTATTTGGTTTCCAGGCCCTGTGGATTCTCCCCTTTGGCTGGGCAGAGGGTCCTTTAGCAGAGGGAGTCCACCCATTTCCTGGTTCCCAATAGGAACACTCTCCTGTAGCCATCTGACCTGACCCAGTCACAATATGTAAATCCAACAGTGTGTGTGTAAGTGTGTGTGTGCATAATATATATAAAACACAATCTTACACAACCTGTTTTCACTGCAGAAGAAAACAATAATGCAATGTTAAGTTGATTAGGTGGTGTTAGTCAGATGGGTAACCTTGCATGAGGAAGGAGATATTAATCAAGGAACTGGGTGGATCCCTTGCTTATGTATTTCCAGAAATTCTAACATTTGGATTTTTAAATGTACACTTTTTCCTTAGGAATGTGTACAATTTTGGAGATATCAGCCAAAGTCTAGTGAAGCACACGTTCAACCTAAATCCCAAAGAGTGTGTAACAAGGCGGTGTGGCTCCCCTCCTCACCAGGGAGGGTCGAGCCCCATCAATCACCCATGGGGCAGGGCCTCTGAGCGGAAGTCCCGCCCCTCAGAGGGTCAGGTGGGGACCCGGAAGGATAAAAGCCGGCCCTCAGCCCTCAGTTGGAGCCCAGCTGCTGACAGAAGCAGACCAGCCAGCAGATGCTCCTGACTGGGAAGCTGCTGAGGCCAGGGGCCGGTGCCCGGACTGGCCAGAGCTTCCCCGCGCTCGCTACGACGAGGAGCTGCCAGAGCCTCCTCGTCCCTGCTACGGCCCTGAGAAAACCCCAGAGCAGGCCTGGCCGGACTTCCCAGAGGAGCTGCCGGACCTGCCGCCCAGCCCTAGCTGCGAGGAACCTATGTTGTGGGACTTCCCTGAAGGTGATGCCACGGGCCAGGTAGGCACGGAGGGGGATCATGGAAGTAGCCCGGGGGCAGCCGACCCTAGTCAGGCTGCCGATTTTCTGGTACCCATGGCAGTGTGTTGCGGTCAGGATCCCCACTGACCACTTGCAGCGGTGACCACCACTACCAGGGCCCCGGGCTGGAACGCAGTGGAGTGGGTGGGCCTGCGTTCCCCCTGCCACCCATCCCCAGGTGGCAGAATCCCCCTCTCCCCGGCTTAAGGAGGCCATTTAAACGGAGCGGAGATACTGTGTGTTTGGTGCCCCGCCCAAACCAAGGGCTGGGCCCCTTTGACTGTGCCACTGCTCGGTCCTGCCCCAAAGGGCCTGAGCTACCTGAACTCTTGACAGCCCGACCCTGAATCAAGAGGGCCGGAGCTGAGATAACTGTGTGTTTGGTGCCCCGCCCGAACTAAGGGCTGGGCCCTCTTTGACTGTGCCGTTGCTCGGTCCTATCCACAGGAACCGAGCTACCCGGACGGTGGACTGCAGTTCTGAGGACCGAGGCCCTCAGGCGATAGGTTGAGGCCAGTGTGGCTCCCCTCCTCACCAGGGAGGTCGAGCCCCGGCGACACCCTCATTTACAAGTGTTTCTTTTTGGTTTGTGAATTGATTTTTAAAAAGCATATTGACAGTCCAGAATATATGGCAGCTAGTAAAACATTACTCTTGTGAAATGCCTTAGGCCCTTCTTGAGTTGCCCTACTTTTATGCAAAATAATACGTTAAAATTGCAGATACATCACATTTGGCGCTAAGTACCATGCCACGATATATAGACCATAGACAAAAACGAGCAATAAGGATGCTCCTTATTGTGTTCATGTGATTCATGTGATTATTGCTGCTTGGAAAAACTAGTTTGGTATTCAATCTTTCAGCCACACTTAGAAGTACATTCTCTCCTCTCTAGACCTCTTAAAGCCATCTCTCTCTAAATACCTTATTCTGAAGGGAACAAATACTGAATTCAAGGGCAACCTGAATGAAAGTGTTGTAGAAAAATTCTCCAAATTATCACTCCTCTTCAGACTTCTTGCAACTTACAAGAAAGTGATATTCATTAGTATGGATTGCTTTCCATGCAGTAATTCAAACAAATATTTGAATAATTCAATCCACAGAAAATTCAAACTCCTCACTCTGGCACAGATATAGTACAATTTTGCTTGCTTTTAAAGCATATTCCTCATTTCATACCATTCTACTGATAAAGCAGAAAAAGAGCCTTTATTTTATCAGTGTGGTATCTATAGCATTTGAATTACTGGGATAAGCATCTAGGCACAGTTTGTCGTTTTCATTAGTAAGAGGAGATAGTTCTCTGTGTAGCAAACAGATTTGCATGATGATGAATCATCAAAAGAATTGCTATTTAGTAGAATGATGTGGGCAATATATCAATTATCCAACATATTACTTTTCTAATTTGGCCCTATGCGTTAATAAACAAACATTTTCTGACAGACTATATCTGATCTCCATTTTTACCTCCATAGCCATCAGACAAGATATGTTGATGACGTACCAAATCATCATTGCGATTAAGATTTAAATCAGAGTAACTCTCTTTTAATCAGCTGAAAAGCAAGGCCTGTGAGTTGCATAAAAATCACTCCGAAAAAAAACTCTTCCATAGTTTCACTTTATGTTTAAGTAAAACAAAAATGTTCGGAGGCAGCACTGAAGAGTAAAAAAGGCAAGAAAAATGGTTTCAATTTTACTGAAATAGACATTAGAACATCTCTAGGTCAAGCGTTGCTTGCATTAGCTGTACCTGACAAGCTACTCTTGCCGGAGCTAACTTTGCATGCATAATTAATTATTCAGGGCATTTTTTTTTCCCTTCAGAATTTTACTTAGATGCTAAAAGGGAGAATTTATTCATGTGTCCTGGTTCACATCCGGGGAATTTACTATAGAGCTGAAGTTACATTAACTAAGTACAAATCCTATAAATCTCCATGACTCCCACTAACATGCTCTGATTTTGAAATGTTTGATTTTACTCTTCTTTGGGGGACAGGGGGGACATTAAATCTTGAAGGGCTGTTTGTTCTTTGTGCCATGGCTGACAGATTGGCAGTAAAGCTAAAATACACTGGATCCACCTCAGGACCCTGGAGAAGAGGTCTGCTTGGAATGTCTCAGTTTAGGGGAATTCTTGAAAAAGTTGTACATTAAAATTCCCATTTGGATGTGTGAATTCAGAAGGGTGTGTAAGGTTTTCTTGTATCTAACTATGACAATTCTTCCTCCATCCTGTTTTCTAGTATCTAAAAATATTAATATTCTTGTCAGATTAAAATGTTATTAATCTACAGTCGAACCGTGTGAGACCTTCAGGCATCAAACCTGAGGCAACATCTACTGAAGAGAGCAGTAGGAGGTACTTTTGTAGTAATGACCATTACTGTCAGCTTTGATGAGGCAGTGAACATGGCACTAGTTTTAATGTTAAATTTGTCTCTCTCGTGATTTTTCCCTTGATCACCTTCTTTCCCGGGGCAAACAGTAATAGCAAATGTACTCTGTAGATATACTGAGAGCTGGAAACTTTCTGTTCACTGCAGGCTACACTAGAAATTAAACAGCTCTCTGTGAGACCATATCCTTAAACTGCTGTACCTTAACTCACTAAAAGAATGGCATAATTAAAAATCCAGTTCAGTACACATGTGTAAATGAATGCAGTTTTACTAGACAGCAGAAAGTCTGCATATTTTGGCCTTGATTTAAAAAAAAAATGCTAACAATTGTGTGCAAAAGCCCTCCCTAGTTTGATCTGATTACTCAGGCAGCCACAGTACAGTATATGCATGAGGAAACACTCCACTTGAATAACCAAAGAACAAAACCTTATGCTGAATAATCTCTGCATTATTTTACCAATATTTTCCCTCATTTATATAGGACTGAAGACCAGATACAACTACTATAAGAGATGATGCAGTATGAAGACAGCTGTGTCAAAATTTCATGCCTGAGTTTGTCTTTCAAAGAGCTGTTGGAGACCCACGAGTTCATTTTCCCCCCTCAAATGACTGCCAACACTATTGAGAAGATGTTGAACGTAAATAAGAATGTTTTAATATTAACACTCTCCTTAAATTGCAAAATCAATTAAACATAGTAATGGACTCTAAATCTCTAAAAGGTTTGCACAAAGAAGATACTTGGAATATTTTCAATAAATTCACGTTTTGCTTATATAGAGAGAAAATTGAATGAAGGAGGGGAAGAATTTCCTAAATTTATTCTTAAACCAGAAGATACATTTTTTTATCTGAATTCAAGTCAAACCTATCTGCTCATCTCAAACAACCTTTATTTTATCATAGCACCATGAATAAGTAGTATCAGGGCCAAATTCTGCCACTATTACATGAAAACAAACTCAGTTCAGTTTCTGTCTTTGGACCTATGACCAAAGTTTAATCCCTTTGGAATACCAATGTAAACAGGTTTTGTCTGGGGGTTTACCACACACTACATAGCTATCTTGGGCTCATTGTTCTCTCTCTTAACTTATATCTTCTCCATCTCCCAATTCTTCTCCATGCCATGAAAAGAAACCACAGACTGAAGAGCATAGAACACATGTAGGTATGGCAATTTGAGTCTGGCCTACATTCACTCAGGGATTTGGGCACTGAGACACTCAGCATCAAGTATTTATCCACAGTTTCAATGGGAGAGAGAAAGACTGGGCCAGAAGGAGAGAGAAAGAATGCCTCTGTGTCCCACACCCCAGGCGAGTGCTTTAACCACTAGACTAAATGTATAAAGTGGGCACCTCCTCCAGATTTTGAAGTGGACTCAATCAAGTAAGCAGTCTCTTCTGGATTGGACCCCAAACAGAAGTTGGGTGGGCAAACACCTATCTTTGCCAGTTCATCAGTCACTCTGGGGCTTGAGTGTGAGAGAGGCATCCAGGTGCCTAGAAGGAGGCAGCACTGCTCATGCCCAGAGGCAGAAACTTAGATGTCCAGAGAACTTTTATCCTGAAAACTTAGGCACCACATGAGTTTAGGTGCCTACAGCAGGAGTTTGGTGAATTATAGTAGAGCTTACAACTGGAATTTAGATACCTAAATCCAAGGTGCTTCAGTACTACCTTTGTGGTTTCACCCTTCCCACATACCTATGCATCAAAACCCAACTGTAGCAGCTTGAGATAACCATTTAGGTTTTTCGTTCTCTGCCATTTTGCTGATGGAATTTACTAACATTAATTACAATTTACCATAAGTCCATATAAAAAGACACGTTCAAGAGTTATATTTTGAGATAGGAGAGGAGATGATCGACTAATGGAATCAACTGGTGAACAAAATCTCCTCTGACTATCATATCAAATTCCTTAAAACCTTGATATACACATTGCACAAGATAGGAAAGAAGATGTTGCACGAATTTTCTTTTAAGATAGTAAGTAACGCAAATTCTAATATGATAAATTACCAAGGCACTGTACTAAACAATGACATGAAATATTATATTATTATGAACACAATAAAAACAGCAAACAAGATAGAAAGTAGCCAAGTAATAGGGCAATGAACGCTCTAGGGAAAAGAAAAAGGTTATAACTCTCTGGTACTTAACATAACTCTGCAACTTCACAGGAAAAAGAAGAAAGATATTACTGCAACAAACCAGATGTGCCTGTTTATTGCCAACTTTTTCTGTTTGTATTGCTTGCTTCTCCAATAGGCTTTACTGCTCTAGTGAAACAAGTAGCCTTCAAATTTTACATTTCATCCTTGCATCAAAATTTATTGCAGTTTGTAAACAACTTGTTTTAATTAAATATCCTTTATGCAAAAGGATGAAACTGGGTTTAGACAATTTGGCATCATATTGTGACATATTGCCGAAAGAATGCTCAAGTATCAAGGGGTAGCCGTGTTAGGTCTGGATCTGTAAAAGCAGCAAAGAAGTCCGTGGCCACCTTATAGAACTAACAGACGTTTTGGAGCATCGAGCTGTTTGTGGGTGAATAACCACTTCGTCATGCATGTACTGGCAGAAAGATGTGGTTGGCAATAAATGTGTTGCAATAAACAGCTCTGCTTACTTGGGATGGGCTCTCTCTTGAAGTTTGAGGTTTAATAAGCCTTTCCAACTATTTGTGTACTGCAAAACTAGCTTTCCATGACAAACGTCTTTGCCCCTGTGAACTCATGCTTGAATTCAAAAACAAAAAGGTGCTTCTTTTATTAAAAGAGAGGGCATCCGATTTATTTAAGGGAAAACTATAGATATCCTACATACAGCATACTTATTGCAGTTGAGATTTTCAACATGAACTGGGGGAATTAAACCCACAATGCCTATTAATTTATTTTAATGACATTTTTTTTTCATTAGAATATCTTATCCCCACTCCCACCCTTTCCACCAGTTCTCCTCACCCTCTCCCCATTGTGTTTCTCTCCCTAGTTATCTGATGCAATCTCCAGTCTCTGTATGGAAAATAGTGTTAACCTTAGTCAAACTTTAAAACTGACGGGTATTATTAGGTTGGTTCAAAAACAGGAAAAATGAGTTTGCCCTTCCTAATATTTAGAGCAGCATGTATCCCCTTACACCACCAGCAGTAGTGACTATTATGATTAAGGATGCAAATCAGATGCCATTGTAACTCCTCCTTTTCACATAGTAATTTTACATACTTGCTTCTGGCTGAAGACAGCTTTTAAAAGTTTTCTGCACCTCCTTACTTCTGAATGCATTTCTCCACCTCAATGATACGTTTGCACACTTTTTTAAATTTTTACTTTAAATTTATTTAAATACACAGATGTAGATGTGTTGTTATAGAAACTGCTTTTCCTATAATTCAGAACATATTGCATCACAATGAATAACATTGCTTAAATAAAAGTATATGTAATATTTAACAATGACATCAGGAAAGGAATTAATCCTGATTTATTTCCAGAATATTTCACAAGCAACCATAAATTAGTTTCAGTGCTGAACATCAAAAACAGTGGTATTGCAGTTGTTATTGTTATGGAGAGAAAAAAAGATTTATCATGTTAAACACTAAAATTTTCAAAGGGATGCTACAAAAGTAATGATCAACTCCGCATGGAATAATTTACATGCCTTCACTATTTTCATTTTCAAAGCCCTGGCTTTAATTTTTGTTGGCTCCCTTCTCCCTCAATTGTGACTTTTATTCTCCTAAGGTGTGCATCAGAGAGGGGAATTTAAGCACATAGAGTTAGGGTTTGAAATTAAACAATATGGAATTTGCATAATTTGAAACTGCAAATAGATTGAGTTTACATAGCATGTGTACTTTAGATGTTGAGTGAGGATCACTAATTATATTTTGCATGTTTTCCTTTTGGTTATTGTCTGCCATCACATTGAAATGTGTCTTAATTAAGCACATTGTCTACACAGAGCAGGAAGCTGAAAGCCTAAGGGCTCCATACTCAAAAATATATGGCCAAATTTCATATAGTGTGGAAAGTCACTGCAGCCAGCTATAAATTACACTTTGTCAGGTAATGAAGAAGAATTTTGACTTGTTTGTGGTTCACCTGATCCTGGAAGTGCTCAGCACCTGTGATTGCCAACAATGGGGACTGGGGGTTTCTCAGGCTCAAACCCATTGTTCGCTTTTAGAATACAGAACATCTATTCATTTTGTAAAGATCCAGATTATCCCCATCCTAAACAACACAGTTCAAAATGCAAGCATGTGTTTTTACTAGCTGAGCTATTCTGCAGTCCCCACAGTCTCATAGACCCCATTGTGAGAACATTGAGAATACAGAATCCCGGTGAATTCCCTTGTTGGAGAGGTAAGGTGATTAGCAGATGATGAGGTATCAGCCAAAACCCTTATGGATAATATTCAATTTAAAACTATACTGTGAGTCTCTGATTGTGGTCTATGGGGGAGGGGGTGGGGAATTTATGTGGGATAAGCAATGAAATGTTACAGTTTTTAAACCTGATTTTTTTTTGCTAAATTTAAAGTGATTAACTTTTATTGGTGGGAGGGAGGCAGTATAGTTTCTTTATACTTTTGGTATAGCATGCAACAGTTGATAGTTATTTGAAGAACAGCTGATCCTGTCTGCTGGGATACTGTCAGACTTTTACTAGATCTTTCAAATTATTTGCATAATATAAATTAAAGAGCGAAAAAGGTGAGCCAGAACTGGAACTTCACTAATCAGTTTTCCTAATTTTGTAAGAAGAGGTTTTGTTTTTTAATTGAATCTCAGGATTTGATTCTGCAGTAGACCCCAAATTGAAAAAACAAAACAAAACATGCAGAATTGTTTTTTTTTTTTTTTTTTAAGAAGGACTCAAAACTGCAGAAAATAATCGATCTTTTGATGCTTGCACCATATTTCAAGGGGTCTTAAATATTACCCTGTATCAGCTGATGTCATGAGTTTTCTGCCAGGTTTGGCTGAAAATTTACCAGAATAATAAACACTACTGAGATATCAAACCCAAATCTGAACCTTGGGCCCCTTAGCATCAAAGTTGATCCTAAACCTAATTCAGATCCAACCACTACAGTTTTGATGCATTTCTACAAACCAAGTTCTGTGTGTTTCAGTGATATTTTCCACCAGAGCATAATGAAAGGCTTTACAAGTAATTAAACAAATGTCAACATCTTTGTGAGGAAAGTAAGCATTATCCCCCTCTTAGATGAGGAAGTAAGACGCAGATGGGGTTAAATCTTCTCCCAAGGCCCCTCACCAAATCATTTGCAAGTGCGAATAGAATCCATAGTACTGATACACGTTAGCCATTACTGTGTTCTCTTTGTAAAGGACTCAAGTTATTTACTGTTAGTCATGAGAGATTGTTGCCATTAATCCTTAGAATCCACCGGAGATGAAAACCTTCTGAGTTAATCAAGGAGGCTCTCTACCTCCCTCACCACTCTTGGTCATTCCTTCATTTCCATAGCTCTTCCTTTCCCCCACCCTTAAATGCTAAAAGCCCCTGCCCCTCATCCCAAATGGGTAAATTGATGTGGTAGTGCTGGTGATGCCACTGTCCTAGCTCACATTCACTGCCAGCAATGTACTAATGCTTGTAATCCCAGCCTGATTGCTGGTAGCTGCTGGTTCAAAGGCTAGGACAGGAACCAACAACTACATAATATAAGCATACTGAAAGCCCAGAGAAGGGATGCATAGCAAGTAGGAGACAGAACTCTATTAAGTTTCCAGTAATCCTATTTCTCCCTTGCATAATGTCCTTCTAGGCCAGCTTAGCCCTTCAAAGTTAGTCCATTCTCAGAGAGTGTTAAAAAGTAAGCCTATGTGTTACGTTTGGGGATGGATAGGAGTTGACTACACAAAAGTGTAGAATTTCCCTTAGATCTTACATGGAATCAGAATGGAGAAAACAGGAGAGTAACCACAAATGGATGTGGGCACTGAGAGCCACAAGTAAAGAATACAAAAACCCTCATAGATGCAGGCAGCTTCAAACTTCCCTATGCACTGGCAGCAAAGCTACCTTCTCTGTCTTGGTAACACACCACACACCAGTGGCTCCTCCACTGATGCTACTTCTCCAAATAGGTTCACTGGTTATGGAGAATGAACTGACTCTCATGCCATTTTGCTGCAGATTTGGATAATTTTGTCAGGATCATATACTGTATGAAGGAGATGCAATTTAATTCCTCTCCTCCTCAGACTAGCCACGTGCTTTTGTGTTCCATGGAACACTAATTCTGCATGGTGAGTGGATGGGGGCTTCTAACAGCAGCACAGGTAAAAGACAATTGTGCAGCCCTATTTCCCCTATATTTAGCCTGATTATGCATTTCCTATTTAATTAGGCCCCCTCTAACTCACCTCGGCAATAAATAAACAAGGATTTATGTGGGAATGCATAATAAACTAGTGCTCAAAGGCTTAGAGTAGAGGAAAAGAAGAGGGAATAAGAATCCTTGAGATATATAATAAATTTGGTTTGAGCTAACACTGCCAGATTCTGAAAGTACAAGAAATTAATAGAATATCCCAAAGAACTAGATTAGTGTTTCCAAGCAATTTTGAATGTAATCCTGGTTAGCTCAACAAAGTTGAATTTCTCAAGCGTCTCCCACAGCGTTGCACTCGGATAACCAACATTGACTGACATGAGTGTTTTCATAGTAAATTGGCAGTTTTCCAGCATCTGTTCCCTTGAAGGGCAAGTGTTCTGGGGAATAGTGTAAAAATCTACAGATAGAAAGCCGAAGACAATATTAAAGCAAACAAACAAACAAAAAAGGCCCTTTTGGTGGATAAAATAATCCTCTCTCAGTTCCTGCCCAGTGTTCCACCAAAGGTGTGCTCTTATGAGTGGAGGTAAGTAATGTTCTCAGTGACTATTTCATATCAGTAACTCAGTGCTGATGACAATCCATTAGGATATTTTTTGGAAAGATGGGAAATATTTACCTGCAGCACTAGTATAAACAATTATTTTTAACCTTACAGATTTTACAATTTGACTTCAGACATTATTGTTGAAGCACATCCAATGGCTGGGTTTCAAGAACTTTTTTCCCATACATTTATGGAAATAAAGAAAAGTACAGTCAACAGTTTCCTTAGTTATAAAGAACCTCACTGCAGTCAAGGTTAAGGATCTGGATTTTTGAAGCCTTACCTCAGTGGAGTTAATCCTGATTTATGCTCAGTGTGATCTAGTTGAGCCCTTAATTGATCTCAATGAGTCTGGTACAATAATAAGTGATTTGCAATCCCTATAAATGTAACTTTTTATTATATTTGTTTTATCAATTTCCATTGCATTTGCTATAATTTTATGCTATAGTATTTTGTTGTGAAAAGAGCGGGTCAGCGTTTTTCAAAATTTCAACAATATTTTTCATTTAATTTCGCGGGAAAAAAGGGTAAAAGATGGTGAGAATTTCATGACTTTTTCTCCTGTTTTTCAATCTTTTCTGGTTGTACAGTACCTAGAATATCTCTGTTGACAGAGGGCTAGGGGAAACATAAGAGGACTGCTCTACCAATAAAACTAGAAATTTTATACATATTTTTAAAAAGTGTTTGACCATACAGCTTCAAAGAAATCCTGAAATTTCACTGGCTCTCCAACCTAGAATTTCAAGGAGGAAATCTGAGAAGTTAATGGTCATTTTGCCATTGACTTCAATGAAGTCAAGATATCATCCTAACTCCTGAAATGAAATGTAATTATGATCTTTAAAAAGCTGTCCTTATCTCAACAAGAGTAGCAGTGTGGTCCAGCAGAAAGGGGTTTAGGGTACCAGGAGATTAGACTGCTACTCCCATCTCTCCCACTGACTTGCTCTGTGAGTATCAGCAGGTCAACTCATAGACTTTAAGGTCAGAAGGGACCAATATGATCATCTAGTCTGACCTCTTGCACAAAGCAGGCCACAGAA
>NC_133770.1:170860009-170876823 GCF_003597395.2 Chelonoidis abingdonii | reverse complement strand
TCTTATTTATATGGCTATAGAACCTTTTACTATTGGTTTTAATTCCTTTTGCAAGGTCCAACTCTACATGGCTTTTAGCCTCTCTCACTTTATCCCTACATGTTCTGACCTCACTAAGGTAGCTTTCCTTGCTAATCCCACCCATCTTCCACCTCCCTGTGTCTGTTTCTCCAGCTGTACAACAGGGGTAGTTATTTTGACTCAGTTTTGCAAAGCAATTTGAGATTTCAGGGTTAGAAGTTCTGTATAAGAGCTAGGGATTACCATAATTAGAATTGGTTAAAAAAATTCCAACAACGTTTTTCTGTTAAAAAAAAAGAGGATTCCACAAAATCAGAGCATTTTGTGGGAATTTATAGGCTGCCAAAAAATTTAAATGGAAATTTAAATTTTTCACTTTGATAGATCAAAACAATTTCAGCTATTCTATCATTGTCTACAAGTTGAAACAAAAAGTTCCAAATATTTGGCTTTGGGAAAAATTCGAAGACTTTAGTCACAATTTGAGATTATATGAAATGTTGAAATCACAGAATTTACTACAGGACAAGGATTCCATTTTTGACTAGTTTTATCATCAGATCTCTGCAACAAATGCAGTTACATGGGTATTCCTCTCGCTATCTTTACAAATAATGGTCAAAACTTGTGTCCACTGAAGCCAGTTTTGAAACTTCCACTGACTTCAGGGAGAAAAAGATTGACCATTGGGCAGTTTGCCAATTATGTGGCAATTCTTGCACATCTTGTGCAAAGTTATAAGACAAGTTCTGATCAAAGAATATCCTTCACCATCATTAGTCAAGATGTAAGCTTTACTTTGGGTGGACTTCATGGAGGTCTACATAGACGTTTGAGCTTTCACTGGGAATTACTGGAGTGGAAAGAGTTTTTTGTCCACTCCTTCCCACAATAAATGAAGCTTGCACCCACCTTTGGTGTTGTCTATGAGTGGACGAGTACCAATACCAAGGTCTGTTCTGTTCGCAGAAGAGGAAGGTAAGCATTTTGCATTAACAATTTCTCCCTTTTTCCCATTAGTAGAAATAACCAATTTTCCTCTCCAATAATATTTCGCTAAATCACACTGGGAGTTCAGATACTGGCTGAGTCAATGGCTCTCTCTAATCCTTTACTCTTGTGTCAAACACTGAGTACAACTGCATCTGCAGAAAATAATTTGTTTCCCTTGTGACTTCTCCATCCAACCTATGAATTTCAAAGAAAAGTTTCTCTTTGTGAATTTAATTGTCAGAAATAGGTCACAGTAACTTCCAGAAGGCTTAGCTTTAAGAAATCACTTTTCCTTTAGGAGATACAAATCTTAATGAAGAGAGCCAAAAATGTCTTACTCTTCAGAAAAGGTTTATTACTGATTTATCAGTTCATTATCCTCCTAATTTCTCCATATATAAATCTGGAAAATCTGATTAACTCTTGGACTATCCTTGTGTCACTGTCTACTGTATGTTGCGTTAAATACACCGATGACTTATTACAATCATTTGCCTGACTCTACTGAATCCTACAAATATTCTATATGCTCTGTGGGAAAAGGGACTTTGTATTGTAAATGCAAGAAAACCTAGAACTATTTTATAATAAATAGAAAATTATCTTCAGTTTAAATATATCTATGATCTATTCCCTACAATCCACTTTAAATTAGCAAAGATGTCTATGTAATATATAAAATGTTACCAAAAACAGCCAAGAGATATTTGTTCCTCTGGTTTCATTTCTTGTCTGATTATTTCCCTGAATGTTACACTTTAAGCAGATACAAAGGAGTCTCTAAAGAGAGACCTACAAGAAGTGGATAGAAATCATAAGGATATTTTAAAAACTAAAACTCATATTCTCCAAAAGAAAAACCACAGACACCGAACACCATTTAGGTTTTCCTTAATGTAAATAAACACAGAAAATACTACTGTCCCCTTCACATTTCTTACACTTCAGTGTTGGCTTGGATTCTGCCCAGCAATTTAAGAGCTGTTATGTTATGGTGCTTTAGACATAAAAAATTAGAGTCCTGACAATTTATTTAGCTTCATTTAAAGGATAGTAGAGTGCTTTGCCAATTTTGCTATTTTCACCAGTATGAATAATTAATTGTTTTAAATGCTACTTAGATTTTTGATGAAAAGAAATACTTAAAAAATCATAAATAGTAAGCCTGCATAATTTGTGCTCCAATTACTTAAAATATAATCTTCTTGAATGCTATTTAATGCATACCCTAATGTATTTCTGGTCAATAATTTCTAAGTGGATGACTTTATAATTTTTCCCCCTATATTGAAAGTACATATTTCAATCTTGTCTTCATTTTGTAGTTACTAATAAAAAAAAATATTCATTGAGCTCAATGGCCTGGCTGCAAACATTTTATATCACAAGACTGATAACAAACATACACTTTAAAATGTATCTATAATCACACTTTGCTCTTAATCTTTCCAAAGAGGATGTTAAAGGCGAGAGGATTTTCCCTCCCCCCCAATTTGATTTGTTGGAATCAAATTGAAAAACTTCAGCCAGACTGGAATTTGGAAGCAATAATGATATTGTGTTGCTCTGGACTCCAATGTGTTTTACTTAATATTTATTATGTATTACAAAAACTGGATGGTTTTTTTAAAATGTTTTAAATAAAATGGTGCTTCTTTGATAGGAGTATACTGTTTCTGTTCTAAAGCATACAGATTCAAGGTGCACTGTTGAGAGAAAAGAGACTTCTTCACAAATCCACGCACCCAGGTCATGACTTTAAGCCACTGATCACATTGTCGGAGGGCTCTGAGGGGACAAAGTGGTAATGAAAGTCCCTAAACACTGACAGATTTCAGGCTTGAAAGCCATGAATCCAAATGATAAATCTATGACAAATATTGGGTGGTCACTATACTGATACTAACGGTAGCTATTTTACTATTCTACTAGTACATCCTCCGTGCTCACACCTCTCTATTGAAATATAATGCCCCATGTTTTATCAAATAACTGTACTTTGATAAATGCAATAGGATATAACCAGTAAGTCAAGGTATATGATCAATTATATTTATATAATTTCCATAATCATCATGGAGTACTCAATGGACCTAGCACAGGCTAGCGTCAATCAAGCCAAACTGCACCAGCCCTTCCATTTTATGTTGGGAAATAATTCATCATTAGGAAAGGTTGACTGTTGCTGGTGTCTGCCTTTGCTTGGTGATTCCACCACACAGAAGCAGTTATACATTCCACTGGGATCTCCCACATGATCCCAGCTAATGAAGAATGAACCAGCAACACCTTAGCCACCCCTTCATTCAGTGTAAATGCTTGCTGAATTTGTCTCCTTTTTTCTCTTTTCCCATTACTACTGGAGATTGGTATTTAGGTAGGAAAGAAAGAAGTCTTACTGGAAATAAGCCAGGAGTCTCCAGAGACTGGGCCAGGTCAAGATTTGTAGAGACTATATATCATATAGTATTAACTGAGGACCTATGGCAAGTAAGGCTTAATTTCTCTGTCTGACTCTTTGGTCAACTGTGTTTCCAAGCAATTCTATTTATTTTCAGTAAATGTAATTGCTAACCAAACCATATCTGACTTGTACAATGAATGGCTCAGTGATTAGTGACTACCTTTTCATTTTGGACAACTTTCAAACTGGAGGCTTAAACTATCAGAAACTTTCCAATTATAGCACTCATGATCAGGGTACAGTCTATGTTGTTGGAGCAAATTTTGCTGGTACCCAAAATGGGCTGGGAGCTGTCCTTTCACTAGTGAAATCATAAACTGAACATTGTACAAAGTGTCACATAGAGGCTCCTGCCCCTCCTTTTAGAAATACATTCAACTTCCAGTTAAGTCAGTGGGAGTTATGCCTCTTGAGTGCTGCAGATTTTGTATTTTCAATAGCTAGCATGATACCTAGAAGTCTATATTTTCAAAAGTGTCAACTGATTGCAAATGGAGGCCACTCCCTTGGCCACCTAAAAGTGGAAGCACCAAAAATGAGATGCCTTTTTAAAAATCAAGGTACTGGTAAATTGAAAATGATAGAAAAATCACATAAGGGGAAATTTTTCCCTTACATATTGCCACATTTCTTAGCACCATGGGGCCCTGATCCTCATGAGTGTGTTCTGGTATTTTTGCAATTTAATTAAAAATAAAATATAGGTGTTCTTCAGCCCCCCTTCAATTTTTCAAGTTTTTGTCCTACTTTCCCCCAACCGCTCTCATGTCTATTTCATGCTATATTCATGGTAATGCTCACAACATTGCAACAAATTAATTGTAAGTATTATTTCAATCTGATAGAAATTATGTTTTTTTTCTTTTGCTGCACTTTCACCAAAGACATTAAAATTCTTCAATAAATAATTCTGTTCACTAAGGTATTTTGGAATGTGTCATAGTATCTGAATATTTGCCGAAGTGTTGACAAATGAGAAATGAATGCTATAAGAGGGCTAGAAGCAAAGACATTCATTCTCACCTGCCCAGATGGAATTCAAAATTTTTGTCGCAACATGAAAACATGATTTTGATAGCTCAGTTAGGTAAGCTTCAAAGGGTGATGTGAAGAATACCTTACTAAGACATGAAATTGGCAAGCAAGTTGTAAGAGAGCTATACGTAAATGAAAAGCAGTGGTCATCTAGGAGACTGACAGAAAGACAATGCAGGTGAAGAGCAATGTAGGGCAACATGGTTTTAATTTCAACATGGTATCTGAGGAAATGATTTATTTATATTTGGCAGGTACATGCCAGTAAGTAGTAGAGAAGAAAATATAATTGCAGTTTTTACTGATATTACCTGTTGCTGAAAGTTGATTTTTTAAAAGAGAATGGGAGTTAAAAAGAAACCAAGATTTCATGTATCTACTTAAATTCTTAACCCTTTTAATGCTGAAATATAGGCTAAGTTATTTTAATGTGGTGTTCCCAAAACAAATTGAGGGCAGAGGACTATTTAAAGCCACCTTTGTAATTCCATAAGAACAAAAAGTTTCTCTTCTAGGAATACACTGGATATTCATCAAGACTTGAAGCAATTAATTTGTTTCTCTCATATTTGGAATAAGGAAAACCAATAAGATTAGATGTGTTCAGTTTTTCACTCCTCAAACTCAAAATGCCAATAGAATTATTGACAAACACTAAGCCATTTCAAACTCAAACTCAGAGATGGAACTTATTTACTTTTCTAAGATTCATTTTCTTTGTGATCTAATCTTTAGAGCTGCTTAAAATTTCATTGTAACTCTAAATATAGGGTGAATGGGTCGGTTTGGTTTTTGTTGTTATTGTTGTTTTGTTTTCATGACCCAAGTGCAGTCACGTGATAAGGATCTGCAAGCAAGTGGATTTCTAGGGCAATTATTTGACAGCTAGTAATGGAAATTCATTGTGCCACTGTCATAAACAAATGGTTAAGGGTTAATGTCTCTTATACCTGTAAAAGGTTAACTAGCTCAGTAAACCTGGAACACCTGACCAGATGACCAATCAGGAGACAAGATACTTTCAAATCTCGGTGGAGGGAATCCTTTGTTTGTGTTTTTTGGGTTTTTGCTTTGTTCTCTCTGGGGGCTAGGAGAGGCCAGACATGCATCCAGGTTCCTCCAATCTTTCTGAAAAAGTCTCTTCTGCTAAATTTAGTAAGTACTAGTTAGAAAGGCGGTTTAGTCTTTTGATTATTTTCTTTATTGCAAATGTGTATTTTGCTGGAAGGATTGTATTTCTGTTTGCTGCAACTTGTATTGTGATGGGGGCAGGATTCTCTCTATTCTCTATAAGCTGAAAGACCCTGTAACATTTTTTCATCTTGATATTACAGAGATAATTTTTTACTTTTTCTTTCTTCTATTAAAAGCTTTTCTTTTTAAGAACCTGATTGATTTTTCCCTTGTCTAAGACTCAAGGGGAGGGGGTCTGCACTCACCAGGGAATTTGTGGGAGAAAGGAGAGAAGGGGGGAGGAAAAGCCTGATTTCTCTCTGTGTTAGGAATTTCTCTCTCTCTCAGGGAGTAGTGAGGGGGGAAAAAAAAGGAGGGGGGAAGGCGAATTTCCTCTTTGTTTTAGATTCACGGAGTTTGAATCTGTATAGTCTCTCCAGGATAACCCAGGGAGGGGACGCCTGGGAGAGGCAACCGTGGGGGAAAGGGTTTACTTTCCTTGTGTTAAGATCCAAGGGGGTTTGGGTCTTGGGGTCCCCAGAGAAGAGTTTGGGGAGTCAGAAAGTGTCCCAAAACACTATATTTTTGAGTGGTGGCAGCTGTATCATTTCTAAGCTAGTAATTAGGCTTAGAGGGGTTCATGCAGGTACCCCATCTTTTGGACGCTAAGGTTCAGAGTGGGGATACTACCTTGACAGCCACTATTTCACTTTGCCATTTTTTGCAAGCACAAGCAGGTCTGCAGGAGGATTGTGAAGCTATCTTCTAGCAAACATCAATCTGCCACTTACACAAAACTGCAATGTTCTTGATAAGAAAACAATGACAGTCTAAAGCATTTCAAATACTTGCTATACTTTGCAAAGCCTTTTGTAAGAGTTTGGTAGCGTGAGTGAACATATACTTCAGGACACTACAATAAAAGTGGATGTGAGGCAAGAATGGAAAAAAAATCTGAGACTGCAGATTGCATCACCCTGTCTTTAACAAACTCTTCAGTTTCCATTTAGCCAGATGGTGCCTAGCTCTTGAATAGGTGTTCAGGTTGAAGTGTATGCTTGTGTTCATTTTAAACAAAACATGATTTAGAAGGTACTTATGCATAAAAAAGCATGCTGTGGCTCACCATCCTAGGAATATTCTAAAAAAGACCAGGGGAAGGGAGGCAAGCTCAACATGTGGAGTGGAGAAGTATAAGCATGTGATGAACAAATCCATATATAAAAAGGTTAAATATGATTGTTTAGAGGTTTGTGTCATGTAACTTGTTATGTAAGTGTCATAAAATAGCCATGAGAGGGGCTCCTTGCTAGAGGGACTCTTGCTAATTTTTGTACCAGAGGCTCTCCATTTGGGCACATTAAATAAAGTCTTGTTAAATTAAATTAAATTGAATTGAATTGAATCAAATTGAATCAAAGATCCTTGATTTTGCCTAGTATCTAACTCATTTCGTTATTATTGGGAACCACAAAATCACAACAAGGAGGAAGGGAGAATACAAAGACTTCCTGCCTTTTTAACTCTGCCCAGGGATCAGCCATAATTGCACTCTGCAAGGCTGCTCCCTAATATCACCCCCATGCAGTGCAAAACAAACAATCGGGGTCAGCAGAGGGAGTTGAGCCTAGTCATGGGTACAGCCACTCTTTAAGGGATAGCAAAATGGACAATGGAGACCTCTGGGAAGTATTTTGCCTTCTTGAGGCATAAAGTCACCTGGTACTCTTACTACAGTTTGTACCTCTGTATCACTTGGAAGTGGTTATAATTAGCTGTCACTAAGTCATCACAAATGAGAGTACCTACCTATTGCTCTAAAGGCCCATTCCATCAGCAAAATATTTATATTACTCAACAGTGGTGAATGAGATTTTACATCAGCTCACTAAAATTAGACACCTTTGGGCTAAGAGCCTGAAAGCAAAATATCCACCACAAAGGAGGATTTTTTACAAGTTTGTGAGCAACAGAAAAGGGGAAGATACTAATGAAAGCTGAAACAAGCCATTACAGCATTCACCTGCTAATGAATGCCACAACAGTCAATAAGAATTCTCCCTGAACAAGAGGTGTAAGGTCAATCTCACTAAACGTTCTAAGAATTATGCACATACATAAAAAAGGATTTTCAAGTTTAGAATTGCAAAATAATATATATTCTGTGGCTATTAAAATTATAAAACCACCTTTATCTTGTTACCAGTTTTTTCTTACCATTCTGGCAGTAATTTACCCAAAACACTTGAGTATATGGTTAAATTGTATTAAAGTCCATGGAACTTAATCTTGTGTTTGAATGCTTTGCTGAATAGGCATGGTTTGCTAAACTGGAGCTTCTGCTGCAGGCTGATAGGCAGCCACAAGTCAAATATTTCACTCTTGCTTACTTCAGTTTAAGAATCAATATGAAGAGACTTTCTAGTGCAATAAATAATAATTTGTTAATGTATAATATAATTATGAGATGAGGTGTTCTTGAAACATAAGCAGTTGATGAATTCTGCAAGTAACATTGCATAGATTCCACTTATGTTGGAGTGCATGATCCTGTCAGATGCCATTACCTGTTGGAAAACTATTTCATTATAGTCGAGTTCCACTGAACTGTACTCCATGTCATATAAAAAGGGAAATGAAGCTATAAGAAGACTCTTTACATCAAGTCATGAAATACAACCAAAAAGTTAAAGTGAAATATTGCTACATTTCTTCCATGCTAAAGACCTGGAAATATTGTGTCTAACTATACTAGACAGGATTATAAATCATGGTATAGAGATTAACTAAATCCCACCAATCATTCACTGCTTTAGAGCATTTGCCTGCCTGTGGATAAAATCTCATAAGTAACAAGACTTACTGGGATATAAAAAATTGCATTAATGCATAGGATAAGGTGAATGTTCAGTGCTATACATAATGATATTAATGTTGCAAAATCCATATCAGCCTACCGTACAACTAAAATTCTATTACTACATTATTGATTAATCGCTTCAACTTTAAATTTAGTTGAGAAGGACTTGAATGATATGAATACTTTATCCATTTATTCTAAAATATCCTGCCTGTCAAAATGAAAGGATTGGATGGTATTCTTTACTTGAGCAGTACAAATTCTTTTTTGTACAGTTGCCCTTGAAAGTACCAACGCTAATAAATAGCATAACCTCACTTGCACTTAGAAAAAGGAAAGTTATGGAAGCAAGACTGAATGACTTCCATATTTATTTTAAAATATATGAAATATAAAGTTAAAGTTAAATGAAACATGACTAACCGATATCCAACTACAATATTATTAAGTAGTGCTGAAAAACCAACACTGTAGATCATAACAGAGGTTGAATTTCACAAAACACACCACTGTCTTTATAACATTATAAAGTATTCTGAGCATTGGGAAGAGATGTTAATAAAATACAATATGAAAAGTCCTTTATGTCGTCTTTAACTTGTGCAGTGTGTGCTCTGCTAATGTTCAAATTTTAACTGTTGGAGGGTTCAGCATAATTGATAATATATCAAGGCAAAAAACATTGTTAAAGATTTGAAAGTAATAGGAGACAGAAAGAAAGACTATTTAGTTTACAACATGGCAAAATGTTAACCATGTAGGACAGATGATTTTATATTTTTATATTGTATAAGTAGATATACATGCATACGTATATAGATATATAGATATAGAAGAGGGTCTTAACAGTAAAGCGGCAAAACCTGCAGAGGAAATGTTATTTAGGTTAGTGAAAATTATATTGAGGAGACCAAATAAAAGAAAGGTTAATAAGGTTGCTGGTGATAACAAATGCAATTTAAAACACATTGGAAGGAATATATTGAAAAGCATATACATATAGTTGTACTCCAAATTAACTATGATCACTCAGGAAAGAGACATGGTTATCACTGCAGACAGCTCACTGATAAATACTTTCTCACTGTGCACTGCTGTCAAAAAAAAAAAGCAACACTATTGGGGTGTACAACATTGAAAATATTACTGTTAGATAAAATCAATGATAGACCCTCACATGGAATAGTGTACTCAGGTCTGGCCATTCAATTTTTCAAAAGTTGTAGCAAAAATGCAGTGGATTCAGAAGTTAAAAATAATACATGGAAAGACTACTTTCTTTAGAGAGCTAAAAGTATTGGGACTATATAGGTTAGAGAATAGATAAAAATGGGGACACAGGTATGCAAGGTAATAAATAGTACATTGAAAGTAAATTGAGGACTTCTATTTACTCTATTATAATACAACAGTAAGGGGCCATTCAATATATTTTTTTTAATTTATTGCCAAGGAAATACTTGCTGCATACAACAGTTAACCTGTGGAACTCATTGCCACAAGATATCAAGAGTTTAGTATGGTTTTAAAAAGGATTAGACATTTATATGGATAAGAACATCCACAGTATACTGGACTGATTTTATTTTTATTTTTTCCTGAGAGAGATATAAACTCACATGCATCAGAGCATAAGTCAACCACTTACTGATGGGGTTAGGGAGAACCTTTATCATAGAGGCAGCTTGTTCCACAATTGTCCATCAGGTTTCATGCAACTCCCTCTGAAGCATCTGACAATCATCTCAGTCAAAGGAAGGACACTAAGCTGGACAGAACACTTGTCTTTTTTTTTTCCCCCATGTGACAATTCCTAAGTAATACAATATGAACCTCAGCTTAAGTTTCCACCTTGAGCATAGCTGTTTCAGGGTTTCCCGAACAGACATCTGCCAGGAGGGTTCAGCAGAAAATACCCTCAGTCTTAATTAGTCTATGGTTTTAGAATGTGAGCCCAGAGTGACCTAGCAAGAGAGTCTCAAATTCCTGCATATGGTCTAAGCTTACCACTGTCAGCAATATATTTAGGAGTCTATTTATGGTAGTTCCCATGCTGCATGAGAAGCTTCAAAAAGGATAACTTTGTTACTGAGAAGGCCTATTACTTTCTAACTTTACTAGTCACTGCTTCATTTGGAAGCAATGGCACAAAATTCCCTGCTTTTACATAGATCTATTAGATCTTAAGCTTCATATTAATACGGAGTAGTGTCTGATTCAAAAACTAGACATGCAGATATTACCAAACTGTAAAGAAAAATTTAAATCGTTTTCCCCATTTATTCTTCATTCAAAATAGAAAACTGTTATCACACAAATTCATTTCATTTAAGATACAGGTTTAGCATGTAATACATTCTCAGACAGGAAGGACTTTGTTTTATCCTCTAAGCTACTTGAGCTCATAAATAATGACAAAAGAGATTTAGATATAATTAACCTACAGGACATTAATAAGGTGATACTGTTCTCAATATAAAACCTGGATATCACTGTTCTGTGCATCTAAGCACCTCCTTGATTGAGAAATAATCCACCATTCAGAGATGATAGAACAAAATAAGATGCAAAGAAATATAGAGATACCACTTGAAACATTATGACATTGCACACAAGTCGTTGAGAATAAGCAGTGGATATTTACAGAGAAGAGTGAAGTGATTACCAGAACTCTAAAGAATTGGTTCAAATCAAAAGTAGCTACAAGGACAATTTAACATCAGCCTCTTTCCTTTTACACTGACAGTGAAAAATGTCAACTGAAAGATCCTAACCGTTTTCATTTTGCATTGTTATTCGGTATTCTACTTTGTCAGATGTATCTATCTCAGGCTTTGTCTGTGACCAATAAACCCAATAAATATCATGCAGAACTGCTCTGCGTTTGACAGTCTCAAAAATATTTATAAACTAGCTATCTGAGTCAGTCTTTGGTCTGACTATATAGGAAAAAGCCATGGATTCCTGTGAGCTACAACCATTACACTCAGAGATGTGAAAGACAAAATGACTCCATGTACACAGTTTGTGTCTCTTAAGAACTGAAATGTCAGACTAAGGAGTCCTCAGTATACCAAAATCAAATTTTGCTTTCTGCTTTGGTGGCCAACCACTTTGGAGGCACTTCTGATGAAGCTTCCTCCAGGTGCTTACAGAATATATTTTGGTGCAGTGTGGCACCTGCTGTAGTATCTGACCAGTTTAAATAGAGGATTCCCTCTATTTGCTGCCTTCACCAATAGTGGATTTACTGCTCTCTTTTAATAATTATTTTATATGCACTTCCTCTTAAGGAAAAACCACACAATATCTCCCCTTCCCACCAAATTGGGCCCAGAACTGTTTGCAGACAAGGCTCCCTAGTTGCTGAAGAACTTCCCTACTATTGGTCTGCTTCTCTTTAGTTCTTAACTTCTGGATAAATCCATGCTCAGGTGATAAAAATGCGGAAGTCACAATCTAACATACAGAGTGGGGTTAATGTACATGTTTTCTATTTCACAATGTGCTCTGTTTTTCTTCTATTGCTGTTGAATGTTCTTGGTCATGTTACAAGCTCACAATGTTGTTTTGAGTTTAAATTTAACTGCTGCATAATATGTTAATGTATTGTCGGGCTTGGTAACTGGAGTGCAACAAGCACTAAATTACAAAAACATACTCTCTAAAATACAACATGGGAATTTGGATTGCTGAAAGGATAGACATAGAATCATAGAAATGTAAGGCTGGCAGGTACTCAAGAAGTTGTCTAGTCCAGCCCCCCACACTGAGGCAGGATTAAGTCCATGTGGGAGACCATCCCTGGGAGGTGTTCCTCTGGGCTTAAAAACTTTCAGTGACAAGTATCAGTGAGGTAGCCATGTTAGTCTGGATCTGTAAAAGCAGCAGAGAATCCTGTGGCACCTTACTCTGTTAGTCTAAATGGTGCCACAGTATTCTCTGCTGCTCTTTCAGTGACAAGGATTCCATATCTTTAAAATGTTGTTTTTCTCTAAAAATCAACTCTGAACAAATGGCATTGTGGTATTCCATGTTGGTCTCACTTTCCAAAACATACAAACAAACAAAACCTTTGTAAGAAAGGTTTACACACACCCCTCCCCCATATCTGCCACCCCGATAAAAGCTTTGGATCTAAGATCCAAAGGTTAGTGTTTCTTTCCTATGCGTCATTCAGCATCAGTAATTAAAAGGATCTGCAGGCCAAATTAAATCCTAGTGCAACACCACTGTCTATAGATTATTTCCCTGATTATGTGCAAGCCCACTGGTTTATCATTGTTTCTCCATATGTATAACTGACTGGGACTTAGTATATTATTATTAACTTTGCACAAGAAGGGATTCCAGATGATTGTCTTTTATTCTAGCTCCGCAAAGCTAGCAGTACTAAAAACCTGTGAGCAGTTATTTTTATCAGTAAGGAAGCAGATAGGACCCAGTTACACAAAGGGAGCACAGCTGTTGAATTAGCAGGAATCATTTTTATTTGGTCACTTTTCAGAACAGAACCACACTTGGGACTTAAATACTACACTGTTGTATAAGTGAGAAGAAATGGTTAAAATGTAGAATCAAACGGAAAAGGAAGTTTCAATAGTATATAACCATAAGTATAGGCAATTTGGGAGCCAATTCTGTAGGCCTTCCAAAATGTCCACTAGATTATAGAATCAAACCTTAGTTAATCTTTGGGGTAAGACAGAGACAGTCCATTTAAAAAAAATGGGAACAGAGCTTGATAGAATTTTCTCCTACCAGATATTCCTTTGATTCTATTATATATAAACTTATTGTGATATTGAAGGTGATACAAGATGTGTTTTCCATTTTCACTTATATCAGGAGTAACACTTCTGAAGTCTGTCGACCTACTGTACCATAAACCACGCTGAGTGTTGAAACATGACAACTCTTTTAACAGCTCCAGCTAATCTATTTGGGCTAGATTCATAAAGATACATAGCCACTTAAACCCCATATTTAGGCATCTAATTCTTGGTTTAGGTCCTAAATCCCAGTTTTAGGCTCTACTGTGATTCACAGAACTCACTGAACCCTCTGGGTACCTAAATTTACACGATATAGCTTCCCTAGGCACCTAAATTTCTGCCTCTGGGGATGTTCATTGCTGCCTCCCTTGAAGCATCCAGAGACCTATCTCCTGCCTAAACTCCAGAGCAATTCACAAGCTAGAGAAGATCTCATCCATCTTATTAACAATACAGGACCCAATCTGGTAGGCATGCTCAGAGACCACCTACCAGATCTGGTCTCATTCAAAATCTGACCAGAGGAGGAGGAAAAAAGGAGGTGATGGTGGTACCCACCTGATAATTTTTAGCCCAACGATTAGAACATTCATACTGGATGTGGGAGACCCAGGTTCAATTCCCCTCTTTGCCAGAAGGGGAGAAAATGGTCAGAAACTCCTGTTTAAATCATAAGATGAGTGCTCTAACCTCTGAGTTATGGGATATTCTCATGTCGGGCTCCCTCAGTGTCTCCTGTTGAAACTGCTCCCCTGTATACAAGTCATTAAATAGTAATTGTAGCAGGAAGTGTGGATTCTGAGTCTTCCACCTCCCAGGTGAGTGCCCTAACCACCAGCTTCATGCTTTGGTTTAATGATTAAGTATTTATCCTCAGTAGAACAGTTTTGACAGGAGAGATTGAGAAAGATCCATGTCAGAATACCCGATAGAATATCCTTTTGCTCCTCTTGCAGCCATTTGGTTGGGAGATAGTTGTGAGAGCGAGCTAGGCAGGTGGCTAAGACATTAGGCACCTAACCTGCCTGACACTAGGAGAGGGTTTTCAGTTATGTACCACTAGCCGAGATAGGCACCTCCCTGCAGTTAGGACTTGGGCACCTATTTGTTAGCGGAGCATGACTTAGCACACACCTGTCATCGGCATCTCCCATTGGCTAGCTTAGCTGGCTTCTTTCATATAATTCTGGCTTCTGTGAATCATAATCAAAAGCACCTAGTTCTCCCTATTCATTATACAGGTAAAGTAAGTGCCTTAATCAGGCTTTGTGAATTACAGTTTTGTCCCTGGCACCTAAAAGTCAGGCACTGTGATGTTCACGGTCACAACACCCAAGTCCATTTTTGAATCTAGACCTTTGTGATAATATTAAGTGGAAGATTTAATAACTGTAACAATGATCTTCACATTCATAGATGCAAGTACAAGAAATGAAGGTAAAATGGCTGCCAGCGATGGAAAACTGAACTGAGTCAAACTACTAGGGAGTAATTATACTAAAAAGAGACAGAATTCACAAAGCCTTTAGAACTGGTTACAGTATCACAGCAAGAAGAAAGAATCAGTACTTCACTAGGAAATGGAAACAAGACAGCTTCTGTAGTAGTGAGCAAGAGAACACACTTTGATGGTTTGTGCTACTAATTATCCCTCCATCACCTCTCTCCATACACAGACATGAAACCCAGTACTGAGTGGGCATATAAGTGCTGCATGCCATTTGCATTTTTCTGTCCTTTACTGTATGTTTGAAAAATGTTGGTGTATTTTCAGCAAATGAAGGTGATGTCAAGCTCCATTATCAGGCAGTTTTCCAATTCATTTTGCAGTGCTGCCAATCTGTGCCAATCCTTTTCCCCTTTGCCCATTAGCTGGTTGTCACAGTGAAATTGATTAGGAATAATGTAAAGAGACTGAAGTGCTAAAATTTAGCACTTTGTCTAGGTATAAACAAATATTTACTTATATTCTGCTTTCTTCCTCTTCGCAGAAATCCATTTACACTGCAAAACATGATCACACACACTACCGAAAGAGAGAGGAGGGATGGAAATACCAGTCTACATTGAAAATAAATCTTACAAGAGGATGATTTCTTTTCATTTCTAAATTTGAGATAAACCTCTTTGTTTTTGCCCTTTGTAAGAAAAAAACATAGTGGTGTTTTAAGGCGTGTTGCAGTATAACCAATAATGCACGCAATGGACCTGATTTAAAAAAACACAAGGCAGCCATTTCATACATACAGCATATAATCTCCCTAAGCAATTTGTCACAAAATCTCTGAAAAGAACTGCTTTGTAGAGGTAGCCAAAGCAAAGGACACTGAATTTTCCATTGCAATCTATTCATTTTGCTGAGGATATCATAGCAAAACCAAGTCATTTATTCCACCCTTGTAATACAAAGTTTACCACACACTCTGCTTCATTGTTGGGATTTTTGTATGAAAGGGTGAAGTTAGGCATGCAAAGTGTGTTTTGTATTAATTACATATATACCTATGTGCTGTCATAAGCCCTCTCTACATTCAGATCAGGTTTAGAGTCCTGTACTGCATTTCAAAATATGGTTTGATTAAAGCTGCAAAGAATTTCATTTCATACAGGATTTTGATTTTTTGAAATTTGTGCTCTGATTGGGAACGAAAAACAAAACAAAAAATGAAATTATTTGCAAAAGAGAATGGAGCCTCAGCTCCCAAGGAAGTCCACTTGGTCTGCTGCAGATACTCTAAGGCCTGGTCTACACTATGGGTTTATACCGAATTTAGCAGCATTAAACCGAATTAACCCCACACCCGTCCACACAACAAAGCCCTTTATATCAATATAAAGGGCTCTTGATATCGATATCTGTACTCCTCCCTGATGAGGGGAGTAGCGTTCAATTCAGTATTGCCATTTCGGAATAGGTTTAGTGTGGCCTCCTGTGAAAGAAAAGGGGGAAAAATCATTTCTCGCCTTTTTTCAATGTCACTATATGTCTACTTCATGCTGCTGGTAGATGTGTTGCTGCGGCACTGAACAGCAGTATCCCCTCCCCTTCCTTTCCTGATGGCAGATGGTATAAAATGGTGGGAAACTGTCCTCATCATCCTGTGAGTGCTCCTCGCTGGCCTCGGTGAGGGCAGCCGGGGGCACCTGGGCAACAATGGGAATGACTCCTGGTCATCGGGGCAGCTCTAGGCACCAGCAAAGCAAGTACCTACTTGGGGCTGCCCATTTGCAGGGGCCCAGCTGGCAGGGATCCAGCCTGGGAGTTGAGAACCAACAGGGGGCTCTGGGAGCTGTAGTTCCTTGGTTAGCTCCCTGAACAGGGAAAGAACTACATTTCCAAGCATTTCCTTGGCCACTAACAACGGGAAAGGAAGGAGGGGGACGTCATGCGGCAGCATGCTGTGATTGGAAAGTGGTAGGGAGACCCTATTTTAACATTCAAAAAACAGGACACTCCAGGGGGAGGGAAGCCCCACCCTGCCACCATCCACTC
>NC_133770.1:170832082-170857511 GCF_003597395.2 Chelonoidis abingdonii | reverse complement strand
TTGCCTCATTTATGGAGGACAGTCTTATAATATACATCCAGGTGTAGTAAGAGGAGGCCCTGAGATATAAACCTTGGTATCAGAGGCCCAGTATGAGGCCTAAGGCCTAAACTAAAGTAATGGTCAAGACTTTGCTAGCATAAAGCAAAGTTAGGCTGTGAGCCAGAGGCAGGCCCTGCTCACAGAAGCTGGCAAGGAAAGGGCTGATGCTGCAGAAAGAGACATACCTAAAAGGTACTGGATACGAGATATCAGAACATTTGCATACTTGTACACTCCACACAGATAACAAGGAACAGACTAACCCATCCCAATGACAGGGGCAAAAGGGTAATATGATGGATAGAGTTGTTTTGTTCGAACCAACACGTACAAGGTGAGAAGCAACACCTTACTACGTAGAGGGGTTGCACTTCATACGTCAGGAGTGATGTGTAACTTGTTTGTACCTGTGTATAAGAATGCATCCCTAGGGCAGTGTCTTTGTCCAGCCAAGGGGGCAGTGGAAAGTCCCGCCACTGACTGAGCTGAGTCCATTGACCGGGGGCACATATTCGTAGTATGCCCTGAAATAGACGAAGAAATCTACAGGGAACTATTATTGTGCTCAATACGGCAATAAACCTGGCTGACGTGCCTTCGTACCTTACTAGACTCTGTGGTCATTGGGGGTTCTCTTCGGGTCTGTTGTGTCAGCTATCTTCGAAGAGCTGGGACAGCACACAGAGGGAACACATGCACACAGCCGAGTGATATCAACATTGAACAGAGCAGAGCACCACACCGGTAGGCATCTGACAACACCAGGTATCCTCCAATCACACAAGCTGAAAATTGTTCCACTTTACTGCAGCTCTGTAATCATATGGTAATCAATCCTGTCTCTGTTTTGTGCACATCCAAAATTCCTGCTGAATGATCCACCCTGGGAGCGAGTTACCAGTGATCCAGGGGTGCGGCGGAAGGAGGGTGCAGTGGGGGGGGAAAGCCCAGGGCTGCGGCGACAGGAGGTGTGTGTGGGAGACACTGATGGAGGGATGGGGTGGCAGTGGGGTGGGGAGAGGGCATTGGGGGAGGGGAAAGGGGGAAGCCCAGCGCTGGGGCAGCAGGGAGTGTGGGTGAGGGGAAGGAGAGCCCAGGGCTGGGGCAGCAGGGATGTGCAAGGGGGGAGCCCAGGACTGGGACAGGGGGCAGCCAAATTTTTTTTTTGCTTGGACCGGCAAAAAACCTAGAGCCAGCCCTGCTGGTCATTCCCGGCATACAGGGCAAAAAGATTGAAAACCATCCTCATCATAGCAACTGGAGGCTGAGCTCCGTCAGCCCCCCCCTTTCATGTCTAATGAAGATTCTGTACTGCATGGACTATCATAGCAGCAGGAGGCTGCCTCCCCCTCATTTTATCTCACTAAAAACTCAGTGTTTCTTATTCCTGCGCTCTTTATTACTTCATCACACAAATGGGGGGACACTGCCATGGTAGCCCAGGAGGGTTGGGGGAGGAAGGAAGCAACAGGGGGAGGGATTGTTGCAGGGGCACCGCCTAGAATGGCATCATCATTTCTGAGGGATCTCTGGGGCTCTGACCCAGAGCGGCTGTGCTCTCTGGTTCTCTAGTACACTTGCCCCATATTCTAGGCAGGAATGACTCTATTTTTAGACAAAACATAAAGAAGGGAATGACCTGGGGAGTCATTCCCATTTTTGTCTTCAGCGAGGCCTGTCAGGAGCACCCATGACAGCAGCAGACAGTACAAAAGGACTGATAAACGTCATCACCAATTTCCAAGTGCAGACGGTGCTATAGCTGGTAACTGTCTCTTTAACCTTGCAAAGGCAAATGAATGCTGCTGTGTAGCACTGCAGTACCGCTTCTGTCAGCAGCATCCAGTACACATATGTTGACAGTGACAAAAGGCTAAACGGGCTGCATGGTTGCCATGCTAGGGCGTCTGCCAGGGCAATCCAGGGAAAAAGGGCACAAAATGATTATCTGCTGTTGCTTTCATGGAGGAAGGATTGAGTGATGACATTTACCCAGAATCACCTCCGACACTGTTTTTGCATTGGGATCTCAACCCAGAATTCCAATGAGCGGAGGAGACTGCGGGAACTACGGGATAGCTACCCACAGTGCAACACTCAGGAAATCGATGCTAGCCTCGGTACATGGACGCTCACCACCGAAATAATGTGCTTAGTGTGACCACATGCACTCGACTTTATACAATCTGTTTTTAAAAAACGGTTTATGTAAAATCAGAATAATCCCATAGTGCAGATATGCCCTAAGTCTCAGCTACCAAGGACCCAGAAGCTGGAAGCCCAGGAGCTGAGCAGGTAAGCTGGCAGGAAATCAGACTGGTTTCCAACAGAACCTATGGAAACCAAGCAGAAACTTTGTAAGAATCAAGTAGTCTCCACGGAACATTTTGATTTTGACAAATTCTGACAAAAATGTTTTCATCATAATTTTAATAATCAGTTCTAGACTTGATCAAGTTCCTTATGGAAGGCATCATATTTCCTGGATCCTAGCAATTTCTGTTTGATTCTTACTGATTTGCGCTTTTCTGCAGATTCTTTATAATCAGTGCCCCCCAGGATGCTTTCAGCTGATGCCAGTGCACTTCACTAGTACTCAGCACACTACACTGGGGCTCTCTTCTAACCTTAGAATTTACTTTAAGTCATGTTCTTTATTTATAAATCCCCTAATAGAGATGTGTGAAACTAACTCAAAGGTCTGCCTTCTCACCCTACCATGTTGGCTGTGGTTAGTAGGCACATGGAAACTAGAGGTCCTCAGGATAAATATTAGAACAACCCTGCCTCTAGCCAGATGCAGTACATGAAGATTTTTTGCACTAATAAAGTTAGACACGAGGTCAACAAAAATCCTCCAGAAAAGTAGCCACAACAGCTGATCCAGTCTGTTAAATCAAGAATAGGGAACAGAAATATCCTTTCAAGATAAATATTGGGAACAACTTTCTGATACTGAAAGCATTAGATTATTGAATCATTTCAAATATTAGATTGGGCAAAATGCTGAAACAAATACTGTAAGGAATAACCCTGAGCTGCCCCACATGGGTTGGACTAGCCAATCTAATGCATCTTTTCTCTTTTTATTTGTATGACTGGCTTTTAAAATGGGCTGATTAAAACCTAGTGCATGTGGATATTCATGGACACAGTGACTTTGTTATGGAAGCCACATGGATGCTCTGGGCATCATTGTTTAGGAGCATGAGCTTGGAATAAACGGTACTCTCATAAAAGGTAGATTTTCCTGACCCGATTCTGAATAATCTCTAAGTCTTTACTCTGAATGTTTCTTTAAATTGATGTGGCACATAGTGAATATGGGAGTTTTATTAAAGTCTGGTGAGAATGGGGAAGATGGAAAGTCTGTTTGCCCTTTTATTGTTGGTGAGAATAAGCCTAGCCATAGACGTATTTTTGTGGAGGCTGCTGATTTCTGCAAATATCAGTGAGGGTTACTGAAACTAATTTTTATTTAATTTATTTTGTAAGTATTTGTTTAAGGAAGTGCATACAGCTTAGGGATAATTATTTAGTAGGAAATGAAATCTTTCTAGGTCTTCCATCTCACTTTTGCACTTGTCAGCTCTTCCATTAAGCTCCTTCCACCTTTCAGAACATTGCTAATTCACATTAAAGTCAAGCTTTTGTTTATGTTACACAAGGTTTCTGTCTGTTATGATTAGAGGAAATATATTTAATGCATGCATCTAGAATTTTGCTTGTTCTCCAACTATATCATAACTTACCTATGTACTGTAATATTATGCTTAATACCTTGATATGCAAGGAAATGTACACAATCTGCTAGCCAGTCTTATAAGGTTAAAAATGTTTTATACTGATTATTCTTTCAGTTACTTGATCACTTAAAGTATAATTGCCAAATAATGTATAGAATAAGTCATTTCTACACTGTTACATGGATTTTAGCCAACTAATCACAGAGTAGCTACACGGTGATTGATGCTATGTCAAATAAAATGCCAAATTTATAAGGCACGGGGAATAGAGAATTCTGATAATATTACAGTTTCAAATGATGCTGAAATAATCTACCATTTGGTGTTCAAAAGAATGATGAATTTAAGGCTTTTCTTAAAGCTTTCCAAATATGGACAAAACCAGTTCATAAGGGAAAACAAAACAGGCAACCATATACTTAGTTTATCTTATATTTTAGTTTCAGAAGGTAAACTAAAGGAGCAACCCTTTCAAGAAGTTAGTTACGGGAAAAGAAATCTTGTATTCAGAGACATCGTTTAATAATAGACCCACTGAAAAATTCTCTGATCATTTTAACTGCTGAGGGACAACTTCTTCAGGGGGATTTGGATGTTTTTTTTGACATATGAAACAAAGTCCCCAAATACCGACAGTCTGGGATTTTCAGCTTTGCTCACTCTTTTATGACGAGATTTAAGGCAGAAACGTACAATCCAAAGTAAGGGATAATACTACTTTCACTGACTCTGGGATGAAAATGAAGCAAATTACAAAAGAACCAAAACCCAGGTGCTGAAAGTCATAAATTGTTTATTAGAATTACATATGCCAAGAAACTCAGACCAGGATTGTTTAAGGCTTAGACTCTAAGGGAAATAATTATGCATAACCTCTTCCTCTATATTGCCACAGTATTACATTTTCAAATAAAAAAGCATAATATTTTTCCCTGTGAACGAATGACAAATACAAGACAGATCTTAAAATGAGAAAGTAGTAAGTGTTTAATTAGTGAAAAGGTCACCATCCAAAAAAAGACTATGATAATGTTAAGAAACCTTTTAAAACAGACTCCATCATAGAAATATGATAGAATCTGCATTTGGACACAGAGATAAATATTTTGTAATATAACTCTTCAGTCAATAGGTTTTACATGCATAATACTCTTCCATTTACTGGGGTGAGAATTACTCACATGTATAGGCTACAGGATTATAGAAAGCTCATGCTTTCCAGTTCAAGAATGTAATCTTGCTCCTGGAGGAGGAAAAAAAAACGGACAGGAAGTGGACAGAATGAGGAACATTTGAAAGGTATGTTAGAATAAGCACTGTGTGGCCCATCTGCATATCATTATGCCTGTTCCTGAAACTCCTTTTGGCTCTCATTACCACTCAGTATCTGGGCAGCACACAGGTTAAGTGACAAAAGTCAACACAAACATATTAATATTCCAAAATCTCCACTGGGTCCAGGTTCATTTCCTCATCGAATTCAAATATCTAATACTAATCCACACTGCTTCTCCTGTTACAGTCCTAGGCCAGGCTGATCCATCTACTCAATAGATAACTATTCCCCCTAAGGACACTAACTAACTGGCCTAGACTGAGACTCAGGTGCAGTGGGGTAGACCTCTAGGTTGAGGTCAGGCTAAACCTGAAACTAACAGTGTTCACATTAAAATGCAAAGTCCAGCTCTTTCATAAATTCTTCCCCAATGAGGCATGTTCTTTCCACAACACCTTACTGGGGCACCACTCCAGTACTTAAAAAATCACAGCAATGGCTTAGAAAGAATAAGACTAGAGAAAAGCTGTGTGATAGTTTATCAAATACTGAATAATGGCACCTGTCTATGGTCTGTCACTATTGTTCTGTATTAGTGCCATTTTTGAACTCTGGACTTTTTTCCCTGATAACTTAATACAAGTGTCAAAGCTCACATATTTGGAGGTAGAGCAAGTTAAATATAGGTAACTGATGGATTGATATAATCCCACGTGACATAATTTTAAATTTTGTTACAAACTTTCCACCACTTTACATCTTCATATAGCTGTTTATAATATTTTACCTTAAAATCTGTAATGAATAAAATACCTTAAATACAATACTTGCCAGGTTCTGGGACCAATCATGGTCTCTAGAACAAGAGATGGGCAACGAAACAATTTTGAAATTATTTTGTACCAGAGATAAAAGCCCATCTTGGAGAACTAGGATGGAAATCTGGATTTGGATAATGAGACCCATTCCCCAAGTTTCGGGGTGTTCAGGTCCAGGATTTTGATTTAGATCCATCTCTGGTATACAGAATATGTATTACCATTCAAGAAAGAGAGAGTCTGCTTTCCTATGCATGAACAACAAGCATTTATACATCTGTAGCTAAAAGAGCCTCACATTTAAGTCTAAGAGATGTTTTTTTATCAGAGTGCTGCTCATTTTAAAACAAACAAAACAAAAAAACAACACAGGAGTATTGTAATGTAATGAAAACTATATATATGAAAAAAACTTGATATGAGAGCTATGCTGATAGTCCAATATTCACTATTTCAGATTCATTAATAACATATTGAATGTTAAGAGTAATCAGCTAGGTAAACTGTATGTTTTTAACTTGGAGCACATAATTTCATAATTCATTATTTTAAGTAAGTAACTAAAAAAAGTAGTTGTGCCACTTCATGTGTTGTAGTCAACCAATCTATTCAAAAAGAGAAAACTACATTTAGGAATAAAGAATGCAGGCCATACTTATAGCCTGGTAGACTTTATTCTGTGAACAGAGCCGGCTCCAGGCACTAGCTAAAGAAGCACATGCTTGGGGTGACCAATACCAAAGGGCAGCACTCCGGCCGGTATTGGGGCGGCACGTCCTGGTCTTAAGCAGCAATTCGAGGGCGGATCCCTCAGTCCCTCTCGGAGCAAAGCACCTGCTGCTGAACTGCTGCCGAAGAGTGGAGTGGCGCGATAGGGCTGCTGCGGCAGAAAATCTGGAGCCAGGCCTGTCTGTGAAGCAGTGACTCTGAAAACGATCGAGAGGTCATGGCTGACAATCAGCTGAACATGAGCTCTCATGCTGACGTTGTGGCCAAGAAAGCGAATGCAATCTTAGGAGGCATAAACAAGGGAATCTCAAGTAGGAACTGAGAGGCTATTTTGCTTCTATATTTGGAACAGATGTGACCACTGTTGGAATATGGTGTCCAGTTCTGGTGCCCGCAGTGCAAGAAGGCTGCTGATAAATTGGAGGGAGTTCAGAGAAGAATGACAAGAATGATTAAAGAATTAGAAAACATGATGTGTAGTGATTGAGTTCTTGGAGTCTATTTAGCTAAAAAAGAAAAAGGTTAATAATAGGCTCTTCAAATCTGAGAAAAATATAACATGATCCAATGGCTGAAAGTTGAAGCTATACAAATTCAGACGGGAAGAAAGGCATTTTTAACAGTCAGGGTAATGAATCATTCAAAAAATTTACCAAAGGTCATAGTGGATTTTTCATCACCAAATTTTTATATCAAAATTGGATTTTTTTTCCTAAGAAATCTGCACTAGGTATTATTTTGGGGAATTTTTATGGCCTGTGTTATAAAGGAGGTCAGATTAGATGATCACAATGGTTTCTTTAGTCCTTGGAGCCTATGAATTGTACAGACAAGGATATTCAAAAAAGCCTAAAACTTTGACGCACAAATGACATTGAAAAAAAAATTACAAACTATTTTGCAGTGTAAGTTGTTACAGTTTTTAGAACTCACCCCTTGTAGTCCTTTCTGAGTTATTTGTTCAGACACTGTAACAGTGGCTGGCTAAAAGCAACCAGAGAATTCAATTTTTTTTTCCAGTTTTCATTAATTCAACATGAATTGCCGCCTTCTACTTACGGAATTTTTTCCAGTTTATTTGGCTTTTGTGTGAATTCTCTTATGGGATTTGGAAAGTATCTGTATTGCTTTAAATTCATTTAGTAAACCCCAAGAGGGTTTCAAAAGCAAAGCTTCTTAGCAAGGGATTGCAGGCTTATTGTGAGAAAAAGTTCATCTCAAAGCTTCACATCCCCTCCGATCCAATGCAATTCAGTTGCTCAAAGAAGTTAGACTTGTTTATTTAACTTATTGATAATACCAAGCAATATGCTTCTGTGATTAGCTCCCCTCATCATTCTGTGTAAGTGAAACTATGCAGTGTATATAATATCTTCATACATATGCACATACATTTTAGTGTATGTTATATACGATGACCCCTGAATTGTCAAAAACAGTCCAACTGCATGAGACATTGTGTAACAAAACAGTTTTAAACATGGGAATTAATTGTCTAATAAATAGCTTATAAACTATTAGCACTAAATATTAGGGACATTAGGCCTTCCACTGAAAGAATGTTTCTGATAATAAAGAAACTGAATACTTTCCCAAAATAACAAAACAAACTTTTCACTACAGAACACAATTTCTACCTCATTAGCCAAACAAACAGCTGGCTGTCCAAGGGAAGTAAAGTTTTACTGATTCAAAAGCAAGAAATTCACCTTCAGCTTGAATCAGAACATTCCACGTTAACAAAAGTTTCAGTTTCTCTGGAGTTTTATGCAACTCAAGATAAAAAAACAACAACTCCCTCTACAGTTTGTCTGTCTATCTTAGATGCTGCATTACAATAGTATCCAAGTGCCTCACAAAAATTTTTGAGGTAAGGAAATGTTATTCTCCCTATTTTACAGATACCCTGAGACTAAGCAACATGCACAGAGTCATGTAGGAAATCTAAGGCAGAGCAGGGAATTCAATCCATGCCTCTCAGGTCCTATTCTAGTGCACTAACCACTGGACCATTCATTCAATAGTATCTACACAGATATTCTAGGAGTTTGCTGAGGTCAGCAGACAAACTATCACAGCCCTGCTGAAAAACAAGAGTGTATTTGCTACACATGCTACCTAAAAATTAGCACTATTTTGAAGAGGGCGAAAATATCCGTTTAAACTATTTGATTTAAACCACAGAAGTATTTGAAACCAGGCTTGGTTTGAGCTTGAACAGCATCCAGGCTATATCCAGGCTATATCAAATATTCTTCATATCTGCAAACAGTTTCCACAAACATAGCATGCTGGCTCCCTCTCCCACTGGCTCCCTCTCCCACTGTTTTAACTGGTCATCTGTGTATTTCTTCAGGCAGTTTTTTCATGGGGTATTTCAACTTTACACCTGGGTTGTTCGAATAGAATGCATTGTGCAAGGCACAAGGTCATTCTTGGGCATGCATAGTTGCCTAAGCATATTCAGTGCAACAAGGAGGATCATTCCATTTCATTAGAAGCCATTATCACTTGGTTTCCTCAGAGAAAGAAGATGCATTTTAGTAGTGCTTTCTGATCCACCTAGAAAAGTCAGAGGAAAAAAATCACGCTTTTATCCTGTACCCCAGTATCTCATTGACAAGCAGCAACCTAGATATCACCAACTTCTCTAAGTTCCACCTTTAAGAGAATGGTCTTATTTTATACGTTTGACTTGTCCCTCATTCTGCAAAGAAAATGCTTGAGTTGTAAAGACTTAAAAATTCTAAAGTTAAGTAGGAGCTTAAGAACTTTTGGAAACAGTTTTAATACTCTATTCAGCTCTGTTCAGCAGTGTCAGATTCCCCTCTTCCCCCCAAGATCACATTTCTCTTGCTGAACCTGAAAAAGAAGCATATATTCTCTGTGTATTTCTGAAGAATCTGATGCGCTTCCCTTGTAATTCACTGTTATTGGAAATGGCCAGAAATTAATATTTGGGCTGACATAACTATAGAGAGACAAAGTGAATGAGGTATCTTTTATTGGACCACCTTATCCTGAGACTGACACAGTTGCAACTACATGACATTCAATAATAATTATAGCTAATTTTTGTCTTGGGAAGTTTGTTTTCTGATAGTTATCAGAGTTCTGATAGTGCATCACAGGTGTCCAGGCTGTCAAGCTGTGAAAATATGAACAAGGAAGACTTAAAAAAAAAAAAAAAAAAATCATACTTTTCTGGGGTCTTGAAACAGACAGTAAAATTCTTCCTCAGAAGAGGGAGATGTTTTTAATGAAAAAACAAGGGAAATTTTCTCTGGATGAGTTAAATTTGTTAGATCTGAACCGAGGCCTAGTTTCCTTGTATTCTTGACAGAGGTCTATTGCCAACCCTCCATTTTCCCACTTGCCTGAACTGTCCCCATATTAGGATTTTGGCTCACAAAATAAGCAGCAGCCAGATTTTAAGAGAAATCTGCTTCTTGGAGACTGGAGTTCTCATGTTATATCAGATCTAAGGTCTATACCTACTCTTAGTTTAGCAAACCACTGATTTTTCTCTCTGTGTTTGCAATGAGATCAGTCATGTTTCATTTGAATTTCAGGCCCTGTCAACCCATATGACTTTCACTTTACACAATATTTTGCATCCCTTGCAAAATGAACATACTTTTTTGTACAGCTCTGATCTTTACCCAAGCTATTGCCTGAACCCACAGACTTTTTGCAGAAGATTGACAAAGTAAGTGACAAGTATCAAAAATAAGATTGAAGCCTGCACTTGGTGAAAGAGCTGAACTCTTATTTTTCATATATATAAAAGAGATCTTACTAAAATATACAGACAGGGCTCTATTCTTAAACCTTGACAAGGGATATTTGAATTACTGTATGTAACTTAGCTTCCTGGAAATTAATGAGGGACTCAGAGAGTCACTTAAATTATCTCTCGTTTAAATTGCCATTTGGACATGAGTAACTGAGTACCAAGTATTCAGAGAATCGAGGAAGTTATTGATAGAAAAGACCTAAGTGATTAGTTCCCTTTGAGAAACTATTCCACAGCCTAATCTATCACACTGTGTGGCTAACATAATGCTCCCAGCAGATATAGCTAAACACCCAGCATATTCGGAACCTAATTAGGAAGGGAGGGTGGTTGCTGCCCAGCTTGCTCCAAGTGAATGAGGGAGGGGCCAAGCCCCATGCTGATCTTTTGAAACTCCTCAGTCCTATGTGGTGAGTCATCCACCACACTGACTGCTTTTTCAGCAGCTTTACATCTCACCTCCTCCCTGCAAGCCAGAAAGCAGTGATCCACCGCACTGACTGCTTTTCTAGCAGTCTTACATCTCTCCTTCTGCCACCAAGCCAGAAAGCATTGCCCTCTTCTTCCAGCCAGCCAATCTCCCCCCACGTCTCACCCCTGCCCTGCTTAAAGTGCAAGGTAGTGAATCTCACTGTCAGGATGTTTTTTCATTATATTTATCCTGGTTTTTTCCCCTTTTCTGATTATACCACATTATTAATAGATATCACTACACCACAATAAAATAATCCCCATCCTTTCTTGGTGATTTGTCTACCACAGTCATTGCCAAGTGAAGATGTCCCTATTTAACAATTTAAAACTTCCATATCAATTTCTTCAGCCCATCATCATTTTTGACTCTTCCTGAATCTCACTCCAAATTGTCAATATATATTTGCAGTAAAATGGTGTCCTGAAGTCTTTGAAATATACAGGATCTATGACTTCTTTGCTCTATGACATCAGGACCTTGTGCATGCTATTAAAATTGTAACTTTGTTTGTATCCATCTAACATTGAAAACTTGTATCTTATTTGATTCCCACTATTGGTTTGATCATTGGGCCATATAAATCAATGATACCATTTCCCACTGACTAAAAACTGGGTTTATCTGAAGTACTTGGTGTCTTGTGACTACTTTCTCACCCATATGTAGGTTCTGAATTTTTCACTAGTAAATCAGCTTAGCAACAGGTTTCAATTATTTTTCCCCAAGTGGAAACCCTTCATTTTTGAAGATTTTTCAATTTCAAAATTGAAACATTTTCACAATTTACCAAATCTGAAACAAAAATAATTGATATAGTTCATGGAATATTCTGGAAAACAAAAAAAATGAGCTTTTTCAATGGTAATTTCTGCAAATTTGTTATTTTCCCCAACCACCTCTATATGCAGTAATGTCACCAATAGTGCTCTGTTTGACCATTTACTCCATCACATTTTTGTCCCTTGGACTTCAATTCTGATCTTTGAGGACGCTGAAATGAGAGATGTTGTGAATGCTGAGGCTTACATTCATTTCTTCTATGATTCTGACCCTGAGATGTTGCTGATTCAAAAAATGAAAGGATGGATCTTCTCCAGTGCTTCTTTTCCGAAGGACTTTTTCTCTTTCCCTGCCCCATTACCAGCAATCTCTTTCCCCCGTCTTCTACCCATCACCCTAATCTCTTCTCTTTTATTCTCCTTTATCCCTCTCTACTCTCCACCTCCTACTCTTTGTTGGAAAAATGGGATCTTCCCCTCATCTGTCCATGGAAAAAGAGGCTGAACTGGTGAAGGAAATCTTCTTACTTCAGAAAGTAAAAAAGTGTGACATGCTTCCTAGGCAGCTACATAGGTACAGACACTTGTGGTGCTGACTCAGGCCTCTTCACAGTAAGATTACCTATACAGCAGACCATAGGCACTGACTCCGTGGGTGTTCCGGGGCTGAAGCAATCAAGGGGAAAAATTGTGGGTGCTCTGCACCTGCCAGCAGCTCCCTGCCCCATCTCAGCTCACCTCCGCCTCCTTCCCCCTCCCCCTCCCTTGAGTGTGCTGTATCCTCCTTCTCCTCCCAGCACTTGCATAACAAACTGTGAGAATGAGGCGGGGAGGAGCAGGAATACGACATGCTCAGAGGAGAAGGCAGTGAAGAGGAGGGACCGAGGTGGGAATTTGGGGAACGGGTCCAATAGGGGCAGGGAGGGGGCGGAGTTTGGGCGAGGACTTTAGGGAAGATGCTTGGAATGGGTTAGGGACGGGAGGGGGTGAGGCATGGGTGGAGTCAGGGCGGGGCCAGAGCGGGGAGCGCGAGCACCTTCCAGTGCCAGAACCCACCCCAGTGCCAGAAGTTGGCACCTATGCAGCAGATCCTTGTGAAGAATCACTTCTTTTCAACTGATAGTGAGAGCGGACAGCTGCAACTTTGAATGGACAGATGTCTCCAGTCATAGATACACCCCTCACAGTCCTTAAACTCCCCCCCCCCCCAACCGGTGCCAGGTAAGCATCCTGCCATGATTCCACAATCTTGTCTCTCCATATAAGTTGGTTTATCACAAGAGAGAAAAAATACTAAACAAAAGTTCTGAACACAAAAAAATGTTTTCTGACACTTACTCTACCTCCTGGCATTTAGGTTATCTACCTCAAAGGAGTGTTGACAGGCTCAATTAATATTTGAACTCACTTTGATTTCCTTGGATGAAATATGAAAGTGCAATGCAGTTAAGTATTTTATTCTGATCCCAAGTACAGCAAATGAAGTGCATTAAGGTTTCTATAATACTACAGGTACCATGCAAACACATCAATCAGTTTTAAGAAGCAGATTAAAACACATTCCTGACACCCTAATTTAATCAGAGCCAACAATGCCACAACCCTCCTTTCTTTCTAAGGGAAAAATAACCCAAGAAGACAGCTTTCTAAAAGCATCATGTGAAGAAAAAATTTAACCCTGTTATTGCCAGTGACAAATTCCAGGGTCACTTAAATCAGAGAAATTATTGCACCAAATCAACCATTTACCTATACAGTTTGCTCAGGTTATTCCCAATACCCCTTCGCATTATTTATCCCTCTTTTCCCACCTTTGTCTTCCAAGTAAATTCTTTTTTGTGTGCACTTGGTTTTAATAGTGGCTCGTTTTGCCTGTCTTAATAGACATGCATCTGCTGCCTGGGTTTGCATGAATTGATCCTAGAAATTAAAACAGGGAAAATCATGATCCTGTGGAAGAAGCTATAGCAGGTAAGTTAAACACAAATTTCTCATTGGCTGAAACAATGGGAGCTCTGCTAACTCTGTTGGACATTGCTGCTAAAGAACATATCACAAAACCACTTCTCACATACTGCAGTACATGGACAAATCCAAAGAAGGTGAAGAAGTATGGCCCAAAACACAAAACATGCAAATAAATATTTCTTATTGTGCAGTGTTTTAGAGATTGTAAGTGTGAGTGGAAGGGAGGGAAGAGGGGGGACAACACAGAAGGGACAAAAAAAGTTTTAAATGAGCAAAGGAGAAATGTGAAACAGAGATAGCTTGGGATTTTAAGATAAAAAAAAAAAAGGCCCAAATCATGCTGTCAGATACATTAATTCTACCTTATTGACCTCAGTGGATGCATAGATGTAACTGTCTGCAGAATTTGTACCTAACACAATCTTTAAATACACTAGAGACACAGAAAATGAGGGAACCAGTGAGGCATTAATAGGGCAGACATATAAGGGATAATTACTTCATGAAATATAAGCAGCGGAAAACTTAAATGGTGTCTTCACATCAGTATTTGAAGAAGACAATTATTAACAATGCAGTTACATAGGACAAATAGAAATTTGAGCTTAGGAATTTGAGCTTAGAAACAACAATTAGAAAGCATTTGAATAATTGTATCCAGTGCCCAGGGCAATTGGCCCAAATCCCTGCTGGGGCCAGAGATGATACCAAAATAAAAAAAATATATTTGTGGTAGACAAATAATAGGTGGCCATAAGTTATTCCATATGTGATGTATATTGGCAGTTAAATAGTTTACCGTTATTTTTTATTTCTTCAGTTGTAATACAGGTGATGACACAAAGCAGAAAAGTATTGCCAGTAGGCAGGGTCGCCCGAGGGAGGGGCGTGTGCGCAAGTGGGCAATTTGCCCCAGGCCCGGCCCCACAGGGGCCCCCATGGAGTTTTTCAGGGCCGTTTTGGTTCGGTGTCCTTCACTCGCTTCGGGGCCCAGAAAACTCTTCTGGGGCCCCGGGCCCCAGGGCTTCTTGCCCTAGTAGAGAAAGGAGGTGTTAGTACTGTTATACAATGCACTGTGAGACCTCAATCTGGAATACTGTG
This sequence comes from Chelonoidis abingdonii, assembly GCF_003597395.2. NCBI lineage: Eukaryota > Metazoa > Chordata > Testudines > Testudinidae > Chelonoidis > Chelonoidis abingdonii. The sequence goes on along the minus strand of NC_133770.1, from coordinate 170,842,781 downwards.
TGCAGTTCTGGTCTCCCATGTTTGAGAGGATGAATTCAACACGGAAATAGACAGAGAAGGCTACTAGGATGATCCGAAAGAATGGAAAACCTGTCTTATGAAAGGAGACTCAAAGAGCTTGGTTTGTTTAGCCTAACCAAAAGAAGACTGAGGGAGATATGATTGCTCTCTATAAATATATCAGAGAATAATACCATGGAGGAAGAGGAATTATTTGAGCTCAGTACCAATGTGGACATAAGAACAATTGGAAAATAAACTGGCCATCAGAAGTTTAGACTTGAAATTAGATGAAGGTTTCTAACCATCAGAGGAGTGAAGTTCTGGAACAGCCTTCCAAGGGGAGCAGTGGAGCAAAAAATATCTGATTTCAAGACTCGCTTGATATGTTTATGGAGGGGGATGGTATGATGGATAGCCTAATGTTGGCAATTAAATTGGTCTTAACTATTAGCAATAAATATGCCCAATGTCTGTGATGGGATGTTAGATTGGGTGGATCTGAGTTATTACAGAGAATTTTCCTTCGTGTCTGGCTGTTGAAGTCTTGCCCACATACTCAGGGTTTAGCTGATCGCCATATTTCGGGTTGGGAAAGAATTTCCTGCAGGCGAATTGGCAGAGGCCCTGAGGTTTTTCACCTCTCTCTGCACTATGGGCACAGGTCACTTGCTGGAGTCTCCTCACCTTGATTCTTAAACCACAATTTGAGGACTTCAATAGCTCAGACATAAGATTAGGGGTTTGATACAGGAGGGTGGGTGAGATTCTTGCCCTGCATTTGCAGGAGGTCAGACTAGATGATCATAATGGTCCCTTCGGACCTTAAAGTCTATGATTCTATGATATATCACATGACCAGAAAACCATTAACTCGTTTCCGCTGTTTAAAACAAAGAACTTCTAAGCAAGAATGACAATTGTAAGGACACACTTGGAAAAGACACTTTGATAGATCAGAGTCAGCACAGGTTTGTTAAAATAGAAAAATATGATTACTATTACCATAGACAATTCGTATCAGTAGACAGGTACATGTAGTTCCTAGGTTGTGAGCTCTTTAGTGCAGGGAACATTGGTTTCCATGTGTATCGTATTGGGCCGCTACCACATAAAAATCTGTATCCTATAGTTAAAATAAATAAATAAATATTTGTTTGACAAATTTTCATCCCGGTTACTGGATCATGTTTTATATTAAGAGACTTTTATAGTTTATAAAGACTAATACATGGATTAGAGACGGCTTCAATAAAAACTCAATTGCTGAAGATGCTAGAGTTCAACAATTAATAGGTTTCTACAACCATGCGCTTATCTACTAGTAAAAACCTTGTGATATTGCTTATAACCATTTCTAACACATACTAAGCATGTTCCAGGCATGAATAGAACATCTATTAATTTGTTACAACCCTTTTACAAACTATTTATAAATGTACTATCAAGAGTTATAACCCTAGGGTTTCCAAGATACCAATTTTTTTTCCTATTTAGCGTGGAGAAATAATTAAGGAAAACTTTTCCTCACTATTCTGTGGTAGATATGCAAATGTTGCTTTCTCTTTTTTTTTCTTTTAAATGGTGATTCTGTAGAGTGTTTTTATATGCATCCTTCCGCATTTCATTATTCATCAACCATAACGTCTCTGCTTGATTCTCTTATGTTTACTGTGACCACCTCTAATTTCTGATTTCCCTAAACTCAAGAATTCCTCATTAGCTTCATTTTATAATAAACTTTAGCAAATTTAATACTTCAGCCATGTTGAAGTATTAATTGTCTCCTCTTAAAGACTTTCTTCCTACATACATGCTTTTCTCCATGATTCATCTCTTTTCTAGATGCTGGCTTTCTCTAAGTAAACTGTACCTTTGATCCTATGAAGCAACAAGCCTGGATACTATTCTCCGGGATGTCTCTGGCCTGCGCCTCTTCCAGAAGCTCCCACTTGCCTTGGAGCAGCGAACTGCACAAGCCGTGGGAGGCCAAGGAAGCAGCTGCCAACCTGCGGACGTGGCAGGTAAAACCAAACTGCCCCGGCCACCAGGGACTTTCCTAAACAAGCAGTGTCCCAAGTTGAAAGCAATGCCTTAAAGGAATAAGACAGCTGCAGCAGCAACAGCACCAGAAAAGAGCTGTAAACATGGAGTTTCAAGTGGGAGTTTACAGGGAAGGTGCAGGGGAGACTTAGAACCTAGACAGAGGAACTGAACAGGCTAGTGAGGGAATTGGGTGGGGTCTGCCAGTGTTCTGGTGCCTTGTGGGGTTAAAGTTTGGTTTATGTTTCTGGACTACCAGGTTTTAGGTGGGAAAGGCTATGACCTATACAGAGGCAGCCGGTGAAAGACACAACAATTAGGATGACTGGATGTGGGAAGCTTGGCATGTACATGATCTGGAGGTTAGCCTGAAAAGAGTTTCCATTGCATGAAGGCCACCTGATAGAAGCTGATGGAAGGAAAAGATCCGAGAAACTGGAGAGCAGATGGAAACTCTGGTTTAGCTTAGAAGGGGTTTTGAGCAAATGATGGAAAAGAATGAGGAGGTTGAAGGGATGAATTCAGAACTTGCAGATGAAACAGGACCAAAGAACATCTGAGGGAGACGCTGGGTGAGGACAAGTGGACGGTGGAAGCAAGTGACTAAAGAAACCAGGCAGAGAAAAGGAAAACGCGCCAGTTGACAGGAGAAATATAGTCAGGAACAGCGTCTGGCAAGTTGGAAATGAAAGAAGGGGCACCAACGGTGGTAGCTGAAGGTGACGAGAGCAAGGAACAGAGAAAGAGCAGCTAGTCCTACAGGAAGAGGGGAAAGATGTCCAGGGAGAAACACCAAATGAAGAGATCCAGAGATACAGGATGGGTTTGCGGAAGATTGCAAGGGTGAATGAGAATCGAGAGGACTTGCAGCCAGTGGGGAGCAGGGGTTATAGACAGAGAATCACCCACTGTCAGCAGGAAGAGGCAAGTCTACATGATTGGGATCCTTACTGAGAGAATAGAAGGCCTGTAAGCTAGAAGCTGGATCTGGAGAACAGAAGGATGTCCTGTCTGCCAGATGCTAAGCATACAGGATGGGACCTAATATAGTGCACTCTTCCCAATTCTGGACCTTAGAGTCCAAAATCTGGGGTGCTTAGCTAATGAAACCCTTTCTAAGCTTACCTACACCAGCTTAGCTTTCGATCTTCGCTGCACCATCGCAACAAATTACAGGGTTTTTGGCCCCGTCTGGTCTCCCCAAACTTCTCTTGGGGGGACCCAAGACTCAGAAGCCCTGAGCCTACAACAAAGGAAATGACCCACTTCCCTTCCCCTCTCTCTCTCCCCACCCAGAACTTTCTCTCATGAGCTACACTGAGAGATTGAGCAATCATCTTTAACATCAACAATACCAAGAAGCATGTTTCCTATATCCACAAAGAGAAGAAACCACCAACATACAAGAGAAACAGAAATGAATTCTCTCTTCTCTTTCCCCTCCCACCACAATTCCCTGTGCTGCAGAAGCTTATACCTTCGCGTAATCTAAACACAAGGATATTCCCTCCCCTTGTCTTAGACCTACCCAGAGACGAAAATCCAAACCAAGTCCTTAAAAAGAAAGCATTTATATAAAAATGAAAGAAAAAGACATAAGATATAAACTCTGCCAATCAAAGTGACAAAAACAGGGCTATTGCTTTATAGAAATATGAAAAAGCCAGTCTGATTTCAAAAATATCCAATTTGAAACAATTCACAAGTTACAAACGTAAATAACACCACATTGTTTTTCTACCTGTACTTAAAGTTAGACAACACAGACATTAAAGAAGAAAGAAAGTTCTCAATAGCTGAGAGACAAACAAAAGACTCCAGAGTCAAAAATTCCCTCCCTGGACTTTGAAAATATCAGTTCCTGATTGCGTCCTCTGGTCAGGTGTTTGTTACCCTTTGTTACCCTTTACAGGTAAAAAGAAACATTAACCTTGCATACTATTTAGACAGGACTGAGCTGAAAGGCATTTCTAATGGAAGTGGGAAAGAATCCATTGACTGTCCTTCAGGTGGGAACGAAGTACACGGCTAGATTCTCACTGGACGTATCAAAGGGAGGGGACTATGCTCAAACTGGGGAAGCAACTTAAGGAAATCGAGGCTCAGTAGTGATTCTCAAATGGCATTCTGCGGTGTTCCGTAGAGAGGGCAACAAAGGTGTGCCAAGTTTATGGCATCAACAGAGGCTCAGCAGTGGAGCTATAAGAGGATTTGGGATCTACAGCCATGGAAAGCATCATGGACAGAGGACTGTTCTTGAGGATGGACTCACTGATAAAGAGGGAAATAAGACTTCTAGGATTAGAGGCTCGCCCACTGATTAGAGCTTAAATAGGAAATGGTAGAGATGGTTGGGAATTCCAGGTAATCTTCCACGCTGGAATTTAACATTGAGAGGGACAGAAAAACAAAGTAAGCGAGAGGGATACAGCTGTAGCAGATAAGAATAGACATAAGGAGGAAGGGTACGTGTTAGATTCCCAGTCTCATGGTGAACTGGTTGGTAGTGCAAGTCTGTGCCTACCGGGTAAAGAATGTCATTGAGCCAAAACGCACAAATTAAATGTCTGTAACGTAACGCAGGAGGCCTAGTAAAAAAATGGAGAACTAGACTACTGGTGCGAAGTGAAACACAGATAATTAATGGAATAACAGAAACATGGTGGAATGTAGATCATGACTGGAGACAGGTATTGAAAGGGCTATGTGCCTGTTTAGGGAAAGACAGGAAATAAAGGCAAAGGTGGTGAAAGTAAAGCTGTATATCAATGATGAGGGTTAACTGTAAAAGAAATAAGAAGTGAATGGAATGGTAAGGGACAGAGTCTGTCTAGCAAAAATGCACATTGGGAAAGAAAGCCTACTAGAGCCGTTCCCCTGAAGGACAGTGCTCGGAGTTGCTTAAAAGACCACTGGGATCTTGATTTGATATGGAAGAGAACTTCTTTAATATTTAAGAAGTAAACGTTAATGAGAATTGTTGTCGAAGTGGGAAACTTTAACGTCCCAATATAGACTCGGCAGGACACAAGCTGCTAGTAACATAATAGGGGCTCAGGTTATTCTGGATGTATAGCTGATGGATTTCGTTCACACAAGTAGCTGACAGAACCCCAACAAGAGGGATGTTCATTTTGATTTGGTTATGGTGAGCAAGTGAGACTCATAGAAGAAATGTTGTGGGACAACCTTGTGTTCGAATGATCAGAGCTATTCATTACAACTAGCTGGAAGGATAAACAAAAATAGACTGGGACAGGGTTTTGATTCAAAAGGGCTAAGTTTAAAGAATTAAGGAATTAGAGGGAAGTGGATTGGACTCTGAAAAACTTGTGGATCTAAAGAGCGGGGAGGCCTCTCGGAATTACTTCAAGTCAAAGTTGCAGAAACCTATTCAGAAGGCCTTCATCCCAAGAAGGGAAAAAATCATAGGCAGGAAGTTGAGTCCAAGCTGGACTGAGCAAGCTCTCAGAAGGCTGATAAAAAAAGCAAGAACCGACAGGAGTGGAAGATGACAGGGATGCAAGGAAAGGCTACCTTGATGAGTCAGAAATGTAGGGATGAAGGAGAAAAGGTTAAAGCCATTGGGATTTGGACCTGTTGCAAAGGAATATAAACCAATAGTAAAAGGTTTCATAACCAGTATAAAAAGAAGAAAACAAAGGAAAGGAAGAGAGTGGGAACCCACTAAACCCTGAGAATGGAGTGAGTTGAAAGATAATAGGTATGGCCAATAAACTAACACAGAATATTTCCTCACTCTTTATAAGCTAATGAGAAGCTAGGATAATGGAAAGGATACAAATGGAATGAGGATATGGAGATAAGATTTTACCATATCGGGTAGAGCACAACTCGAACCACTTAATGGACAAAAATCGGGATGGCCCAGATAATCTTCATCCAAGAATATTAAAGAACTGGCACATGAAAATGCCAGCCAATTAGCAAGAAATTTTAATGAAATGCCAAAAACTCAGGGTGTACTGTGACTGGAGAATAACTACATAGGTCTATTTTTAAGATAAGGGGAAAATGTGATCTGGATTAATATCAGCTGTTAGTTTACACATTCTGTAGCATGTAAGTACTTGGGAAAACCATTTTGGAAGAGAGAAAGTAGTTTAAGGACGAATGAAGTCAATGGATATGACGGCAAAATACAACATGGTTTTACACAAAAGGTAGATTGTGCAAACCAACCTGATTCCTTCTTTGAGAAGGTAACAGATCTCTCTCTTTAGGACATTGAGGTCAATGGTAATTGGGACAAAATACAACATGGTTTTACAAAAGGTAGATCGTGCCAAACCAACCTGATCTCCTTCTTTGAGAAGGTAACAGATTTTTTAGACAAAGGAAACAGTGGATCTAATTTACCTCGATTTCAGTAAGGCATTTGATACGGTTCCACATGGGGAATTATTAGCTAAATTGGAAAAGATGGGGATCAATATGAAAATTGAAAGGTGGATAAGGAACTGGTTAAAGGGGAGACTACAACGGGTCATACTGAAAGGTGAACTGTCAGGCTGGAGGGAGGTTACTAGTGGAGTTCCTCAGGGATCAGTTTTGGGACCAATCTTATTTAATCTTTTTATTACTGACCTTGGCACAAAAAGTGGGAATGTGCTAATAAAGTTTGCAGATGACACAAAGCTGGGAGGTATTGCCAATACAGAGAAGGACCAGGGGATATCATACAGGAAGATCTGGATGACCTTGTAAACTGGAGTAATAGTAATAGGATGAAATTTAATAGTGAAAAGTGCAAGGTCATGCATTTAGGGATTAATAAACAGAACTATTGTTATAAGCTGGGGAGGCATCAGTTGGAACTAACAGAGGAGGAGAAGGACCTCGGAGTATTGGTTGATCACAGGATGACTATGAGCCACCAATGTGATATGGCTGTGAAAAAAGCTAATGCGGTCTTCCATGTTTAAGAAGGATGAATTCAAACTGGAACAGGTACAGAGAGGGGCTACTAGGATGATCCGAAGAATGGAAAACCTGTCTTATGAAAGGAGACTCAAAGAGCTTGGTTTGTTTAGCCTAACCAAAAGAAGACTGAGGGGAGATATGATTGCTCTCTATAAATATATCAGAGGAATAAATACCATGGAGGAAGAGGAATTATTTGAGCTCAGTACCAATGTGGACATAAGAACAATTGGAAATAAACTGGCCATCAGGAAGTTTAGACTTGAAATTAGATGAAGGTTTCTAACCATCAGAGGAGTGAAGTTCTGGAACAGCCTTCCAAGGGGAGCAGTGGAGGCAAAAACATATCTGATTTCAAGACTCAGCTTGATATGTTTATGGAGGGGATGGTATGATGGGATAGCCTAATGTTGGCAATTAATTGGTCTTTAACTATTAGCAATAAATATGCCCAATGTCCTGTGATGGGATGTTAGATGGGGTGGGATCTGAGTTATTACAGAGAATTCTTCCCTTGGTGTCTGGCTGTTGAGTCTTGCCCACATACTCAGGGTTTAGCTGATCGCCATATTTCGGGTTGGGAAGGAATTTTCCTGCAGGGCAGATTGGCAGAGGCCCTGAGGATTTTTCACCTCTCTCTGCACTATGGGGCACAGGTCACTTGCTGGAGGATTCTCCTCACCTTGAATTCTTTAAACCACAATTTGAGGACTTCAATAGCTCAGACATAGATTAGGAGTTTGATACAGGAGGGTGGGTGAGATTCTGTGCCCTGCATTATGCAGGAGGTCAGACTAGATGATCATAATGGTCCCTTCGGACCTTAAAGTCTATGATTCTATGATATATCACATGACCAGAAAACCATTAACTCGTTCCGCTGTTTAAAACAAAGAACTTCTAAGCAAGAATGACAATTGTAAGGACACACTTGGAAAAGACACTTTGATAGATCAGAGTCAGCACAGGTTTGTAAAATAGAAAAATATGATTACTATTACCATAGAACAATTCGTATCAGTAGACAGGTACATGTAGGTTCCTAGGTTGTGAGCTCTTTAGTGCAGGAACATTGTTTCCATGTGTATTCGTATTGGGCCGCTACACAATAAAAATCTGTATCCTATAGCTATATAAATAAATAAATAAATATTTGTTTTGACAAATTTTCACCTCGGTTACTGGATCATGTTTTATATTAAGAGACTTTTATAGTTTATAAAGAGCTAATACATGGATTAAGAGACGGTTCAATAAAAACTCAATTTGCTGAAGATTGCTAGAGTTCAACAATTAATAGGTTTCTTACAACCATGCCTTATAATCATCTATAAAACCTGTTGATATGCTTATAACCATTTCTAACACATACTAAGCATGTTCCAGGCATGAATAGAACATCTATTAATTTGTTACAACCCTTTTACAAACTATTTATAAATGTACTATCAAGAGTTATAACCCTAGGGTTTCCAAGATACCACATTTTTTTTCCTATTTAGCGTGGAGAAATAATTAAGGAAAACTTTTCCTCACTATTCTGTGGTAGATATGCAAATGTTGCTTTCTTTTTTTTCTTTAAATGGTGATTCTGTAGAGTGTTTTGTATATGCATCCTTCCGCATTTCATTATCATCAACCATAAACGTCTCTGCTTGATTCTCTTAATGTTTACTGTGACCACCTCTAATTCTGATTTCCCTAAAACCTCAAGAATTCCTCTAGCTTCATTTTATAATAAACTTTAGCAAATTTAATACTTCAGCCATGTTGAAGTATTAATTGTCTCCTCTTAAGACTTTCTTCCTACATACATGCTTTCTCCATGATTCATCTCTTTTCTAGATGCTGTGCTTTCTCTAAGTAAACTGTACCTTTGATCCTATGAAGCAAACAAGCCTGGATACTATTCTCCGGGATGTCTCTTGGCCTGCGCCTCTTCCAGAAGCTCCCACTTGCCTGGAGCAGCGAACTGCAGCCAGTGGGAGCCAAGAGCAGCTGCACCTGCGGACGTGGCAGGTAAACAAACTGGCCCGGCCCACCAGGGACTTTCCCTAAACAAGCAGTGTCCCAAGTTTGGAAAGCACTGCCTTAAAGGAATAAGACAGCTGCAGCAGCACAGCAGCCAGCAAACAGAGCTGTAAACATGGGAGTTTCAGTGGGAGTTTACAGGGGAAGGTTGCGGGGGAGACTTAGAGACCTAGACAGAGGAACTGACAGGCTAGTGAAGGGAATGGGTGGTGGTCTGCCAGTGTTCTGGTGCTTGTTGGGGGTTAGTTTTGGTTTATGTTTCTTGGACTACCAGGTTTTAGGTGGGAAGGCTATGACTCATACAGAGGCAGCCGTGAAAGACACAATTAGGATGACTGGATGTGGAAGCTGTGGCATGTACATGATCCTGGAGGGATATCCGAGGTCAGAAAGCAAACTCGAACAGCTTAATGGGACAAAATCGGAGGGCCAGATAATCTTCATCCAAGAATATTAAAGGAACTGGCACATGAAATTGCAAAGCCAATTAGCAAGCAATTTTTAATGAATCCATAAACTCAGGGTTGTACTGTATGACTGGAGATTTACTAACATATTCTATTAATTTTAAGAAAGGGGAAAAATGTGATCTGAGTAATATAGGGCTGTTAGTTTGACATTTGTAGTATGTATAAGGTCTTGGAAAACATTTTGAAGGAGAAAGTAGTTTAAGGAATGAGTCAATGGTAATTGTGAGGCAAATACAACTAGTGTTTACAAAACAGGTGAGATTGGGCCAACCACCATGATTCCTTCTTTGAGAGGAACAGATTTTTTAGAGCACAAAGAAAACGCAGTGGATCTAATTTACCTCGATTCAGTAAGGAATTTGAATACAGTTTCACATGGGAATTATTAGTTAAATTGGAAAGATGGATAATATGGATGAAAGGTGGATGAAGGAAATGGTTAAGGGGAACTACAACGGGTCGTACTGAAAGGTGACTGTCAGGCTGGAAGGAGGTTACTATGAGTTCGTGCGATCAGGATCAGTTTGGGACCATATTTATATTAACCTTTTTATTACTGATTGGCACAAAAGCAGAGTGTGCTATAAAGTTTGTGGACCCACAGCATAAGGGAGTACTGCCTAAAAGAGAAAGACCAGGATATCACAGAAGATCTGGATGACTTGATAAACTGAGTAACAGTAATAGGTGAAATTTAATAGTGAAAGTGCAAGGTCATGCATTTAGGGATAATAACAAGATTTTAGTTAATAAATTGGGGACACATCATTGGAAGTAACAGAGGAGGAGCGGAGTATTGGTTGATCACAGGATGACTATGAGCTGCCAATGCGATATGGCTGTTAAAAAAGCTAATGCAGTTTTAGGATGCATCAGGTGACGTATTCCAGCAAAGATAAGGAGGTTTAGTACTGTCACATAGGGCACTGGTGAGACTCATCTGGAATACGTGGCAGTTCTGGTCTCCCATGTTTAAGAAGGATGAATTTAAACTGGAACAGGTTCAGAGAATGGGCTACTAGGATGATCCGAAGAATGGAAAACCTGTCTATGAAAGGAGATTCAAAGACTGGCTTGTTAGCCTAACCAAAGAAATGAGGGGTATGATTGCTCTTGATAAATATATCAGAGAATTAATATCAGGGAGGAGAGGAATTATTAGCTTGTACCAATGTGGACACAAGAAAATGGATATAAACTGGACCTAGAAG